>NC_085140.1:364033662-364379441 GCF_024139115.2 Armigeres subalbatus | reverse complement strand
GTACGATTTTCAGCCACTATGCGTCTCCGAATTTCTCTGCTGGTGTCATTTTCGGCAGTCACCAGTGAGCCCAAGTACACAAATTCTTCTACCACCTCGATTTCGTCACCACCGATGCAAACTCGCGGTGGGTGGCTCACATTGTCTTCTCTTGAACCTCTTCCTATCATGTACTTCGTCTTCGACGTGTTGATGACTAGTCCGATCCGCTTAGCTTCCCTGTTCAGTCTGATGTAGGCTTCCTCCATCTTCTCAAAGTTACGTGCCATAATATCTATGTCGTCGGCGAAACCAAATAGCTGGACGGACTTATTGAAAATTGTACCACTCGTGTTAATCCCTGCTCTTCGTATTACCCCTTCCAAAGCGATGTTGAATAGCAAACACGAAAGACCATCACCTTGCCGTAACCCTCTGCGGGTTTCGAAGGGACTCGAGAATGCCCCTGAAACTCGAACTACGCACATCACCCGATCCATCGTCGCCTTGATCAACCGTATCAGTTTATCCGGAAAACCGTGTTCGTGCATTAACGTTTTCTTGTATAAAATATTTAATACAAGCTCCACAGTAATGACGACCAGTAATTTTAAAAAGTGTTGGAAAAATGCGTCGAATCATACGGAGCCTTTTTGTTACATCATTCTTGTCATCAAAAACACACATATTCACACTTAGTACCCAAGTGGTCAATCTGCGATCTGACAACTTTTGGGTACAATGTTGCCAGACCGCCAGTTTGTACGAGGAACAAACATTTTTTAATCCAACACTCCTTCTCAATGGTTGGCCTTGTATACACTTTTTCCACTAAAAAATAACGATTTCTCCTCTTTGTCGTTATGCGTCTATGTCGTCACTGCTCACCATTATTCATCATTGCTGCAAGAGCGCTTTTTGCTTCACCATTTTCTGCAACTTAGGCCAACTTCAGCTTGTAAAAATACTCATGCTTCTCTCCTGCCACAACTCCTTTGTCGATCGCATCACGAATCATACAGCCGTCTTGTTCGAAATTCACTGTGAAGCCCTTGGACATCAGTCTGTCCACAGAAATCAGTCCACTTGTCAGCGTCGGGACTTTTTCTCCTCTCACGACTTTTTCTCCTCTATCTCAATTTCTCACGACTTTTCTCCTCTTTCCGGAACTTCCCTGGTACCATAACCTGTTGGGCAGAGGTGGACACAGCGCAGTACACGCAGTACTACACAACTGTGTAGTTGAAACAAAATGGCGGACGTGAACAAGATTTCGTTTGCCAGATTGAACAATCACAACTGGCAAATATGGAAGATTAGAATGGAAATTATGTTAACGCGAGAAGAATTATGGTAGTTCGAAAGTTCGAGACGGGCCTACTCTGGAAACATGAGTACGTGGAGTTTCCAGACAGCCGGCCAATGGCAGAACGACACTTCAAGTATCTTGAAAAGCGTTTAGCTAAGAACCCGGTGCTTTACGACAGTGTACGTCGGCAAATAGCGGATTTCCAGACCAAGGGCTAAATACATGAGGCTACAGCTAAGGAAATCGAAGCAGTCGTTGTGAATGAGTATCATTGAACAGAATGTTGCTCAAGGGTCCTGATCTGCTAACACCTTGTCTGTAATGTTCCCATATCGAGAGCGTCAAGTTGCCGTATCAGCAGACATCAAAGAAATGTTTCTGCAAATTTCGGTTCGTCAAGAAGATTGTAGCGCATCCAATGAGTACCATGGTCCTCCAACGTGGAAATGTTTAGAGCAGGCTTCTCTCCAGCGCACTCGCAGTACATCAAGAATTTGAACTCAACTGAACAAGAAGCAGAGCTTCCACGCGGAGCTGAAGCAGTCAGAAAGAGACACTATGTGAACGACTACGTAGACAGTTTCGATACGGTGAAGGAAGCAGTTGAAGTAGCAAAGAAGGTGATCGAGCAAGATTCCACATACGCAACTGGATGTCGAGTGACGGGGAAGTCTTAGAAAATCTAGGCGAAGTAAATCCAGAGTCGATTAATGCAATGCTGCCGGAGAAGGAGATTCCGAGATTCGACCGAGTGTTGGGGATGAGGATGAGCTTGCGTTTTTACTGCTGTTCAACGAGAAAGTACGTGATTAGCTAGACGTTTCAGCGATTCTCACGAAAAGGGAAATGCTTCGGTTGGTGATGAGCATTTACGACCCTCTAGGTTTGGCAGCGGCGATTGTAATTCATGGAAAAATCCTCATACAAGATGTGTGGCGGAGCAAGACAGAATGGGACAACGAAATTCCGAAGGCCATTTGCAAGCGCTGGATAGATTGGATAGTAGTTCTCAAGAAGATAAGTCAGTTGCGTATACCTTGGTGCTATTTCGATCCACAAAGTTTCAACACTCTGGAGCTTCATGTGTTTATCGATGCAAGCGCTCAGACTTTTGCAGCGGTGCTATTGTTTCATCAAAAACTAAGGTGGCATCGTCTCTGTTCCATGATTATTACTGATGGCGGCTTTTATAGGGGCTCGTTTGCGGAGAAAGATAGTGGGAAACCACACCTTGAAGATCCAGAAAGATTCAGAAGACGTACTTTTAGAGCGATACGAGTTGACGAAATACTGAGCCTAACAAAGATCGACGAATGGTAGAGGATTTCAACGAAGATCAACGTGGCAGACGAAGTCACCAAGTGGGGAAAATGGTTCCACCTGTAACGTTGACAGTCGATTGTTTCAGGGACCCGAATTTCTCTACAGTCATCATGGTGAAGATTGGCAAATGGTTTCGAATGATAATACGGATGAAAGCGATTTGGAATTGAGAGAGGCATACGTCTATAGTCATCTGATCAGGCAACCAGTGGTGAAGGTTGGAAGATTTTCACGGTTCGAAAGGATGTTACGGGCAGTGGCATACGTTCACCACATCGTAGATTGTATGCGTACCGCGGGAAGTAGTAGATCGGTTGATACATCCGGGTTAACTAGTGCGAAAATTCAGAAGGCTGAACGGACGCTTTGGTCGGTTGAACAGTCTGAAACGTTTCCGGAAAAAGTAGCGATTCTGAAACTGAATTTGGAGCGGAGTAGTGAAGCAGTCGCTATTTGCGGACGAAAGCGGAGTGTTGCGGGTAGGTAGTAGTGCGGCCAGCCCTGCCGTCCTGTTTAGTCACGCTTAGTCGACATCTAAGAAGCTTTCCCCTAAAGCAAAAATTTGTGTTGGTCTATTTTAGCTCATTAAAACTCATATTCGCTTATATGGGTCTCAGTATGATAGTTACTATCAACTGTGTGTACAAAAAATAGTAAACCAATCGGTTTTAAATGTCCCACCCCCTTCCCCCTCCCATGGCTGCCTCTTGGATTCGAACCAAGAGCACTAACAAAACCGCCAGAATGATGCGTGTACGCTATCCACTCTTTTACGGTTACTGTGTAAATTATTGCTGTTATTAAATGATGCCTCTCTTGTCTGAAAAGTCAAGAAGTCGGTGAGCACTACTTCTGCGCTCTCCACCCTCATTCGTGCTATAATTGTTTCGGGAAGTGAGCTACCATGGTTTAAAGAGAGCGAGTTCGCGCAAAACGATGTTGCAGTTCACAGCTCGTCACTCACGCGATGCAAAGTTTATAGTAAGAGCTTGTATGTACAAGCTATTTTTCTGTTCTAAAAATATAAAAATGAGTTTGCTTTCCTTTGACGCAATATAACTCCCGAACGGATGGGCTTCTCACGTATCGGTTCGGATTGGCGATTTGGCGTTGCAAGAGAAAGGAGAAGCAGAATGTCACGCATTCGAAAAATAAGCACGAGAAATGGAAAAAAAATTAAAAGACTCCTCCACATTTCTAGAGGTAATTTATTTGAAAACGGTTGTCAGTACGAGGTTGAAAATATTTAATACTGTGAATAAAACAAAAAATCAAAAACAAAATTTTGAAATCTAAATTATTCGTCTATTACGCAGTGCAAGAGAATTCCAACCCCGCGCTGATAACCGTTTTTAATTAAATTATTGAGTAGTGTTTGAAAATTTTCCTCCTATCTTTTCCCGTGCTTATTTTTTGAATGCGCGACATTCTGCTTCTTCTTTTTCTTGCAACGCCAAATCGCCAATTGAGATCTGCTGTGTTTATATCATTGAAAAGATGGAAAATTTTGTCTGGAAAGTCGGAAAAAAAATTTGTTCGAAGGAGAAATTTCTTCTACAATCTTTGTCTCTGGGGGGGAGGGGTTTTACTGTTACGGGTTTAGGTTTTAGGGTCACGCCACTGGTTCGCACTAGATCCTTCTTATGTTATTCGGCTATCTTGATGAGCTTTCTATTGCTGATAATTTGAATAGCATGTTATTCAGGCCGTAGAGCGAAAACATATTAAATTATAGTCGGATCATGCTTGTACCGCTCAAAAAAATCTACTACTCCGCTTATTTTAGTCGCAACGAAAAATAAGCGTCAGATAAACGCCTAAGAAAAAAAGCAACATTGATATTTTTGAAATTTGGCCGCCACGTGGTGGTTTCTGGCGGCGAAATAGAATTGCTGATCAAATGGAATCGAATAGGTGGCAATACGATATGTTTTGTTGTTTTTCAGCTAAAACAGGAGTAGATAATCATAAATTAAAAAAAAAACGGGGTAATATTTACTTGCGCAAGTAACTGCTTATCTGTTTATGGAAATGTTTCAAATGCGATTTCAAATACGTCCCTTGTGATTGTGTACAAAAAATAGTTTGCCAAGATAGTTTAAATGCCTCATCTCCACACGAACGACCAAGCCTCGAAAAACGGAACGCTATTTTCAAATCGCTATATCTCAGCCGTCAGTGAACCGATTTGAACAATTTTGGGACTCACAAAGTTACCCGTCCTTTAAGATTTGTCTGAGACGTTGGGACCTCCGATAGGACCTATCGGGGCGTCTCGGGACCTCAAAACGTCGGAGCAAGTCATGATTTTCAAACAAATTGCGTGGTTGGTGCACAACAGCTCGATGTTCATGGTGATATTGTAAGTATGATATTTTGGAATCCGTAATATTTAGAAAGTTGCAGTCTTCCACAAATTTGTTCAAAAGGTCAATACGAAACTGTAGCAGATCATATTATTCCGGAACTCATCCGCTTGGCGGCACTAGTGTATATGCGAATATTCGTTGGGTTGTATATTTAAGTTTGAGTTTTGCACTGACGATTGCTACAAATAAAACAATTTTGCTCCCCAAGATGCAGATGCTGTCGAAATGCTAATAGAACACCAAGTTGAATATCATGTCAAGTTAAAGTTAGAATCTAGAGACATAGAAGAAGAATATAAGATGAGCTGAGTTAGTACTATTCTATTCAATTAGGAAGTCGGGAATTTTGAACCGATTTTTTTTCCGAAGTTTTATCTGTCAAACTAATTGATGCGTTGATTAGGACATCTTTACAGGCAACTTCCCAAGTTGGATAAATTGCCTGTATCTGGAGAAAAATCAGTGTTTCTTTTATTGGATTTCAAGAATATGATGAAAATAAAAACGCAGGCGAAAAAAACCTGCCTTAAACTTACTTAATAAAGTTTTTTATTTTTGTTGTCACAAAAAACTAATTGGATATCTGCAGTTTCTCATTCTCAATTGAAAGCTTAAAAAATGTATTGAAAATTTCCGGCTGTTCAATAAACTACATATATACAAACTACGTATGTACAAAGCCGAGTGTAGGGTTTTGCTTATAACTATAGTTATGTATAGAAAGAAATAAAAAGAAGGTGGTAGGGCACAACAACTCTACCTACTTGTTTTTAAAGTACGAAGTAAAAAAATGGTTCACGGGACAATATTGAGTTTTCTACAGTTCAACAATTAGATAACGTTTTTCTTATCTTCAACATATTTTTAGTTGCTAACTTCATTATAATTCTCATTATTCTTCACAATAGATGTTTGCAACAAGATGATTTTTTCTGCACGATTGGATAAGTACTATGACTGCTGAAAAAATCGAGTTTTGCAACAAGTTACACACGCTATTTTTTGCAATGACGAAAATAGTAGTTTGTGCAACAAGTTGCAAAAAGAGTCGTACGTTTATCTAACGAGGCTTGCCGAGTTGGATAAATACTACGAGTGCTGAAAAATCGAGTTTTGCAAACGAGCTGCGCACGCTTTTATTTCAATGACGAAAATGGACTTTAATATGACAAATCTGCACCAAAATTATACTTGTACTTGTCTAATTCTTTCCAGAATTTACTCCACATGAACATTCTTGCCAATAAATTATGTTGCTGCAGCGATTCTATGTTGCCGTGCCACATTGCAAAATTTGATAAACCGTGAAGCGATAAATGTACTTGCTTTTGGAAATTTTTGATGTCATGTCCATCAAACTATTTCATTTATTACGCGACGCTGAGAATACACTATTTGAACACTTACCTAAGCTCATTCAGCAAAATGTAGTCATGTAACTATTGTTCTGATGTTCGCTTTTCATTATAGCATCCAAATAAGTGTTATAATAAATATTATGCAACCCATTTGAGTTGCATAATGCTCATTAAAGCGCCCATTTCGTTAGTATGGAAAAGTAGGCCGTTTTATCACTCAAAGACGAACTGTAAATCAAATACTATGATCAGGAATTGCAAAAAAACACTTTACTTTAAAACCGACGTTACTGATCATATTATCGGGCCAAACCAGACGCCCAATTGAGCACTCGCGCTGCAAAACAATTCAAATAGTCAATAGTAGTACACGCATGGATTCACTACCATGTGCACTAATTTTAATGAGTTGCGACGTCTCATAACTGCAGATATTTCAATTTTGCAAAACAAATTCCCCATTTTTTTCCATACACATAATACATCACTTCCACTCTGCGAAATCCATATATTCGCATTCATTTACTTCGCAGCAAAACTTCACAAAAAAAAAGCCCACCACACGACCGAAACGACCGTCACTTGCGTGTTAAATTACATAAAAAACTACTGTAGAATAAAAAAAAACCGTCAATATTCTGCTGATGAAACTGTTGTTTTTGTTTTTTCTTCAAAACTATCACGAAATACAACAACGCGAACCGCACGGCACAAATAGATTTCGATAACTGACTGGGTAAACAAAAAGCCCCAGCGACGAATAACTTGAACTGTTTTTCATTCGATTTATCGGCTGCCGAGAGTAACGGTCACACGAACCGCACGAAAACTTCGGTCAGTATGACTTGAGTTTGCACGCTTAAGATCATTTTGAAATCTTTAAAATTATTTAAAGAATTGCATCCCATATCTCGCTGTGGAAATTTTTCCGTGATTCTACTTTTTTTTCTAATCAACCATTTGGTTAATTACAATCATCAGTGATTACCTGACGTGCTTAAAATTTCCCCAAACACAACGCCCTGTCACTATCGCTGGACGACTGCGACTATTTATCGCGATGGTACCGAAGCGTTATTTTAACCTAGAATGCAACGATTCAGTGATAGAATAAAGGCGATAGCTGCGTAGCGTGTGTTCGGGGGCGCATTTAACCGAAATAAAGAAACGCATTTTAAAATCAATAGGGTCGATGTACAGGTAATAGCTGTATTAGTAACAGGTCTAACAGGTCTAAATCTATCTTCTTCTGAATCTGTATGAAGTGTTTCTAAAATTAATTTTGCTTCACCATGCTCAATCGATTCTGACTCATATTTTCCGTGCCCTCTGAAAATTTTAGCTTATTTGGATAAAAACTGATGATTTTTTCATTACATTTTACGATGCACGACAAAAGCATCATCGCCGCTAGGCGGATTAATCTGTTTTTTTTAATGGTGTTTGACTGAAATGCCCGCTCTTTAATGGGTAAGGATGATGAATTATTCAACTTTCTAACAGTTCATAATGTACACAATACCTTTAAAACTTAAACGATTTAGGACACTCCATTAGAAGAGATCCTTATGTTATCTATAGAATGATTGTCTTGACAGCGCCTGTGGTAGAGTCGCCATTGTCAATAATAGACGTAAGGTACACTGGGGGAAGTGGAAAAAGGGGTAAGTGTAAAATCTACTCGAAAAATTGGAATTGTACATACTTTACAGTTTTTATCACATCATAACATTATGTAAGAATATACTTTGATGCTCACACTAATACTATGTTGAAATTTGTATAATACATACACTAACACGGCTAACGCTTGAACTGTAATTTTAGGTTTCGCGAAAAGTTGATTTTTGCATCCCTAAAATAAATTCTTATTTGCACCAATTGTTCTTTTTCAAGTGAATTTATATCACAGGTGACCATTATAATACAATTAAGTTAATTCCATTCAATGGGTAGTGATTTGTACCAAGAAAGCAAATAATTAAAAGATTTTACACTTACCCCAGGTATCAAACACTGCAGGGGAAGTGGATAATGCTCTAATTACGCAATTTTTTTCTTCCCTCCAGGGTTTATTTCGATAGCTGTGAATCTTAATATGTTCCTTCTTTGTTATCATTGCGATTCCAGTGGTGATTGGACTCATATAAATGAAAAAAATGCCTTATTAATCCACCTACATGTCTTCCACATGTTTTTCATATGAAAAAAATGTATAAGAAAGTTAAAACTAACCCAGATAGGTAAATATATTGTATAATTCACATTAATTTTTATTCATAACAAGTTTCGCCGTTGAATGCATTTTTTTTTTGTGTATAAATTGGTTAAGTACAAGTGCTGAAGAATAGCTGATAATTTTGTACGTGCTTTGCGCACACACATACATATAAATACGCACATACAGACATCATCTCAATTCGTTAAACTAAGTTAATTAGCTTATAACCCTGTAAGTCCCATTTTTCCTTTAAAAAGTTCATCTTTGGGGCGAACATATAGACTTTACGTACACTTAGTGTTCGAGAAGGCAAAATCAGCCCTCCCCTAGCTATTACTAGAATTCCTTGAGGATCTATTCCGTTAAGGTAATGAAATTATTCCATAAAAGATACTCAGAGCACTTATCGTATTGATTTTAGTTATATGTAGCTACTCATCACTATTGAAGATTAAGGTAACATGGGTTTTCCACTTACCCCATCCCACTAGGGAAAGTGGAAAAACAACTCCTAATTTTAAAATCTATTTCCATAAATTTCAAGCCACCAAAATGGTATAAATTACCGCACAGTTGGTGCAAAATTGACTGTTTTTGATAGCCCATTTTGATTGAACGCATTTAAATCGTTTAAACTGGTTTTACACTAATTCATACATGCACTATCGATTTTTCCTTTTCCACTTCCCCAGTGTACCTTATTAAATATAAATTACACTGGATTCTGTTTTCACCAAGTGATTTTTTTAATTATTTAGGATTTTTTGAAACATGTTTCAAAGATTTTTGTGGTAAATTGAAGTCACGCAATCAAAAATACGAGCGAAGAAATATCGTGTTAAAACAGAATCCTGTGTATTCACTTCATTTGAAAGTTTTTGAAACCTTATCAATGCAGTGGGCAGCAGAAATATTGAAAGCTTATTTTCAAATTCTTCTTCATGCTGAGGGTGGCTGGATTCGTATTCCCGGTCCAGTCTAGGAAAGTTTTGGGTTGGAAATTATCTCGACTTCCCTGAGAATGAAAGTATCATCGTGTATCATCGAAAATGGTGCAAAAATGGTAGCTTGGCTTTCGCAGTTAATAACTGTTAAAATGCTTAATGAACACCAAGCTGCAAGGCAGCAATGTCCCGTGTAATGCCAATGAAGAAGAAGATGAGCTCATCTTATGACAAATAAAGACATTCCACTAAAAACTCAAAATATTTTGTAAAACTATTTTTTTTTTCGTAATTAATAACCGTTCATAGGATAATGTTCAAAGCAATTCCAAGGTTAAAATTTAATTTGAAGATTGTTCTGCGGGATATTAATTCTTGTATTTAGCTTTAACTCTAAACAGATAACACTGAATCAACAATTTGACGCAACAGTCACGTTTTGAAGCCAAATCTCTCCATCCTCGAATGTATTCTACGTCGCTCGCTGCGCCTTGTTGTATCAGCAATATCGAAAGCGAACATCATATTTGCAGGGTTGCTATCCGGTATTCTTGAAACATGCCATGCCGATGATACCCATCGTTTGCCGTAGAGCTGGACGAGTTCGTGGTTCATCCATTGCCTCCACACATCGTGCTCTTGCATACCTCCAAAGATGGTCCAAAGCACCCGTCTCTCAAATACTCCGAGTACTTGCAAACCCTCCTCAAGCATGCATGGTTCAAGTTCCATGTCCGTAGAGGAGTGCAGTTTCTTCTGGAGCCCGTACTAGGCCCACAGATGATGCGCCTTCGCATTTAACGACTAACTTTATTACCAGCCGTTAGCAAAGATCCAAGGTAGACGAATTCATCGACCGCCCACTTGCATGTACTTTGTCTTCGACGCAATGACCCGTTCCTTCCACTACTCCGGTAGCTGTTCAGTTTCCCAGATTCCGATAATGAATGATGAAAACCCAGAATTATCCACCTAGAGGTTATGGTGCCTTTCTGCGTGGTTGCCCATTCTAACCCCCACTGTAAGCATACTATAAGCCCGTGGGTTGCAAAATGAACACTGTATGTGTAAAAGGAAAAAGAACCACAAATTACATCAGTTGTTGGGAGAACCATTCATTGTTCACACTGCACAAATCGGACCAAGATGAATACACAGCTAGGTGTTGCAGTCTGCCCAATTTATGGACGAGAAGAAGGCGGGGTGAAAAGTTCATTTTCGGTGCAAAACATAAACAAACCGGCTGGCTCTCCCATACTAAAATCCAAGATGGCTGAATCGTGAATTTGGCAGATTGGAACAATGTATTCATCTTGAATCGGACGATGGTGGTAAGTCGGGCACGTAAGCCCGATCGACGGGCACAAGGCAATGAGGTACGCATTATACCTCGTTTCCAGTATATCAATGTCTAAAATTTTGGTTTTGCGGAGAGGTTCGGTAAGAAACATAGGTATAAGTCTTAAAATGCACAATAGTTAGCTGCATCCTCGGTTGCTTTTTTTTAAATCTTTATTTAAGTGATGTTTCTTAATATCTAAAGAGTTCATCACCGTTCTTTTGCACACCGCCACTCTTGGCCCTAAGCACGCGTGTTCAAGCGCAGTGTTATTTTAAAATAACAAATCGAAAATACGTTTAATGTTAGTGATTTAAATGGTTATAACCATTAACAATATTTTCGAAGAGCCGGCTTGATAACCTCTTACGAACTCATTCACTATTGGTGTCAGATGCCGAAAGATGATTTTGGATATCACTTCATAGGCAGCATTTAAGATCATGATTGCTTGATAGTTCTAACCCCTTCCTTCTACTCCTAGGGAAACTGTTCTTAACTCTAGATTCAGACTATCAGTCTCTGCAAATAAGTGGACAGCTTTCATCTTGATGAGTTCAGTTCCGATATTATCCTTACCAGCTGCTGTATTGTGCTTTAGGTGTGGGCTGGTAGGTTTCCATCGTCCACTTAACTGATGTAGTCGTCTCTTCCGCTGCATTGACCCTCACTGCTTGTGCTCTCAGCGCCATTTAAATTTTCCTGGAAGTGTTGCTTCCACCTTTCATACGCCAAGATGCTCTCATACTTATTCCTGCACAACTCGCCGCATCATGGAGCCTTTGCGGGATATGGTGAGCTTCTGATAGAACTGGTGTGTTTTTAGAAACAGCACCATCTCCTCGCACTTGACTTCTTCCAGGCGGCCTTCTTCTCTTGGAAGAGATGGGTCTATTGTCTCCGTTTCCGCCTATAGCGTTCCACGTTCTTCCGGGATTTTTGCTACAGCGCGACCGCCTGCGATGCGTCCTTCTTCTCCCGAATCTGTCTGCACTCATCGTCGAGCCATCTCTAGTAGATGGTATGATTATACCTCTAAACTTTCACACCATTGATTCCTTCCAACACATCCGCGAGCACCCGTGTGCTCCCGATGAAGTTGAGAGATTTGCAGTTCCACGAATCGAACTTTCAATCCCCAATCCCACGGACATCCGTAGTTTTCGAATATGCGCCCTATTAACCGCCTCATTGTATCAGCGCCCCCTTAAAAATAGGCGACTAAGTAGCTCATATTTTACGACGACAGGGCTGAGTGCGGCGGAAGTTGAGATGATGGCTTACGATGTGAAGTTTCCCATAATTTTGCCTCGAAATCATCGAGTCACGGAGCTGCTCTTAGACTTTCACCATCGAAAGTACGGTCATGCAAACGACGAAACCACTAGGCTGCGACCAAGGCTGCGAGTGGAAGTTCTTCTGACTAGGAAACGCTGCATGTGGTACCGCGTGTACAAATCCACTCTAGTTGCTCCGAAAATGGGACCGCTTCCCACGGTGAGATTGGAGCCGTACGTACGCCCGTTTACCTAGATCTGTTTGGACCGTATCCGGTGAAATTCGGTTGAAGCGCGGTGAAACATTGGGTTCACTTGCCTCACGGTCAGGGCAGTATACCTTGAAATTATTGCCAATTTATCTACTGATGCGTGCAAGAAGGCGATCAGATTGTTCATTGCTCAACGATGGTTGCCTCAGGAAATTTACTCCGATAACGGGACACATTTTGTAGGAGCAAGTCGGGAGCTGCGAGACGAAATCAACAGAATCCACTCTGATCTGGGCAGCACCTTTACAAATGCCCAAACTCAATGGCGGTTCAATCCTCCTGCAGCCCCCCCTATGGGAGGTTGTTGGGAAAGAATGGTTCCTCTAGTAGCACAGTTCAGATCGATTTGGTTGCATCAACTCCAATGTTGGATTTGGTCGCATATGAGAAACAGTGCTTGATATATGACAAGTGTGGGACTCGGGTCACGCTGTAAAGTCTGCACCAAGATGAATACAAACAGGATGGATACGTGGACGATTCATCCAAATGTCAGGTGGCACTATGAAGAGGCCTGCTACAAGGTTGGCTGTGCTGGACGTGTTGAAGTTTGGTGACGCTGTAGAAAAAAGTTAAGGCGACACGGGGGGGGGGGAACGTTCGCCGCAACAGCCTTAACCATAAACATACCTTAGCAGGTATCACTGCACTGAAGACATCGAATACCTGACAACGACAAGGTCTCAAACGAGATGACGTGCGATTAAGGAGATGAATCAGAGCAAAATAGAGTGGTAAATGCGTATTGAGCTGAACTACATTTTGGAATATGAAATTACATTTGATGGCAAAGGTGAATTATATTACATTGTAAAAATAAAACTAGTTGAAACTTATAAGCTATTTGCAGGATAAACATTCGTTATTATAAGATTAGATCTGTTGTGGGCTGTAGTGTAGTACGAAGACTAAATTGCCAGTAAATACTGAATATGTTACTTTATAATTCTAAAATAAAAAAAACTGCATTTTAGCTTTAAGCTGGTCACATGACAATTTCGGTTGAGTGATTTCGCTGGAAGAACTCTGAATAAATCTACCCCAACAATAATAAAAAACGTTTTCTTCAACTTGGTCATGGAAACTTTGATCCCAATTTTGGAACGACGATTACTCACCCTTTTGAAACAAATTCATAGAATTCCATGTGATGTTTATATTCCTTCGATATCATAATCCTAATAGATCACCTGAAACCATCACGCACCTGTCTCGATTCGGTCCGATCACTTCTTCATTCGGCTAAATGATTACCGCCTAGAGTGAAGCCCATCACAAACCGACTTCCACCTACCTAACCCAAAGCATTGCATTGCATTTGGCCAAACGAGCATGGTATTTGGTCGAGCATGAAAAGGCGCCCAGTGGAAGGAAACAGAGAGCCATGCTGTGACGATTTAACCGTGTACTGCTGGCAGTGAGCCTCCAGGGCAGGCGATCAATCGCAAAATTCGACAACGAGAAAAAGGTTTCCGCGTGGACGATTCTGCCCCAGAGAGTGAGAGGGAGAAAGAGAGAGAGTCGCAGCCGCGTGATGAAGCCTTGGGAGGCAGGCTCAGTGAGCGCAATTCGAAACAAAACTAAATTTGTTCCGTCGAATCGCGCACGGTTCAACTTGCCGACGGCTTTCCTTTGCGGCGGCAAATTCGGATGAAGCCAACAAGATATTGGTGCCCGCGCGAGCGCTGTGCGGAAAAATGGTTCTGCGACACGCATCGGTGATTTTTTGGGGATTTATTTTTATGTTTTATGTTAGATTGAATGGCTGTTTTGAGTGTGGGAAGAATCGGGATGAGATGTTCTTTTGTTTGGATGGCCGTCAAGAATTGGTTTCCAATTGCCACAAATAGAGCTTTTCAAAAACTTCTTCTTTTTCTCCTTTTTTTCTTCTTCAAAGTCGCGAATGCGAATCTAAAAATTATAAAAATGAGCCCTTCGGCTTTAGAATGCATATTTTTTGCTTTGAACTTTCACTGCTCCTGTTAATAAACAGATTGCCAGGAAGATCGAAAACATTCTTGACTAGAGGAATGGCTTCGAACCTTTACCGAACAAAAATAAACACTCAGATTGAAAACGGAGTCGCATCTTTATAAAAGGATTCGTTCTTAGACTGATTAGTTTTTTTTCGTTTATTCGAATTAGTGAAAGTTAGATAAACTGAGAAAACAATGAAATTCTTTAATATGGCCTTGGTGTTAATTATTCTATTATCATTTTAAGCTTTTTTCTCGATTAAATTAAAGGAAGCTGAATTCAAACATAAAAATAATGACAAAATATAGATTTCCAAAAACTTGTAATATAACGAGTAAAAGTTATTGAAATAATGTTTAAAATATGTGGTGCTACCCCGCAATTTCAATAAGACATAAAATGATTCGATATCTGTCAAAAGTAATCTGGCTCTGCGAGCAGGGTTATTCGATAATTATTCAAATGTCACTTTTAAATTTAATTTCAGTTTAATTTTCCAAATGAGATTAACCCTTAACCGTGTACGCTAACAATTTCCACGTTGCAACTAGAAATCAAACCGACAATTGATTGAACCAAAATTGCGTAATCTTCCAACGTAGAAAAAATACTGCGCACACGATTTCAGTTCAACGCAACTATCTGCACCTAAACAACCTTCCCGGCATCAGTATCGCCCCAACGGCACCCGTTCCCGCGGCATGGCGGCCCCTTTTCCTTCGCCACACAACGCCAAAATGTGTCAGATGGGACCTCCAAACACACGTTCCGACGCATAACAGGCGACGCCGGCCATAGCCGCCACCACGTTTAGGTTTTCGGCTGAATGCGTCCAGCTGTGCGCGCGAGTCCACTTCTCAGCTTCTTTTCTATTTTTGGAATTTCTCCTTTTCTTGACTTTTCAACTGGACTGGGCTGCGGCTGGCGGTCTCTCTGTTGGACGACGCTCAAATGGCAGGAATATTGTCAATAGCTGCTACATCAATCTATTCATTAAATTTTCTATCATGTGTGACAGTGTGTGCAATGAAACGCATGTGTTGACCATTGAATTCAGTTGATAACTTCTATACATAGGCTATAAATCATGAACAGAAACTCGGAATAATTATCTTAGGTAGGGGAGAACAGTTTAAGTTCCCCCAAACACACGTGACGCAATGTGCCTTTAAAATGCACCCTTTCAGCTTTTTAAATATTTTCTTCAATATAAACGAGAATACCGAACCATTTTAACGAATAGATGCAATATTTCCAAAACTTGCTACATTTCACAATGATCTTCCATTAAAAACAGCAAGGTTTTTATAAGATTCCTTTCTTCCATTTACTTCCAAACGATGCATCGTAGTAGAAGTAAATGGAAAAAATTGTTTTATACATAATTATGTAAAATTTCCCTAGCAAGCTAAAAAAAAGGCTTTTAAGGCATTCTAACGCACCGAAAAGAAGTTTAAAAACTGCAAGTGAAATAATAGTGAATGCATGGTTGTTTGTTTATCTTAGCGAATTGAATGAAAATCTTACGAGTGAGTTAAAAGAATAGCAAATCGTTAAATTGAGATGAAGATGAAGAGAATTTTCACAATCATTTCGTTGCAGGTTGATAATCAATAAAGGATCCCTCAGACCCAAGCTATTCGACGGCGACAACGCGATTCGATCGTTGGGTCGCTGCAGACAATGTTCCCTTTGCGCTGCGGCAACGGCAGCCGCCAAGTGATAGAATTGTTTCGCGATTGTCGCATTGCATGTGATTGGAGGGAACTCATGTTGAGTTTTGAAGGTAAAATTGGTTCAGAAATGTCCTACAAAAGATTCAATGGCATTTACTCATATTTACCGTGTTTGAGATGGCCGAAACCAAACCAAACCAAATTTTAAAATTATGTGGGTTGGGCAAAAAAGTATCAAAATAATAGATTGTAAGGTTGGAAAACCTCAATTGTCCACATTTTGAAGAAGCATCAAATATTTCGGCGACCCTACCTAGTGGAACTAACCTACAATGTACTATGAGTCTCCACGCACTGTCCATACTAGAATACTGATTCGCCAACACGTGGTACTTTGTTCCCTAAGAATAGAGCTGTGTGTTGGTCCGTCCGTTCTGGCGTTTTTCTGCATGTTTTCGGGATATTTTCAATACATTAATGAGAGAATCTTTTGAATTTCGCCGGAAAAATTTGAAGTTGCTAGAATTTGTTGGAAATTCCAAGGAAATCCGAGTAGGAGAAAACCACACAATAATACTTCATTTTGTTATTGATACCTTACACTGGCATGAACTGGCCATGTATAAAAGGTAAAATACAAAAAAAAAATACCAAAAATTAATATGCCATACTTCAAGCATAACATGTTTCAGTATTTCAATACCAAGCGACATACTACGACAGCGATTGCTTGACGTTTACCGTATTGTTAATCGTGACTAATTAGTTTAATTTTAAATTAAGTTTTATTTATTGAGACTATTTTTGTCAGCTGAATTAAAATACACAAATAAACAAATAAACAAATAATAATCTGTTCAATAGCAGAATGAGGTACTATTGAATTAATTCCTCATGCTCGGCTACCAAAGCAACAATACCAAAATTAATTTTGCAAAATACAAAATGCATACTCTGTTATTACTACCAAACGCATAATACGTGAACATGTTATTTTTAAAGTATTTTGCGTATTGATTTTTGGTAATATTTACCTATAATGCACACCTAGCTCACGAAAAATTCTTCAAAGTATCCGCGAAAGTTTTTCAAAATATATTTTCTAACGAATATTTTTTAAGATTTCAACAGCAAATTTATCGTAACATGCATGATTTTTTTTTTGGATTTCTATGGAAAATTCTTCGGAATTTCCAAGAAGAATTTTTTATTTTTCACTAAAACTGCGCGGTATTACAACGGAAAATTTTCCGGAAATAAATTCTTTTTAAGTTTATTTGCGTTTCAACCAAAATTTCTGTGAATTGTTCATAAGATTTTCTTCGAAAATAAAAACGAGAAGGGTTCTTTGACCGAAAATCATTCTGGGGAAAATCTTTGGCCGTTAAGTGGAAAGTCATCTAGTCGAATTTCATTTGGTGGAATTGACATTTGGGAGAACACTGTTTGATCGAAAATTCCATTCGACCAAAGCGACATAAGGCAAAACTGGTAAATTGGCAAAATAAAACTGTTTGCCCTAACAGATCGTTTGGACGAATAGGTCGTCACGCCGTAAATGCTGTTTGATCGAAATAACCATTTAACATAAAGAGCCATTTGGTCGAAAATGCAATTTTGTCCAATGGGTCATACAGCTAGATTGCAATTACTGATATGGCCAAAAATGTCCACACGTTAGGCAAAATGACATTTTCTGCCAAACAACAATTTCTGCCAGACGCATGTCCATTTCGGATAAATGACATTTTCGCCTTAACTAAATTTTTTTATTTGACCGAATTGAACGTTTGTACGAAACGGTTATAAGGTCTAAAATGGTTTGGTTAAAAATGTCATTTGGCCGAAGCTGTTTCTGAAAAACATATTTGTCATTTGACTAAAATGCTGTTTGGTAGAAATGGTCGTTAAGCCGAAAAATCATTTGGCCGAAAATGCCGTCTGGTAGAAATGGTCGCTTGGCAGAAAGAGCCATTTGGTTAGAAAATGTCCTATCTGCCAAAAAAATAAAAACATTTCGAACGAAAGGCATTTTCTGCCAGATAACTTATCGGCTAAATGACTTTTTGTGGCAGAACGACAACTCCGGCCGAATGTCCATTCCGGCCAAATGGCTCTTTCTGACAAACGATTTGCCGGCCAAAGGGCATTTTTGGCCAATTAAACTGAAACTATTCGACCACATGACATTTTTGGCCAAATACCTTTAGGCTAGGTTAGATAGATAAACAAAAATATAACTCGATGTGTTACATAAAAAGTGGTGAAAATAGCTTTTACTATAACAAATTATGTTATTGAAAAGATTATGATTCCATAATGTAGGCAATTAACTTTGTCCAACTGGTTCAACTTTGAATGTAGATTCAAGTTTTACTGAAGGTGGTACCTTCGTTTTTTTCCAATTCCTATCTACCAAAAATGTAATGCAGATGCAACTTTTTTTCGAAAAAAATAACATTTCACATTAAGTTATTATCATGATATGACGATCGAGAAATTTTCTTTTCTCCATCTTTGACAGAGAATTAATAACACAATTATTGCCAGTATTGTTATTTGCAACACATATTTATATAATTGTGATAAAATTTTGTTATGGCTTATTCACAAATTACATCAAGGGGTTACACAAAATTGTTACGGTTTGTCTAGGGGGTGGGTGGGTTTGTTTACGGGTAACATTTATAATAATAAAAAATAAATTTGGCAGTATAATTATGTACTATTAAGGAAGTTAAGGTAGAGTTCACTAAAAACAGCAATTTATCGTGTTTGTGAAATTTTAGTAAGACGTTATGCGTCACAGATAGGGATGGGTGAGTATAAAAAAAATGTTACAAACATGTCCCGGAGGGGTGGGTGGTGGTTTGAATCTGTGTTTTTTCCCTATAGATCATTTTATGAGTTAGCCAATTTATCCCAATGGGTGCATTATACATTGTTCTCCTAATACTAGTTCGACTGGAAAAGCACGTAGCATCTCGTAGCATCTTCAAAATTCATCAAAAATTGTAAAATTCGTGAATTTGAATTTCGAAATAAATGCTCAATGGTTTTGACAATCTTTGTAAAACTTGTCACCTAGCTTATCACCTGTTGATATAAAAATTTAGATCATATTGAAAGTGAAATTTGGTGCGAGAGAAAACTTTCAGACCAATTCCTGGAGGACCTCTTTAAGAAAAACTTTTTAAGCTCGCTTGAAGAATTCCTTAAGGTTCGAAAAAAATACTTGTGGGAATGTCGAGGAATTCCTAGATAAATTGATTAACTGATATTAAAATTAAATACCATAATTTTATAAACCATTATGACTCTATAGGGAAGAATTGGAGAACATAATTGAAGCGACTTCCTGAAAACAAAAATTGGAGGATTTCAGTGGAAACATGAAAATTTGTTATTGTTTCCTAGCGTATGATACTGAAAGATCTAAAGATGATTTTTTGAGAGTCCTTTATTGTTTGAATTATGTCGACTGTTAGCAATGTACTTTTCGGTGGTTATTTGGCGTTTCAGTCTATATTGTGAATGAAAAACAACTATATGTTTTCTTTCTCCAACGTTTCGATCCTTATTGGATCTTTTTCAAGGATTCGAAATTTTGGTTGTTTTGTCGTCAAGTATAATTTTATAACTTTTAACCGTCATTCCTCGTTTCGTTTTTCGTCCCGTTTTTCCATAAAACTTTGAAATCAAATTTTAAAATTTAAAATTTAAAAAGAAACGAAACAAGGAATGACGGTTAAAAGTTATAAAACTATACTCGACGAGAAAACAACCAAAATTTCGAATTCTTGAAAAAGATCCAAAAGGATCGAAAGTTAAGAAAGAAAATATATAATTGTTTTGCATTCACAATATAGACTGAAATAATTTTCTGCTACAACTTCTGCACATGTTTTGCTTAGAATGGCTCCGTACATAGAATCTATGACAAAAGATCGAAAGACAGAAGGTCGAAAGGACAAAAGGTCGAAAGACAAAGGTCGAAAAGACAAAACGACGAAAGGGACAAAAGGTCGAAAGGACAAAAGGTCGAAAGGCACAAAAGGTCGAATGGACAAAAGGTCGAAAAGGACAAAAGGTCAAAAAGAACAAAAGGTCGAAAAGGACAAAAGGTCGAAAGGGACAAAAGGTCGAAAGGGACAAAAGGTCGATCAAGAACAAGTTGATAACAAGTTGGGTGTATTCCGAAAGAATTTATGAAATGCATTTAACTTCGAGTAGAAATAACACACTCATCACATCAATCAAAGTTATTATTAATATCTTTATTAATGAGGTTTTCGGCCCTCATTAATAAAGATATTAATAACATCAATCAAAGTTATTATTAATATCTTTATTAATGAGGTTTTTGGCCCTGGGCCGGTTCACCTCGTCAATCAAAGTTGAAGAATGTGCAATTTTCAAACGAAAATTTGTGAAACAATATTAAGAATATCTAGATAGTTCTGTTGGAGATAAATGATTGTTGATTTAAGAAATGAATAAAACTTGTATTGCGCGAGACAGAGTTGTCCTATACAGTTGGCAAAAAACTTTCTCTTTTATTTTAAACTGTGTTTAGCAAATAAATAAAATCCATTCAATGAGTGCAAATAATAGATGAAAATCTAGGTTTTCTGAATATCGCTTCGATTTGTCCAAATAGTGCACTCCGCAGCCACGCAGGCGCACGCATTGAAAATGCACCGGTGTATTCACTGGCGGAGCCAGATATTGTTATTTGGTGGGACACCACTTAGTGCAAGAATAATAGCCGTTGAGAACAATGGAGTGATTGCATCGTGTGGTGCCCTACCTCTGTCTCCGCCAGTGGGTGTATTTGATGTGCGGCGTGCACCACTTTGACAGATCGAAGTGACATTTAGTTGTACTCACTGAATGAATTTTATTTATTTGTTAAAAATTGAGAAAAAAAAAAGAGCAGAGTTTTTGCTAACTGTTTAGGGCAACTCTTGTGCTAGATTGACTCTCTCCGTTTCAGTTCCTTGTACATTTCGCCTTTTATCTAATTGGTCTTTAGTTTCTTTCGACCTTTTGTCCCGTTCGACGTTTTGTCCTTTCGACCTTTTGTCCCTTTCGACCTTTTGTCCTTTTCGACCATTTGTCCCTTCGACCTTTTGTCTTTCGACCTTTTGTCTTTCGACCTTTTGTCCCTAACCCCGTACATACATGGCTGGACGCCGGCTGTCGGTCTCCGCTGGCGAATGCACATCCGACGATTGCCCGGCTTCATCGGGAATTCCACAAGGAAGCCACCTAGGACCGCTGATTTTCTTATTATGACGTGAACTTCATAATTAAATGTCCAAGGCTTTCATACGCTGACGATTTGAAGATGTTCCTCCGAATCAACTCGATAAACTATTGTCGCTTTTTGCAGAGAATCAACTACTATTATTTTCTGGCTGGTGTTCCATCAACTGAATGGTGGTCAACCCGATTAAATGCTCTGTGATTACGTTCTCCCGGAAAAAAAGAACCAATAAATTTCGATTATAAGCTACTTGACTCCACGATCGAACGGAAGACGCAGGTGAAAGATTTGGAGGTTATCCTCGACTCCCGACTTACGTACAAGCTGCAGCTGCACATCTCATATTTCGTGGACAAGGCTTCCAGAGCGTTAGGATTTATCTTTCGCACTACAAAGGATTTTTCCGATATTTATTGTCTGAAGTCCTTGTACTCCTCGCTGGTACGTTCTATACTGGAATACGGCTCCGCAGTGTCCTGAACATTTTTTTTTTCGAAAAAAAAAATTTGTCTCTGGGAGGGGGTTATGTCCAAAACCACCCCCGTGGCTACGCCACTGCTTTGAATAAACCTTTTTAGTTTAAATACTTCCAAAAAATAGCATCAAACTCCCGCGATCGTTACTATAATTAGATTATTAAACAATTTTTAATTCTTTGCTGTTGGGTGAAAACTGCTTTATCTTTTATCTTGTTTTTGGGATTTTGTTAAAGTTTTAGCTCGTCGACATTAGATGATTGCTTATTAGACTGGTCCAGCTTAGTATGGGGAGAAAATGTTGTCGAATTCCACGAGGCACCCCCCAGGATTTGTGTAAAACTATATAAACGTTCATTTAATCATTATACAATGTTCTGTGAAATTGTTCTCTAGCATAACAACTGCCGTTTTTGCAATTCTGAGCTCAATCGAGCAATCAGGACCAATGTCCAGATCGAATGAGTGACGGAGTAGTATTTTCCTATATATTTTGGCTGGGATCCCCATAGAAACTTTAAATCAATTGCGCCAGCTTATGCAACAAGCGATTGAGCTGAAATTTCGAGAGATTGATTTTCTCACCCAAAGACACAATCCTTGGGGTGCCCCGTGGACTTCGACAACTTTTAGTTTCCTGGGCCAGTCCATTGCTTATTGATCTACACTCAGGTTTTTTGTTACACGGTTTGGTTTTGGTCGTTTAAGACCTTCAGCGTCAATGAAGTAATGAGTCAACCCCAAGAAAAAATTCAAAAAAAATTAAAGAAAATTCAGAATACCGCCATCGGGGGTGACAATGGGTCTGGAGGGTGAGAATGGGTCATCGCTCTCACCAGCAATCTGTAGGTCGTAGAGCAAAATCGTTCAAAAAGGTCTCTTATATTTTAGTCTTCTTGCCCTAAGATACATTCAATCTATTCTTAGTAGTTGAAACAGTGACCCATTCTCACCCCCATTTGATCCATTGTCACGCCCGACGACGGTATTTAAAAAGCTATGAAAGGTAAGTGAAATGAAGTATTGTTTAGTTGTGAGTAATAGAACAGTGATGGCGCGTGCTTATTGCCTCCACTATTGGGTCTTTTACCCTACCTGAGATTCTTTCATCAGGACCGGAGTCGTTTCAAACACTTTCCACTGGGTCTCTTACCACAATGTTTGCAAAAGTTTTCTTTTAATTTTTGTATCAAATATTTTCTGGTAAATCCATGTAATCGAAGCTGCAAATAAAATTGTCTTAATTAAATAAAATAGTGATTATCTGTATCACAAAACATGATCGTATTACGTGGAGGAATAGGAATAAGACATATTAAACTGTTTTATAAGTTCATTCATAATTAGTCTTCAATATAGCAGTCATTGTTTTCATCAATATCCCGAGTATTGTAAATAGTATTGATCGTGTAGAGGTCGTATAAGATTTCAGTGGGACTAGCTGTCGCAGCAACAGCGCTCTGAAATCGAGGTGATGACTACGAGCCCAGTTAGCTTCAGTTGAATTTAGTCCAGTCCGGCCGAAGTGGATAGACGGATGGATGGATGGATCGGTCAGCCAACGTAGTGACATACAGACACACAAGGTTTAAAGTTTGGTGATATGCTACTTGGGAAACCATGAAGTTTTGTAATTTCGTGTCGTAGAAAGTAGCAAGTTGAGATCAATTCATGAATATTCTAAGCTTTAATGACTATTTGTGATTACTGCTTCATGCATAGCATGTATGACATTTTATTGACGAATAAAATTAAAGGAATGTATCCATGTATTGTTTTTCTCGCACAATTAAGATGTAATAAAGTCCGAATTTTTATTTCAATTGCGAACTTCCATCCTACAATCGAACAAATTTAACGGCTGGATTGATAATCATCATCTTTCTTATATTCGCGAAAGGAAGGTTAACGTCAACCGCCAAACTGTTTTGTGACGAAAGTCATGTAACATGTATTCCCTAAATAGCTTTTCTAGAAAAAAAATTGGTGGGAAGGTGCTCGTTTCTACGCCTACCGAAGATTTTGTTGATGAATATTCCGAAATGTTTCACTATAGATACTTTCCGCCATACTGATCCGAATTCGTTTAATTCTGGTATGCCACTGTGAGCACGATGACAATCATCCTATTACCACGTTTTCACAGTTTTAACCGGCAGTGTCTGCAACAGAGCTAGAGCGTACAAATTCATATCTCAAGTTGATTTTGTGCGGACCATTGAGAGGCAACGGCACATGGCGTTTAATGGGGACCGCTGGTTGTGCGTTTGTTGTGTTTTGGTGAGTTCTTTTTCGAAGCGATATATGTGCTCGTTTTTATTTAGGGCCCAAATGTGGCTCCAGCAGCCCGTGATTCAGCGGGCGAAGAAGAGAAAAAGAACCCAAACACGGATAGTGATTTCTTTAATCCATCAAACTGATGTCCGAGGCTAGTTAAGTCAAGTTCTTCAGGCATCTCTTGCTTGGTTGGGATCCATCGGCAAGATAAGCCGGGAGGTGAGCACGTTTTCGATCGTTGGATGCTTCACCAAGTGCAGAGTGTAATGATTGAATTAAACTATTCAAGGTTGCGTCATTCGGAAAGTGGAATTCCGAGAATGTTTTTTTCCTATTGTGTTCCTATAAATAGCATTTGATCGCGGGTATTTGACTTTGATCTAAGAATAATTCAATTAGATATTAAAATCCAAAAATCTTCCATTAAGGCTGGATGTTTCTAATAAACACAATGATGTCTTGTTTACATATAATACACATATGTATTTTACATTTTTTATTAACTCTTACATTTTCCTTCAAACTCATTTGATTAGGAAATCGGAATAATAAAATTAAATTTAAAAACCAAACAAATCATCACACTACTGGACAACTCTTCCATTCTCATCTAATGGATCCCCGGTGAAACTGATAACACAATGAAGGAAAAACAATAACAAAACAGAAAAAAATAATTCCAACATTAGCCCCAGTCTTTTACCCAATCAAGATGAGAGAAAAACATTTTGTAATCTGTTTGATCTACTGCCATGATAACTAATGTTTAAACACTTCGTCGTCGTGGTTGTCTCTTGGAGTTAACCAACTTCCAAATGTGCCTGACGTGAAATTAAAAGCGAAGTTCTAGTCCAACTGCCCGTTTTTACTACCACCGCCGATGAAAGTCACGTCGAAACCATCAACTGGCAAGATCCATGATTAAATCAACTGACTGATATCATTGTTTCTCGTGTGACACATATTTAGAAAAGAAAGAAGAGTTTAAGTCTGGCTGGTGCATGGGTATAAGATCTTGTGTTCCACTTTCCGGAGAAATAAACATCTTAAAGTTCCGGAGGTGAGCCAGCCAAGGGCTGAAAGCCTCCCTAATAAAGATACAAAAAAAAACATCTTAAACAGATGCTGTTAGATATTCTGAATTAGGACTGTACTGTTTCTTCCATCCATAGTCGAGGTGCTTTCCAACAAAGACAGATTATGATGCACACTAGCTGAATAAGTTAAACTGAAAGAAATAATTTGAAAACGTAATTGTTGTAATAAGGGAAATGTTGGTAAGCACGTCACTCCCAGTCTTTTCCCAGAATTCACTTTCTAATCAATATTATGGCCATATGTTATGTTATGGGGCAGCAGGGACTATGTCCAAGGGCTTGACGATCTCTCCCCAGGCCATCTGCGAGTTGTGGCGCCTGCCTAGGATGTGGTGGGGCTTGACAGTGGGGCCTGTTAAACCTCTATAAAAAGCTGCATATATCCGCAAGTAGGCTCCGCCAAAGCGACCGTGTGCCGCTCAAAGCGCACAAGCCCAAGTCCTGGTGTTAGGTGGGACGCTAAACAGCCCTGACACGACGGCCCTCCGGCGAGACAGGAGGTTTGCGCAGGCCCAATAAGCCGCCTTTAAAAACAACTATTACGAACGACATAGAAGATAATACGACTCGATACAATCGGCAACGACCTAGGCGACGAATAAAGGATCACGATTGGAAGCTTGGAACATGGAACTGCAAGTCGCTAGGCTTCGCAGGTTGCGACAGGATAATCTACGATGAATTACATCCCGCAACTTCGATGTCGTAGCGCTGCAGGAAATCTGCTGGACAGGACAGAAAGTGTGGAAAAGCGGGCATCGAGCGGCTACCTTCTACCAAAGCTGTGGCACCACCAACGAGCTGGGAACCGGCTTCATAGTGCTGGGAAAGATGCGCCAACGCGTGATTGGGTGGCAGCCAATCAACGCACGGATGTGCAAGCTGAGGATAAAAGCCCGTTTCTTCAACTATAGCATCATCAACGTGCACTGCCCACACGAAGGGAGATCCGACGACGAGAAAGAAGCGTTGAACGCTCAGGTAGGAAGGGAGGAAATATATAGACCGGTCATCGGACCAGATAGTCTGCATACCGTATCGAACGACAACGGTCAACGATGCATAAACTTTGCAGCCTCCCGCGGAATGGTAGTCCGAAGCACTTTCTTCCCCCGCAAGAATATCCACAAGGCCACATGGAAATCACCTAATCCAGTAACGGAAAACCAAATCGACCACGTTCTAATCGACGGTAAATTCTTCTCCGACATCACGAACGTACGCACTTACCGCAGTGCGAATATTGAATCCGACCACTACCTCGTCGCAGTATGTCTGCGCTCAAAACTCTCGACGGTGATCAACACGCGTCGGAGTCGTCCGCCGCGGCTTAACATTGGGCGGTTACAAGACGGTAGACTAGCCCAAGACTACGCGCAGCAGCTGGAAGTGGCACTTCCAACGGAAGAGCAGCTAGGCGCAGCATCTCTTGAAGATGGCTGGAGAGATATTCGATCCGTCATTGGAAGCACCGCAACCACTGCACTAGGCACGGTGGCTCCGGATCAGAGAAACGACTGGTATGAAGGCGAATGTGAGCAGTTAGTTGAGGAGAAGAATGCAGCATGGGCGAGATTGCTGCAATACCGCACGAGGGCGAACGAGGCACGATACAAACGGGCGCAGAATAGACAAAACTCGATTTTCTGGAGGAAAAAGTGCCAGCAGGAAGATCGAGACCGTGAAGAGACGAAGGAACTGTACCGCGCTAATAACGCACGAAAGTTCTATGAGAAGTTGAACCGTTCACGTAAGGACCACGTGCCGCAGCCCGATATGTGTAAGGACATAAACGGGAACCTTCTTACGAACGAGCGTGAGGTGATCCAAAGGTGGCGGGAGCACTACGAAGAGCACCTGAATGGCGATATGGCAGACAACGGTGGCGGTGTGGTAATGAATCTAGGAGCACGCGCGCAGGACATGCGACTTCCGGCTCCGAATCTCCAGGAAGTCCAAGAGGAGATCGGCCGGCTGAAAAACAACAAAGCCCCTGGAGTTGACCAACTACCAGGAGAGCTGTTTAAACACGGCGGTGAAGCACTGGCCAGCGCGCTGCACTGGGTGATTACCAAGGTTTGGGAGGATGAGGTTCTGCCGCAGGAGTCGATGGAAGGTGTCGTGTGTCCCATCTACGAAAAGGGCGATAAGCTGGAATGTAGCAACTACTGCGCAATCACATTGCTGAACGCCGCCTACAAGATACTCTCCAAAATTTAATGAAGCCGACTAACACCAATTGCAAGAGAGTTCGTGGAGCAGTGTCAGGCGGGATTTATGGGTGAACGCTCTACCACAGACCAAGTGTTCGCCATACGTCAGGTATTGCAGAAATGCCGCGAATACAACGTGGCTACACATCATCTATTTATCGACATCAAAGCCGCAAATGATACAATCGATCGGGACCAGCTATGGCAGCTAATGCACGAAAACGGATTTCCGGATAAACTGATACGGTTGATCAAAGCGACGATGGATCGGGTGATGTGCGTAGTTCGAGTTTCAGGGGCATTCTCGAGTCCCTTCGAAACCCCTAGAGGGTTACGGCAAGGTGATGGTCTTTCGTGTCTGCTATTCAACATCGCTTTGGAGGGAGTAATACGAAGGGCAGGGATTGGCACGAGTGGTACGATTTTCACGAAGTCCGTCCAGTTATTTGGTTTCGCCGACGACATTGATATCATGGCACGTAACTTTGAGAGGATGGAGGAAGCCTACATCAGACTGAAAAGCGAAGCTAAACGGATTGTACTTGTCATCAACACGTCGAAGACGAAGAAGTACATGATAGGAAGAGGCTCAAGAGAGGTCAATGTGAGCCACCCACCACGAGTTTCTATCGGTGGTGACGAAATCGAGGTGGTAAAAGAATTCGTGCACTTGGGCTCACTGGTGACCGCCGATAACGAAACCAGCAGAGAAATTCGGAGACGCATAGTGGCTGGAAATCGTACGTACTTTGGACTCCGCATGACGCTCCGTTCGAATAGAGTTCGCCGCCGTACCAAATGGACTATCTACAAAACGCTTATAAGACCGGTAGTTCTCTACGGACACGAGACCTGGACGATGCTCGTGGAGGACCAACGCGCACTGGGAGTTTCCGAAAGGAAAGTGTTGCGTACCATCTATGGTAGGGTGGCGGACGGTACGTGGAGGAGGCGAATGAACCACGAGTTGCATCAGCTGTTGGGAGAACCATCTATCGTTCACACCGCGAAAATCGGAAGACTGCGGTGGGCCGGGCACGTAGCCAGAATGTCGGACAGTAATCCGGTGAAAATGGTTCTCGACAACGATCCGACAGGAACAAGAAGGCGAGGTGCCTAGCGGGCAAGGTGGATCGATCAGGTGGAGGACGACTTGCGGACCCTCCGCAGATTGCGTGGTTGACGAAGTGCAGCCATGGACTGAGCTGAATGGAGAAGTCTTTTATGTGCAGCACAGGCCACTCCGGCCATAGTCTGATGATAAATAAATAAATGTTAATTTGTAATAATTGTACTATTCTCACAGCTGTGATACATAGTACCCACGATAAACTGTCACATGTCAAAAAAATTAATATAACAAGTGCAAATAGATCTAAGTTTTTGAGTTTTAAACTTTGAGCTACAAATAACGCTCTGTATATTGTTTGATTTTCTCAATATACCGACATGAATTTAATGCTTAAAGGGCTTACCCCATCGTCCCCTACGCTATTAAGGGAGACGTGATAATGGAAATACCCTAGTTACTTGGAGTTTCAGGCCCATGAAAGTACAATTTTTGCAATGTATACACTGGAGTCACTTTTTACGCGGTTTTTACGCGACTTTTTTCACGCGGATTTCATTTTTTACGCGGTTTTTCGAAAAAGTTCTGAAATCACGTGAAAGTTGTAAAAAGTTGATTTTTGATTGATTTTTGCAAAAGTCGTTATTTACGCGGATTTCGGATTTTGCGCATTTAAAAAAAATCTTTTTCAAGGGAAAACACTTAGAGTATTTAATGGAGGTATGATTAGAGTCAAGGCCGTCAGTCCCGAAAGTCATTTGGCCACAGCCGTTAGGCCGAATGAGAAGTGAGAAGGGAGAAGGGAGAAGGGAGAAGCGAGAAATGAGAAAAAAGGTGTAATATGTGAGAAGTGAGTAGCAAGAAGCGAGGATTGAGAAGGGAGAAGTAAGAACTAAGAAGCGATAAGTGTGTAGTGAGAATAGTGAAGTGAGGAAGTGAGAAGTAAGAAGTGAGAAGTAAGAAGTGAGAAGTAAGAATAGAGAAGTAAGAAGTGAGAAGTAAGAATTGAGAAGTGAGAAGGGATATGTGAGGGGTGACAAATGAGAATTAAGAAGAGATGTGAGAAGTGAGGAGTGAGAAATGAAAAGTAGTAAGATGTGAGAAGTGAAGGCAAGAAGGGTGCAGTTAGAAGATAGAAGTGGGGAGTGCGAAGTGAGAAGTGAGAAGCGAGAAGTGAGAAGTGAGGAGCGAGAAGTAAGAAATAAGAGGCGAGAAGTGAATAGTGAGAAGTCAGAAATGAGATAAAGAAGTGAGAAACGAGAAGTGATAAGTGAGAGCCGATAAATGAGAAGCTATAAGTGAGAAGTGAGGAATTTGATACGAGAAGTGAGATGTAAGATGTGAGAAGTGAGAAGTGAGAAACGAGAAGTAATAAGTGAAAGCCGAGAAGTGAATGGAGAGAAGTGAGTTGTGAGAAGTGAGATATGAGAAGTGGGGAGTGAGAAATAAAAAGCAATATGTGAGATGTGAGAAGCAAAAGGAGAGAAGTTAGAAGGGATAAGTGAGGTGTGTGATGTGAAAAGTGAGAATCGAGAAGTGAGAAGTGAAATAAATAGTGAATAGTGTTAAGAAAATTATTTTGAGCTTTTTAGTGGAATGTTTTCACTTGTCATAAGACGAGTTTGTACAATCCCATTGAATTCCACCACTTAATTGTATCTTGACAGATACGTATTTCGACCTCAACAGTAAGGCCGTCTTCAGTGTCTCGTACAAGTCGAGTCAAGTACGAGACACTGAAGACGGCCTTACTGTTGAGGTCGAAATACGTATCTGTCAAGATACAATAAAGTGGTGGAATTCAATGGGATTGTACAAACTCGTCTTATGACAAGTGAGTGAATAGTGAATAGTGAGAAGTGAGCTGTAAAAAGTGAAAAAATTAGATAAAGATGGAAGATGTGAGAAGTGTACGCGCATTTGACGTTACACGTTCCATTGCTTGGATTGCAATCGTGACGTCATGCTCGTTAGGCTACACTAATTGAGAATTCGTTTGGCTACACTCGTCTTCGCCTCAGCTCGTCTATAGAACTTACAGTGTCTATAATCTAGACTACTTTCCGATTTGGGTACAATATTTAGACCACTACCCGGGATGCGGGTGGTCGTCGAGCAACTCGATAACATTATCGAGTTCGCAAGCGGAAGGCAGAACATCAGTAAGGAACTGAAACACAACCTGCTGGTGCACCGCCATGCTGTTCGAGTCGTAAGACAAGAACAGGACGCTTTTATCAGCCACCCAGGGGAAGCGAGAAGGCCGACAAAGGTGCCACAACTGAGGCCTTCTCCTTCGTTGGAAGATCGAATATGGCCGAAGAGGCGATTGATTTCGTCCTGACGACCAACTAGGAAAAGACTGCGCCTAACCAAAAACGGCTCAGGCAGCAAACCGTCGAAGGTGCTCAGAGCAAAGCCAAACAGTAGGCGACAGTACAGTAGGCTAAACGTTGTATTGACGGAGCAGGTCGGAGTGTAGTGGAGCCCGAAGGGCGTTGACACGAGAAGGCGACTTCGCGGCCCAAAAAAGTGAAAGGCATCAACCAGACGCAAGTCGTCGGGCCGCAAGAGGGTACCTGCTGACCAGTGCCATCGGCACGAGCGACCGAAAATCCTTGGCAGCTGGTCAGTAGCTCAAAGCGGAAGTCGAACGCATCTCGACCCGCTAAGAAAGTTAAGGACAAAGTAGAGGCCTTGTTGGTGAAAACTGATAAGCATAAGTACGCCGACGTCGATGCAGGCGACCGAAAAGCGTTGCGCGAAGCGTCAGACCCACCAAGACTGGTGAAATGATCTTGGTGTTGAAACGTGGAGCAGCAAACAAGCTTCACATAGGTTGCTGCCACTCATATGTGACCAGATTTCGACACAATCGAGTTGCTGCAACCATTTTTGTCTGACTTGTGCTGCTCGGGAAGAGATCTAGGGAGACGGCGCCGAGGTGAGGTCGTTGGGGACGGAAGTGACCGAGGTGACGGTCGTCCAGGTGCAAGCAACTGGACGAGGTCACGAACGCGGACGACGTCGTCTCTGCCGTCAGAGAGCAGTGCGGCACAAAGGTCGTCCAAAGGCAGCCTACCCTGGACCATGGAGCGAGGGATGTTGAAATCGGCTGGCCATTAAGCCACCTTCAACGACCAGGTATTATTGGTGCTTAGAGTCGGGACATAAGTCCTACGACTTTAAAGGCCCAGACCGTAGCAACTTGTGTCGTCATTGTGGAAGGGCACAAGGCCCACAGAATGCGATAAGTCACCAAAGTGTCCATCTGCGCCAGCAAAAAGCAATCATGTAATCACCTTATGGGTGGACCTCCGTGTCCCATCGGAGAGGAAAACAAGAAGAAGCCATGCAAGCAACACAGTTGAATCTTAATCAGTGTACATCTGTCCAGCAGCTGCTGTGGCAGTTGGTCACGGAGTCGAAGTCCGATTTCGCTCTCCTGTCCAACCCGTACAACGTCCCTGACTCGGATCGTTATTTACGTGACTTTTTTTACGCGCATCTCGGAATTTATTCCATGTACCACAAGGAGCATGCAATCTATTCTATGTATTACAAGGTGCATGCACCATATATGACATAGGTTGGCAGACCTTTGGTTATGCGTGAAGATCTTAAGGCCATACTCAAGGATTTTTTTTCTTTGATAGCCATGAAGTTATGCTGTGTATATATTCTAATCTATCTTCCACAAGGAGCATATTTGAAAGAGATCGATAAACCTTTGGTTACGCGTGTAGATCAAAGGGCCTTACTCCTGGAATTTATTGGATAGCCAAAAAGATATATTTCGTACCAATTCTTTTCTATGTAGCACAAAGAGCATGCACCATATTTGAAACAGGTCGACAGACCTTTGGTTACGCGTGTAGATCAAAAGGCCTTACTCCATGAATTTCTTGGATGGCCAAGAAGTTATTCTGCATACACATTCTATTCTATGTACCACTAAAAGCATGCACCATATTTGAAACAGGTCGATAGACCTTTGGTTACATGTAAAAATAGCGAAAAACCGATTTTTATCAAAAGTCGTTTTTTACGCTATTTTCGGGATTCACGCGAATTTTTTCAAAAGTTTTTTTACGCGGTTTTTCAAAAAGGTTAGAAAACGCGGTTTTTTACGCGGTTATGATTTACGCGGAACGTATCCCCCGCGTAAAAACCGACTCCAGTGTATAGTGAATAATGCACCAACATTTCAAGGACTGAAAAAGCATCCACTACCAATGCTGAGATTAGGAAATTTGGCCAGACGCTCGACACTTTTGATGGCTTAAATAAGAGATTGTGCACAATTATTGTTGCTTTTGACTGCTTGGCGTGATAATTAAAAGTTAACAAGCCGACTGGTTGCAAAAATTAGCTTCATTGTATGAAGATTTATTACGATAAAAATATGCTCAACCACGTCATATTCAGGTTAGGTTTGAGCCATATACTTTATTTAATTTTATGAAATATATCGGGTTAAACTGAACAATTGAACACAGTTCAAAATCTTTATCTTATGACCGTACACATAACTCAGTTAATCTCATTTCCCTAACGATATCTGACCGTTGTAAATAAACATCAAGGTTTGAAGCTAATGACCGCATCGGACCAACAAGGGAAGGAATCTGCCCCTTAGCCAATAACTGCGCTTCGGAGCCGATGTTCGCCGGTGGAAATGTACCTTAATGTAATGCACTACTGATGATGTGTACGGCTTAAACCTGAGAAAAAATCGTATTCCGTGCTATTCTACCTCACTCGCAACTGCCAACCAAACGCAATATTAAATTCGCATTAAATCCCATTCGTCAAATGTGGTGCACTTAGCCTACCCATAAAGTGGGAGGGAATGAGAAAACGCTCCGATGCACTTTCATCGGACTGAAAATGGTTTCATTTTTGTTTTTCGATAATACCCCTACCCAGTTCAGTCTTCGTCGGACTTGGAGGGAAGCATTCACATGTTCGTAAGGCCGACACAATGATTGATTAAACCGTGCGGATAAGATTGCACTTCTCTTTGAGAGAATTTGCGGGGCTTTGACGTATTCGGTGATGAGATTGATTTTTTTTTATGAATTTGGATTTTTGAGAGCCGTTAATCATACATAACTTGCATTTTGGTTTGTAATTAAAGACAAATACGCAATTAGGCCTCGAAACGGATTTAAATGCGATTGTTACTCCTGCTCCCAATTCTTGGAATCCGACTCTACAATTTAATACACATGTATGACAGACCTTGAAAATGATCCTGGAAGATTCAACATACATTCTGGGCAGGGAGCGAGCTCAAGCGATCACTCCCGGTAACATCGGATAGTTATATTTAGAAGTGCACGGTTGGTTCACATAACTACACGCCGCACTAAATCGCATCGTATCAACCGCAGCGCACGTTGGTCTTATTCTGGATAGTGGCGGTTAAAACTTCATAATCTACACTTTTTTACAATTCATGTAATCCTTCTGCTTACATCAAATGTCAAAGTTCAGCTTCTCAATTCTCAAATGACATACATGACAAATGACATGGTTTGTGAAATATTGATATATGCACTAAAAATAGTTTCGATCGAGTGGCGAATTGTTGTTACCTTAAATGACACCAACTCAGTGGAACTAATTGATGGATTTGATATGTAAAATGTGTAGAATATGTGGAAGCTCGTTTTGCTAGCTGTCACATGATGTGGTACCGTACATCAAAGATAAAGTTGTCCGAACAGTCCGAATAGTCAGGAAATTACTATCCATTCCAATAATGACAGCGATATTATTTTGTTCAAACTTCACCGAATTTTTTTTGCAGTTGCCATGTTACACTAATAGAATCTTTTATCCAGATACTACCCAAGTAACAAAACCCTTTTTGAAATCAGTTTGATTGCCTTCCATCCAGTATGGTCCCATTGTGCGGCGATCAACTACCATCGCCGTTGTTGTCAGACCGAAAGAAGTGCCCGACCGACAAGTCAAGTCATGAACCTGAAAACTGCCCCCGGATAAGCGCGTTTTTATCTTCCTTCCTCATTCGGCTGGGGCCGGACGTGAAACGGATCCCATGCTCAGCAGCTCAAGTCCCGTCCCGTCCGCCTTTTGCCAGAATGCTCGTCCGGCCGGCCGACATCCATCGCGCACATCCATGCAACCGTCGAGGTCTTGGACTTAGCTGGTCCCACGAGACCCAAACTCGAGACTCTCGGGCTGGGCAGCGCCGCTGTCGCGGATGCTTGCCCGGCTCACGAGCAATCATTTGATAAAGTCCTTGAACATTCCCGCGTGTGAGACACGAGAAAAGAGAGTTTTTGCTCCTCCAACAACACCCAGAAGCAAAAGCGACGTATACCTTATTTTTTGCCCATTATCCATTCTTGCTGGGTGCTGCACACTGGGAACTGAACCGCTGACAGTATCAATGTTACTCAATGCCTGGTGGTGATCTGTCGCCGGGCTGCAACAAGTTGGCAAGTGCGAAAGCATGACTTTTTTAAGGCAGTCATCGCTTTCATTGAAGTTCTTGAAAAAGGGAAGGATAAGACCCCAGCAACGAATAATCTCAAGGACAAAGAAGTTAAAGGAGCAAATAAAAGTAAAATTCAAGTTCAATTTTACTATCTATAAATTGTATATCTATACAATATAATGTATATTTAGATATGTACAATATAATATCAAAGAGGTCAAGTAGTATAACTGATATTTGAAGAAACCCAAAATTTCAATACCAAATTTTTAAAACGACTTATCTGCTTTTGAAAACAAACATTCAAACGTAGATTTGTCGAATCTGAGAGCACTCCCACGCAAACCAACACCATCAACAGGTAGCCGAAGTCTTCATCTATGTGGTGATGGTGTTGGTTTGCGTGAGAGTGCTCTCAGATTCGACAAATCTACGTTTGAATGTTTGTTTACAAAAGCAGATAAGTCGTTTTGAAAATTTGGTTTTGATTTAACGAATTTTCGATAGTCGAAAAATCGCTTTTCTTTTTAACTGATCAATAAAACATTAACTAGTAATGTAAAATTATGGCTAAACCGTAATAGTATACCGACTCGAGTTGCGCAATAAAATGCTATACTTCTATTTGACCGTCACCGATGAAGGCTCATCAAATTAAATTCAAATTATACACAGTTTAAAACTGATAAAGCATATTAAGGACACGGCAGGTATTTAACCAACTTGCTTTCGTTGTTCATTTGCTAGAAATCCACCATAGCAGAACGTTTCTCCTGAGCTTACCATTTCGTATGGATGAGTTTGGCAAAAGGGGTCTCCAGTAGCCTTGTGAGCAAAGGCGTAGGATTGCCAATCCGGAGGTGGCGAGTTCGATTCTCAGTCCGGTCTAGGGTGTTTTCGGGTTGGAAACATTCTCGATTCCCTGGGCATAGTGTATCCATTGTACTTGCCACACAAGATACATACTCATGCAATGGCGGGCATAGAAAAGCTTTCAATTAATAACTGAGGAAATGCTAATAGAATACTAATTTGAAAAGCTTGGCCAAGTTCCAGTTGGAATGTAGAGCCATAGAAGAAGAAGAAGAAGAAGAAGAAGAGTTTGGCAAAAATGTGTCTCCTTGATTGTTTTTCGAGATTTTAACGAAAAGACGAAAATGCCCGCCTTTACCTCATGGTATAACAAAAGGCACCATTCGATTCAACTCATCTTTTCATCGATTTAAAAAAATATGAAGGTTGTTTTTACTATGGAGCTTGCATTTAAGATGGCATACAAGAAAAAGGTCATGTATTCACGTAGTGTGTAATTTTCAATATTTTGAACTGTGTGTATTAGCCACTGATTCGAACAAAAATCTTCTCTGGATAATTTCCATAAAAAGTGAACGTCGTCATCTGCAAGGGTGTTGCTGATGGAGATGCCATAAGTATCTCTTAACCCTTTTGTTACCGACAGGGTACCCGGGTACCTTTTTCGTTTTCAAGTGAAATTTTTTTAGGGTTCTGAACATCGCAGGAAATTGAAACTCCGTGACATCTTCAAACGCGGCAAAATTAAGGTTTGGGTGGTCCGAAACCGAAAATCCGGAAGGGGGGGGCTTGGGGAGGGGCTTCTGAATATTTTTACCCCGTAACGTACCGACAGGGTACCCGGGTACCCACGTTTTGATATGACCATAACTTCGCCAGTTTTCAACCAATTTAGACGATTCCGTTTGCTATGGATTAAGAAATTCATCCTCTATCCGTTCCATGTCAGATAGGACCCATCCGGGTTAACTGGTTACCCGGGTTCCCGGATTTGTTAGACCATGTCTCAAAAATTGAGAAGTTGATCTTATAGAATCAAAATGATGATTTCTTGTTTCCTGAGTTACCAGTTTCGTAGAAATTTCGAGGATTATGACTTCACAACGTATTAGGACTACATGATCATTTGGACTCGGAACAGACATCCTGAAATAGGTTCCCGTGGGTCCGATAGTGGCTGCAAATTTATTCTGAAGGCAGCCTGGCAATATGGGTACCAAATTCTTGAAATTGTTCCGGAAACATGTTTTCCATGTAATTGAGACCATAGGATGGATATCAACCGGAACGGTCATCCTGGAACAGGTTCCCGGAGGGCCGTAGTGGCCAAAAACTCATTTTGAATAAACCCTAGCAATATGGGTATCAAACTTCTTGGAAGTGTTCCGGAAACATAATTTCCATGTAGTTGAGACCATAGGATGGATATCAACCCGAACGGTCATTCTGGAACAGGTTCTCGAAGGGCCTGTAGTGGCCAAACACTAATTTGGAATAAACCCCAGCAATATGGGTATCAACATTCTTGGAATTGTTCCGGAAACATATCTTCCATGTAGTTGAGACCATAGGTTGGATATCAACTGGAACGGTCATTTTGGAACAGGTTCCCGCAGGGCCCGTAGGGGCCAAAAACTCATTTAGAATAAACCCTGGCAATATGGGTATCAAAACTCTTGGAATTGTTCCGCAAACATAATTTCCATGTAGTTGAGACCATAGGATGGAGATGAACCGGAACGGTCATTCTGGAACAGGTTCCTGAGGCCCGTAGTGGCCAAAAACTCATTCAGAATAAACCCTAGCAATATGGGTTTCAAAATTCTTGGAATTGTTCCGGAAACATGTTTTCCATGTAGTTGAGACCATAGGATGGATATGAACCGGAACGGTCATTCTATAACAGGTTCCCGGAGGGCCCGTAGGGGCCAAAAACTCATTTAGAATAAACCCTAACAATATGGGTATCAAAATTCTTGGAATTGTTCTGGAAACATATTTTCCATGTAGTTAAGACCATAGGATGGATATCAACCGGAAAGGTCATTCTGGAATAGGTTCCCCGAGGGTCCGCAGGGGCCAAACACTCATTTAGAATAAACCCTGGCAATATGGGTATCAAAATTTTTGGAATTGTTCCGGAAACATGTTTTCCATGCACTTGAGACCATAGATTGGATATGACCCGGAACGGTCATTTTGGAACAGGTTCCCGGAGGGCCTAAAGTGACCATTAATTCATTTGGTAGAAACCCTGGCAATATGGGTATCAATATTCTTTGAATTGTTCCGGAAACATGTTTTCCATGTAGTTGAGACCATAGGATGGATATCAACCGGAATGGTCATTTTGGAACAGGTTCCCGGAGGGCCTACAGTGACCATAAATTCATTTGATAGAATCCCTGGCAATATGGGTATCAAAATTCTTGTAATTGTTTCGGAAACACGTTTCCATGTAGATGAGACCATAGGATGGATATCAACCGGAACGGTCATTCTGGAACAAGTTCCCAGAAGGCCAGCAGGGGCCAAAAACTCATTTAGAATAAACCCTGGCAATATGGGTATCAAAATTCTTGGAATTTATCCTGAAACATGTTATTTTTAAAGTTGAAACCATAGGATGGATATCAACCAGAACAGTCATGCTAGAACAAGTTCCCGAAAGGCCTTTAGTGGCCACAAACTCATTTAGAAGACACCCTGGCATCAAAGTTCTTGAAATATTTTCGGAAACATGTTTTTCCAAGAAGATGGGACTGATGTTGGGTCATCAGGCTGAATGGTGAGCAGTGAGAAATTGAAAGTAAAAAGTGAAAAGTGAAATGAGGGAAATGAGAAGAGAGAAGTGAAAAGTTACACAGTGTTGACCCGATTTTGTCACTCCCCGATTTTATCTACCTCCGACTTTATCACATTTTCGATCCGATTTCATCACGTTCCGCTTTTGTCACGTTTTTGACCCATTTTGCATCCATAAATTTTTTTGAAAATTTCAGTCGTTCTTTTTATTTTTGTAAATTATTCAGCAAACACCAATGATACTTACAGCGTCTGTGGTTCATTATAAATCATTTCTGAGTACCTGTCAAGAATTTTTAAGTCTTTTTGACAAGAAATAACGGGCAAAGAAGAGAGCAAGTGTTCCTTCTAAATGAGGGTCCCCTCGGAAACCTGTGTGAGAATGACCGGTCCATTGTCAAACCATCTTATGGCCTAATAACCCAAAAGATCATGCTTCCGAGACAATTTCATGAATTTTGATACCCACATTGCCTGGGCTTCTTCAAAATGAGTTTGTGGCCACTTTAGGCCCCACGGGAACCTGTTCCAGGATGACCGGTCCATTGTCAATCTATCCAATGGTCCAATTACTTATCAGATCATGCTTCCGAAACAATTTCATGAATTTTGATACCCATATTGCCAGGGTTTCTTCAGAATGAGTTTGTGGCCACTTTAGGCCCCACGAGAACCTGTTCCAGGATGACCGGTCCGTTGTCAAACCATCCTATGGTACAATTACTTATCGGGTCATGCTTCCGATACAATTTCATGAATTTTGATACCCATATTGCCAGGGTTTCTTCAGAATGAGTTTGTGGCCACTTTAGGCCCGACGGGAACCTGTTACAGGATGACCGGTCCGTTGTCAAACCATCCAATGGTTCAATTACTTATCAGATCATGCTTCCGAAACAATTTCATGAATTTTGATACCCATATTGCCAGGGTTTCTTCAGAATGAGTTTGTGGCCACTTTAGGCCCCACGAGAACCTGTTACAGGATGACCGGTCCGTTGTAAAACCATCCTATGGTACAATTACTTATCGGGTCATGCTTCCGAAACAATTTCATGAATTTTGATACCCATATTGCCAGGGTTTCTACAGAATCAGTTTGTGGCCACTTTAGGCCCGACGGGAACCTGTTACAGGATGACCGGTCCGTTGTCAAACCATCCAATGGTTCAATTACTTATCAGATCATGCTTCCGAAACAATTTCATGAATTTTGATACCCATATTGCCAGGGTTTCTTCAGAATAAGTTTGTGGCCACTTTAGGCCCGACGGGAACCTGTTTCCGGAATAACCGTTCCGGGATTAATTCATAGAATGGTCCTGTAACGTAGTTAAGTTATATTCTTTAAATTTCCAACGAAGTTTATTAGTCATCACGCAAGAAATCTTCATTTGGTTGAATATATATCTTCAATTCATACATACTTTGGCACTTGGCCCAGTTAATCCGGAATTCCGGTTACCAGGTAATCCGAATCGGTTCTCTGTAACATGTATCGAATAGCGGGTAAGTTCCTGCATCCGTAGCAACCAAAATCGTCTAAATCGGTGAAAAACTGACTATGTTATGATCATTTTAAGTCCGTGGGTACCCGGGTACCCTGTCGGTAACGTAAGGGTGTTTTTTTGTCGGTAACAAAAGGGTTAATGATTGATATTTGGAGCGCCAACGAATGAAGTGTTCACGGAATTGTGAACACCATATACGGTACGGTACGGAAAGGTCTCTCATCAAAATAATGGGATACTCGTGTGTGCCGTGGGGTAGGAGGGGGGTGGGGTTAGCGAAGCCGGGGGATAACCTGTTGGTCCCTCAGGTTCGTTAGGTCCACCCAGACAGCAGTAGTCCCCTTAATTTTGTATAGTTGGGTTTTAGCGGAAGCTCTCCAACCGAGTTCCCAATCTTCCTACATTTTTTTAATTGAATCGCTGGCCTTGGTGTCCAGTGCCGGCGAGAAAATCCACCGTAACATTGCCAATGATACCACAAAGTCCCAGGATCCAGGCAAACGGTGTATTGTGAAGCATATTGTCGAGTATGCCCTGAATGCTTGGGTTTGGGAACGTCGTTTTGCAATCAAACTTGCTGAATCAGTCAGTACCAAGCCTGCATAGTATAAAAATGTTACAGCATATATGATGTAACAAAGAGGCTCCGTTCGATTCGACTCATTTTTCTATCACTTTTTAAAAGTACAGGTCACGGTTACTATGGAGCTTGTATTCAATATTTCGTACAAGAAAAAGTTGGATGTGAAATCAAAGGCGAATGAGCGCAAAAATATAAGTTCAAATATTTCCATGACGTGTAATATTCAGAATTTTTAACTGTGCGGGTTTCCAAGGCGAATATGTGCCATGAACTCACGACCTGAAGCAGACCCTTCGCTTTCGCATTGGATAAGTGCCAGCTCATCGATCCATTCCAGTAGACGCGTGCCTATGGAGGGAAACTAGCGCCGGTCATCATGCGCAGCATTCGGTCTCCTTCAACAAGGAGAGGGCTCCTATGTTAGCCTGCGGTATCTGCAGCGAAAGCCGCGGCTTTGTGGCAAATGGACGCCAGCACACGATGGCTAAAACGCAGAGTTGGTATTCCGTACAGGCAGGCAGACTCGGCAGGTGTAGAAGGGAGCCCTAAGGCGGCTCCAACATAAATAAGATCGGTGACAGCGTGCTTATTAAGCTAAGGTGGGCAATGCAAGTAAGCTCCAAGCTGTAGTTCACACGGCTATAAGGACTGTTCATTAAGGAAAGTGGACATCTGTTTTTCAAAGGAACATGTTTATTTTGGAACAAATTCATAAGGTTGCTTTATATAAATGACAATCAACATACATATGAACGAATTCACGTGATTTTGAATATTTACTTCTATTTTCTGAAGAATGCTAGAACTTTTCTCTTGACACCTCGCATTAGATTCTGCACAACTTCTTCCGTTTCATTGTGCTGCAGACCAAATTTTCTTGAAGTAGTCAATAGTCTTCCCTTCCATCTACCTCAAGATGCCGCGTAGTTATTGCCCAGTATTTTTCGATAGGACGCACTTCAGGGCAGTTTGGTAGATTTTGGGATTTTTCGACAAAATCAACTTTTTCCTTCTTCAGCATCTTCAACGTAGCAGAAGCGTAGTGAGCCGATGCCAGATCCGGCAAAAACAATAGAGGATCCGTATGCTTTCAGTAGATGGTTAGAAATCGTTTTTTGATACATTATTTTCTTTAATTTTCACCGTTGTTTGTGAAATACGGAGAGCTCTTTAAGTCACAGGACCAAATTGCTTGCCATACACCAACACCTTTTCCCCAACACAGAAAAAAATAATGAAAAATAAACAGCGCGTAAAACTTTACATGCGGAAATTTACGCTATTCTTCGCTGAAATGGCCCTCTTCCTAACAAGATTGCTTACAACTTGTGTGCAATATTGACGATTCGCGTCAAAAATTGTATACATTTAGGCTGTATCCCGTGTGGAATTACGCCAATAATGGTGTTCCATTTATGTGCATGATTTTTGGCATAAGTTTCAGTGAATTTTTCTATCTGTGAATTCGGTACGGATATATCATATGTCATCAGGTACATCTGTCAGGTCCTCTGTTCAGCGTTGAAAAATTGTGGCCTTGGAAGTGTACTGGTGTCCATTTTTTCATGTATGTCGTCGTCCATCAAAATGCACTGTACCATTTATGCAGAATTGATCTGCGAGTTGATAAACTGCACAGAAATAAATAATGAAAAGTAAACAGCGCGTAAAACTTGAGATGCGGAAATTTACACTATTCTACGCGGAAATGGACCTCTTCCTACCAAGTTTGCTTACAACTTGCAAGCAATATTGTCGATTCACGTCAAATATTGTATACATTTAGGCTAAATCACGCGTGGAATTAAGCTAATAATGGTGTTCCATTTATGTGCATCATCTTTAGCGTAAATTTCAGTGGATTTTTCTATCTGTGTGATCCGACCTATCGTTCGGAATTTCTAAGCTTTTCCCAAATTGTTCAGGTGTGCTGCAAAAGTAAACAATGCCTTTACACACAGAGCGAAAATTACCAATTTTTCGATAAGTTTTAACCTTAAACCATTCATAAAAAGGTGTCCATTGGACGGACTTTGGTGTTCGATGATGGCATCGGACGAACAAAACTCCTGTGGTGCCCTGGATAGTCGGGCGCCGGACTGGACGTCTTGACCTCACTGAAACGATCGGTTCGACCTCGGCATCCAGTGGACGAAGAAAAGCCATGTCAGAAGAACCTGTCCAGATCTCTCGGTAGTCGAGGCCCCCCAGGGTGGACGTCTTTCCCACACCGGAACTGGGGAATAACACCCCGGCGCTGGGAGATAGACGCTGTATCTCCGAATGACTCCGAGGGAAGCAAACGAATCCAGTTTGGCGTACTAGGGCCACTTTGTTTCTCCCCGACGGACCACGTGGGATCAAAGTCTCCGAGCAGCAGTCGGCAGTACAACCAAACCCAACAAACTGTAAGAACCATGAACGCTGTAAGTACAACGAGCTTCCTCGGGCACCCCGAACCTATCTTTTGGGGCAGTAAGCTCCATCGACCGTTTTTCGGGTCTTTTCTTCCCGTGCTTAAATGAGAGGCTACCCGCGACCTCTGGAAGAAACTACTACCAAATCCAGATCACTGCGAACTCCTCTCAATCCGGTGTCACTAAGAGGCTTCGATGGCGTAATGATGCCGCTGACTGCCCGAGTAGAAGTCATATCAAAATTATATCAACATATGTTATTATGTACTACTTTTTTTAACAAAATTTTGTTGGAATTTGGTGGAAACAAAAAACTATCAAATTTTGTTACAATTTCATCATAAAAATAACATATTTTGTTAGAAATTCATAACAGAATCAGATACGCAATATATTGTTTACTGTGCGGTTGAAAATTTTTACAGGTCGTGATAGGTCTACAGATTGTGACCAACAATAAAAAAAAATGATCAAGAATATTTAGCAAGAACATGAAACTAAGATCATTACAAATTAGGCAACATTTTTAAATTATATCAGCGTTGTTATATCATATGATGATAAAATCCGGTTTCAACATTTGAACATTTAAAAATTTTATCAAAATAAGTTATAAATATCACAATATGTTAAAATTGGGTCGGGTGGGAATCATTCGATGGCAACATTCGACGCGCGTTAGAAAGAAGCACCCCGCTGACTGCTCCAAGGTCGTCCCCGGCCGGGAAGAAAAGCTCTCCGTTGGTCGTCGAATGAGACGGGTCTAGCCGTCAAAGCCAGAAAGAAGGCACTCCAATCGCTCAGGAGAGTTTCCCCTGGACACCCAAATAAGGTAAGTGCTTTGGAGAACTACAAGCAAATACACTACGAATGTCGTACGATCGTTCAAGACGCCAAAAGAAAGCAGTGGGAGGACTTCCTAGACTCCACAAATCCAGCCCAATCTAAAGCCCAGCCGATTTCAAAGGCTCATAGCCATCAGGGCCCTGAGGCACCAAAACTTTCAAGTACCGCCGCCCAACAAACATTGAATGGCTGTGAAACGTTTATTCAGCCACAGTTTTCTTCAACTAACAAACTAGCTTATTCAGCTTAAATTGTTTATTGGGCAGGCCTACTAGTTTCACCAATAAACCAGCCCTTTTCAGTCGCCGAGATTTCCTTCGCTCTTGCCAGAAACAACGGGAAGTCTTCTGATTCTGACGGAATATGGTATCCGATGCTTAAAACCTTCCCCCTACCGCAAAAATTGTATTCCTCGACCTGCTAAATCAAGCCTGGACCAATCAAAGCTTTCCCGACCAGTTATTCCGATTCTAAAAAAGAGTATCTCCTCCCGCGACACCGCTGGTTACCGTTCTATTTCGCTGACCTCCTATGTATCAAAGGTCGTCAAGAGGTGAGCAAACCGTAGGCTGCGTGAAAAACTTGGAGCAGACGGTAGATTTGGCGTCCGCCAACACGCCTTTCGCCCGGGGTACGGGCCAGCTCGTACTTCGGCGGATTAGAAGACGTACTTCGAAGTGCCTTCGACCAAGGGAAACACGCCGATCTCGAAGGCGTTCAACCTTCGACTCTAGACTGGTGTTTCACCGGTAGCATTTTTATCTTTTGTTTCAACTTTCTTTCTCGTCGGTCCTTCCGGGTCCTTATCGACAACTCTGTCTCCAAGATATACCAGGAGAAAACAGAAGCTCCGCAGGACTGGTTGCAATGAAATGGGTCTTCGATGGCCTACCAAAGAACATCTACGACTTTGTCTACGCGGACGACATCCTGCTTGTGGTCGTCGGAAGCACTCCGGAACGAACGCGTATCCGAGCCTAAACAGCGGTTAGTGCAGTCCATCGGTGAGCCTCGTCGGTCGGTCCAACATGGTCGAGCACTGTCTTTTGTTCCTCATTTCGAAGCGGTTAAAACCGGCTGCAAATCGAGGATTAACCTTGTTAAAACCTCAAGGCCGCATAGGACAAACAAGAGGGCCACTCGGTATCGTATCGGGCAAGCATTGATCGACAGCAGACTGTTTTACGGGCTGGAGTTGACTTATGTAGCACATCCGGAGCTTGTCAGCATACTCACCCCAGCCCCACATAGCCTACCGACTACTTCCCTCTACACCTAATGAGGCTGCCTACGCCGAAGCGGGTGTCCTCCCATTTCACCACCGTTGCCAAAAAGCCGCAGCATACGCTTCCGCCACATCCGGAAACCACTGGCACCGAGGGAGGAACTGGCACTCGTTACAGCCAACATAAATCACTCCATTGCGTGGCGCTTCAAAAGAGGGGACAACATGGAAGTTTTACGGTGTTCGGTCGCCGAGCTGCTGAACACCGAGTTTAGGAACCACGAGCACCGCTACACTGATAGTTCCCTTTCGAGACAAGGAGTCGGCATAGGCGTTACTAGGAACAACCTAACGGTGTCTGATAGCCTCCCTGAACAATGCAGCGTCCTCTCAACGGAGAACGCAGCTCTGCTTATTGCCGCTACCACTCCCTCCGACAAACCGGTCCTAGTCTGGACTGATTCGGCCAATGCCATCGCTGCACTGCAAAGCGATCATCCAAAACACCCATGAATCCAGGCCATTCTCGCTTGCGATCCACAGTCGACAACCTTCGCCTGGATCCCGGGCCAATGTGGGGTGCCTAAGTAAGCTTCTTCCTTCAGTGACCGGGCTACTTGGGCACCCCAAGCCGGAACATAAGTCTTCTGCTTCTAAATCATCATATCAACAAGGTCAGCTGGAGGGGTTTTCCTCGCCGACTTCGCCAACATCCTTTCCTCATATTGACAACAACCTACCAACACCTTTGTAGTAGCAACACGGAAATTGTCGCTCTCAAAGTGAGCCATGCTTTCAATGATATTTTACCTTTTGCTTGATTGCGATCTGAATATCATCTTCGCCTAATTGACGTTCTGAACAGTTTTCATCCTGGTTTCCATTTTTGGTCGGTTTTACTTACTTATGGGTCCTGTACACCTCCGGTGGTGCAAAGGGCCGACTTGAAAGATCTCCATCCTGAGCGTTGTCCGGCTATCGCTTTAACCTGTTGCCAGGTTAGATTTCGGTCGACTTCTTTTATTTCTTTATTGAGGCTTCGCCGCCATGAGCCTCTGGGTCTGCCTCTGCTGCGATGTCCTGCTGGGTTCCAGTCTAATGCTTGTTTACAGATTTCGTTTCCGCCCCTACGTAGAGTGTGGCCGACCCAGCCCCACTTCCGATTCCGAATTTCTGTTGCTATCGGCCTCTGGTGACAACGACGATGGAGCTCGTTGTTTGAGATCGATTTTATGGACCAATGTTATGCGCTAAGTTTGGGTTTTCTGTGAGGCTGCAAGCAGCGATTAAACTTCGGAGAATAGCGCGTTTCAAAAATTGGATTTCTGGAACAGCCACAGATGGCCTCCCGGCCGAAATTTGTCGATGAGGACTCGTTCAATTTTTATCTTTTAACAAGTTTCAACGTATTTTTATAAGCGTACAGTTTTTATTTGTTTTGTTAATTGTTTTATACTGTATTTTTCCCATTGACTTACGGAAGGTCCCTAGCTTGGACCTGAGGGTCGCTGCTTTCAGCCTCCTCCCCTGACAATTGCTCTTTTAGCGATTCCATGACAAATAAAGAACTGAAAATTCATTTCAAAATTAACAGAAATAAAGAAAAAAAAGGAGCCTATTGCTGGTCCTGTGTGGCTTTGAATGTGTTTTAACCTTGCGGAAGCGCCGGAAGAAAAGTGAGATTCCGGTTGATGGCCACGCCAAGATTAAATATCTTCTTATTCGGGATGGGGTGCTTTCCTGGTTTGAGGCTGGAACCGGACAGTTGATGTCTCCACCTGTAGACATGTACGCTTATGCAGACGAACATGTAGCGTTCGAAAGACCCGGAGGTACGCCCGCCTCTTCCGGAATGGTTCTTGAGCGAAGATATTGCCGGGGAGTCCCCTTCTCGCTGAGCTGCTGGGATGCGTAATGGGGTCCAAATTCTTATGAAAGCCTTACTGATGGCATGCGAACCAGATCAACGCGTAAGCTGTCGTTGGAAGCGCCCTCAGAAACATCACGGCCTTACTGTTGAGGTCGAAATACGTATCTGTCAAGATACAATTAAGTGGTGGAATTCAATGGGATTGTATTAACTCGCCTTATGACAAACAAACGGCTTTGACTATTTTATCCAAACGACTTTTTCTGCCAAATAACTGGTCAGCCAAACGACATTCTCGGCCGTCGTTCGTCTACATGACATCGGCCCTTTCTGTCAAATGAATTTTCCGGCCAGACAGCATAACCTGCCAAATGACCAGCTCGCAAAATAAAACTGGCTGTGTATCCCTTTCGGATTAAAACCAGTAGTGACTAAACGTCCCATTCCACAATGATCGGATTCGTCGTATTTCACGACATATTTTGATAACTCAAAAACCATCAGCGCAAGAATTTTGACAATACTTATCCATATCCATTATAGGAAGAAAGGAAATAGTATCATCGTGTAAACAGATCTCTCTATACTGGTAATTCTTCATGCGTGCCGTATCCTGCAGGACGTATCTTTAGCCTCTAATTCTATTATAAATATGTATGAACATCTTAGTTTGGAAATTATATTAGCATCTACATATCATTGAGAAATGCATTTAACTTCACGCAGAAGTAATAATCTCATCTAGCGCAGTATTTCTTCTCAACATCAACATAAAACTGTTCCACGGAATGTTCTATTAAATCTAACGAGAAACTATTTTATGTTTTCACAACAACCTTTGGAACTGAACTGAACTGAAAAGCACCTACAAATAATTTTAAGATATAGGTTTTTGCTTGCTGGGCAAATCAGCTTTTCGAATTGAAGCTTGGTTTAAAAAATTTTGCAATTAGGAAATATTCAGCCTTAATTCAGCAATATGTTGGGATCACAGTTATTGTTTTACATAAAAAAGAAACTGAAATGCATGATCAAGATTCCGTTGAGTCCATGCATTGATTCAACAAGATATTAATCTACTGTGAACGATTAATGAGCTATGACCTGAAGTTTCGTCGATCAAATCTTAGAATTCGCAACACATGCGGTCAGGTTTTGTTATGAACTATTTTTAAATTTAGCAAATACCATGTTTAGTACCAAGATTAGGTTATATGTTTTGTTATATCTCGGGTACTTATTCAAAAGGACGTATGTGATTTTGCAAACAAAGATTCAAACGTCGTTTTGTCCAATCTGATAGCACTCCCACGCAAACCATCACCTCAGACAAGTAGGAGAAGCCTTCGGCTACATGTTGGTGGTGTTGGTTTGCGTGGGAGTGCTATCAGATTGGACAAATCGACATTTGAATCTTTGCTTACAAAATCACATACGTCCTTTTGAATAAGTACCCGAGATATGTTATATGTTAAATGAGCCATAAGTACATACAAAGAAACACATACACAAATATTTCAAAGAATAGCAGATAGGAATGAGTATAATGCAAAGAATGTTGCATTACATACAGCAAAAAAGGAGAGCACTTAAAAACTGATCGTATAACATTCTTGTCGTGACTAGTATTCATTTGTTCCACGCAAAATAATCTTTTTATAACTTAGTCATCACTTTACTATGTCACATCTTGTTTCCAAACCCCTTACAATCCCAATAGCCGCCAACACTTTTGCCGTTTATTGGGGATCCTATGCTCAGTCCCACGAAAAGACCGTAAAAACTGGTTCTCCTCCTCTCGATCCGTTTTCCCCTTCGCATCCCAAGAGAGCCAACCATTCATCCGTCTGTAGCCGATCTCGCTCCTAACGTTCATCTTCTTCTGACAGAGCCGGGTTCCACCTTCACCACACCTGACGGCAATGTTTTGAGCGTGTAGATTTACATAATTGTACAGCAGACGATCGCATCTCGTCGGACAGCGACGGCAGCAGCAACATCAGTATCTGACATCTCACGTCACGGTTCGGATTTTGTCTGGTCTGAAGAAATTTTGTACTGATTTGTTGTTATTTGCAAATTGCTCCACACAATTTATGATGCATCGGCGGTGAGGAGACGGTTTCCGCGATGACGCATATTAAAATCTATACAAGATTTTTTTCTCCTTTCCCTGAGAATGGACAAATAGTTGCGGAGGCCATCGAAGTATAGTGCACAATTTTGAAACGAAAGGAAACATGATCAAGATGCTCTTAACGTTATTCTTTCCTCTGTCCCTCGCTAAGCAACCTTTACGGTAATAAAATTAATTAAATTTGTGATGACGCTTTTCCATATCCATATACATATTTACATTCGATTTTTTTTTGTTGCAGTGTAGGGTGTGCTGGAACAGCTGGTTTTATTAGGAAACTTTTCCAACTAATTAAAAAAAAATTGGATTTCAAGTACGCGATGGTACACTTTAAGTGTATTAAATATGAGGTATTACTTTCGAATTATTTTTTGTACTTACTTTTGAGATTACGACAGTATACTGTACTATTTGATAAAGTGAGTTTCTATAGACTTGAAACAATTTCTGGTTGTTTGCTGCCTAATCAGCTAGTTAAAGTGCATTAAATTCGCTTTAATTTGACTACATCATGCACCAGTTCAACATAAATTATGGATAAATTATGATTATTATTACTTTTTCACCCAACCCTTGTTACTATTTTGCGTTCTAGCTAATTAATTCTGATGTACCAAAAAATTGACCGAAGCGTGTAAAAAAAATGTCCATCCCCCATATTTTATTGCATAAACATTGTGTTATAAATGCCTACTTAACTGTTTTTATCGCAAAACAAAATTTATTCCCCGTTTTTTAGACCAGCCTTATATCAAGCTTTTCAAAATATTCCGGCCTTCTTCGAAAGTATGTGCATCACCCTACTTAAAGTGACGCGACAACCATAAAGCCTCATCAGTTTCTTTTCGATGTGCCGCGACCATTGCCTTCCACCCAGCTGTATCAGTTTTAAGAATGGGACTACAACATTCTTCGGCCCTGACGCCAAAAGATGAAACAGAAAACGAAATCAACTGTAGCTCGTGGTCCATTTGCTCTAGCAATATCAGAAACAATCCGAAAGTGATGAACTTTGTACCATCTTAAAAATCACTTTAATAAAGAAAAAAAAAAAAAAAAAAAAAAGAAACAATCCGACACAAGGGTAGTGAATCGACCGCAGGAATCAGGCCAGGAACTTGAACTACATTAGACATGCCATGGCTCTATGGTTCCGATGTCTGTTCCATCACTGCGACCGCGCAGTGACTTTTGGAGTGTTCGTGCGCGCACAGTCTCCAAGGGTTCGTCGCTTACAGCAACATACAATGTTTCACCTGGAATCACCCGAAGAAGCTTACACGAAAACATAGTCGCAGACTGGGTCGCAATTGGAGCACCTTTGAACGTGATCGCGCTTGAGCCAACATCTGGACTGGCTGGACCATTGTCGTCGCGTTGCCAGTACATCTGCACTGGCTTCACTTCTGTGTCTGCACCATCAGCCGTGGACCATACGATGATGTGTTTAGCCGGGATGGAAATTGCTGCCACCGATAGTGACCAGACTACGCGATCGCGCCGGTGTGAGAAAAGCAAATCAATAATGGGTAATTAAACTTTGCTCCTTGCGGTTAATCATGCTCTCGGCGCGTGATTTGTCGTGATCTTCTGTGGCCTGATTTATTTACACTTGCATCTTGCTGGTTTTAGATCAAGCTAGAACTAAAAAACATTCTCCTCCATGACAAATCCCTTCAACCGATACAATACGGATGGGTCATATGACCCAAGACGAAAATCAGTTGTCCAAGTTGATTCAAGTCGATTCAATTACGAGATACTGAGGACGACCTTAGTTATGATAAGTTTAGGCTTCTTGCTCTCAGATACATTAAATCTATTGTACAAGCATTGTATGTAGTTGAAACAGTGACCAATTCTCACCCCCATTTGACCCATTTTCTCTCCATACGATGGCAGGTGTAAACTATAATAAGCAGAAGCGCACTTGATATTTGCTATTTAAATATTAAAAAAGTAATTTCGACATGCAAATGAATGAATATTGGATTGCCATTTTCTCCTGATTTAGGAATTGTCACCTATAAATCCTATAAATCCTCGATTAGTTCATTTTTAATTAGGTTTACCACTACCGCGCACACATACATATTTTATGTTAATATGTTATTTGTCATTGTTTTGTTCTGTCCTAGAACACAGAGCTTTTTGGTTTAGGGGTAGCGGTGGGCCACACAAAAAAAAAATGGAAAATAAAAAAAAACTCAATACTACAACTACACAGTTTTTTTTGTCAACATGAGCTTTTCACCAAATTGAAAGATTAAATAATTAATATTTACCCTAAAACAATAGTAAAGATCAACTCGTATACATTTGTAAGCTCGTTAGGGTGGTTAAAAATCCGTTTTGCTCCACAACGCTCATCGTATTCTGTATCATGTTCTGAGTGTTTTCCAAAAATTTGAGCTGATTTGCCTAACAATTGATTTAGCACAAGCTATTTCTAGTTTGCATGTAAAATAGTATGGGAAACTTTTATTTTCATTATACTGTTTATGGAACTTCCCGATTAAGCGCAGGTTGATAAAAAACCTACATAGCTAAAAGGCGTTCTCTCAACGAAAACTGCATCTGGATTAATTGTTCCAATAACTAGTAATCGAATTTAATTCAAATGACCCTTTCCGCCTAATGACCCTTTCGGCTAAATGACCCTTCCGGCCAAATGACCTTTTCGGCCAAATGACCCTTTCAGCCAAATGATCCTTTCGACCAAATGACCCTTTCGGCCAAATTACCCTTTCGGCCTAACGGTCAAACGGCCATACGACCCTTTCAGCCAATCGACCCTTTCGACCAAATGACCCATTCGGCCAAATGAATTTCGGCCTAATGATCTGTTCGGCCAAATGATTTTCGGCCTAATGATCTGTTCGGCCAAATGGTATATTCGACCATACAACTTTCGGCCTAGTGGCATTCGGCCAAATGGTTTTCGGCCGAATAAGTTTCGGCCAAACGACCCTTCCCCCTTGAAACGGCTTGTACTAAATCAGATTTTGTCCAAATCAGGTCAAATTTTCGGATGAGATTCAGAACATGATAAAGAATCAGATGAGTGCCAAATCGATTTTTTTAACCACCCTAATGCTCGTCCTTTGGTCGACAGTAAATTTGTATTCGCGATGCTCATGTGTTGCATTTGTAGTTCTCGACCTCTAAAATCGACTGGTTACTAGCGTTTGTTGTTTGATTAGGCAAATTCCGAGACTATTTTGTCACAAAGTAGGAAGAAGATCATCGCATTAGCGGCGTTGAAGTCACTTGAATGTTTGTATGATTGCATGTTAAGATGAGTTAAAATACTAAGTTATCACAATTCTTTCGCGGTTGCCTTATCCATCTCATCTAGTTTCATGTAGTTTGATAGTTTGTTATGATTTTAGGAATCACATTTTTCTTTGCTGGAGATGATCTGGAGTAGGGATGCTGTAATTAAAAAAATGTAGAAAATTTCGAGTTATTAAATTCAATATGAGTATAATTTACCTATTAAAAAGAACTTCGAAACGAAAATCAACCCAACTTGTCCCTGCAAGTCCCTGAAGTCCTCGCGTATTTTATTGATCAACTGGTGTACAAGGTCAACCACTTACTTACTTATGGATCCTGTACACCTCCGGTGGTGCAAAGGGCCGACTTGAAAGATCTCCATCCTGAGCGTTGCCCGGCTATCGCTTTAACCTGTTGCCAGGTTAGATTTCGGTCGACTTCTTTTATTTCTTTATTGAGGATTCTCCGCCATGAGCCTCTGGTCAACCACGTCTGGTATCAAACCAAAATTAACCCGTCATGTTCATACAAGTCCCTAGTTTGATGCAGATTTTTAAGGCTCTCTAAATTGTTCTGGAATTCAGATCAATTGGTCTGGCAGTTCATCTACGCTTGGTATTAAACAAAAATCAACCCAGCATATTCATACAAGTCGTATATGCCTTTGCCTATTATATGCAGTTCGAATTAGTTAGATGTAGATGTTCTAGACTCTTCAAAATTTTCTGAAGTTCAGATCAACTAGCCTAGCAGGTCAAATCCACCTGATATCAAATCATAATCAACCCTGGATGTCTATACAAGTTCCTTAAGCCTTTACCTATTACATGCAGAAAAATGGGGAAGACATTCCACTAAAAAGCTCAAAATAATTTTCTTAACAGAAAAAAAAGTTTGGTGTAGTTGATCTTGGTTCTCCAAATTGTCCTGGAATTCAGATCAGTTGGTCTAGCAGTCAATCAGTCAACTACGCATGGTAAATAAGTTTGATGCAGATGTTCTAGATTCTAAAACTGTTCTGGAATTCAGATCAGTTGGTCAACTATTCCTGGTCTTAAACCAAAATCAACCCAGCTTGTCCGTACAAGTCATTTGTGCCTATTACGTGCAGCTCAAATTACTTTGGTGCAGTTGCTTTAAATTCTCAAAATAGTTATGAAGTTCAGATCAATTGATCTACGGTCAACTACGCCTGGTATACAAACGAAATCAACCCAGAATGTCCATACAAGTGCCTGAGCACTTGCGTATTGCGTGCAGTCCAAATTATTGAGATGCAGATGTACTAAGCTCTCCATATTATTCTCAGATCAATTAGTCTATCAGGTCGCCTGGTATCCAATCGAAACAACCCAGCATGTCCACACAAGTCTCTAGAGCCCTTGAGTATTATGTGCAGTCAAAATTATTTTAATGCAGATCTAGGTTCTCAAAATATTTCTGGAATTCTGGTCAATTGGTCTACAAGGTCATCAATGCCTGATAATCGAAAACATCTCAACGTGTTCATTCAAGTCTCTTGATTCATTGCGTATTATGTGCAGTTCAAGTTAGTTTGATGCAGATGTGTTAGGTTCTCAAAATCGTTCTAGAGTCATTTCGTCTACAAGATCAACAACGCCTGGTATATACACAGGATTTTGTTTTTACACGATTTTTTTTTCGCTCGTATTTTTGATCGTGTGACTTCAATTTGCCACCAAACTCTTCGCAACATGTTTCAAAAAATCCAGAATAAATCAAATAAAAATCACATGATAATTAATATACGTTAAACATTTAGGATGAGTGGAAAATTGAGAAAATGTAAATCGTGTAAAAACAAAATCCAGTGATCGAAATTAACCCAGCATGTCCATTTAAGTCCCTAGAGCCCTAGCCTATTATATGCAAACCAAATTAGGTTCATGCAGATGTCCTAGGTTTTTCTGATTGTTCTAGAGTTCTGGTCAATTGGTTCGCCTGTTTAACTACACCTGGTATCAAGCCGAAATCGATTCAGCCCTAGAGCCCTTGTATATTATATCACATAACATAAGTACAACTTCGAAGAGAAATCGTAGCAAAAGATGGTCCCCTTTTGCTTCTCGCCAAAGTTGTATAACTGGCATAGGGAACATCGTTCTGTCATCTGAGAAAAGAGACACGGCACTAAAAAGTGGTATAAAAGTTAAGCCCTGCACTGGCAAATAAATCAACCCAAAATTTGAGTAACATTATTTGTATATTATTCGGCGATTCGGTCGTACGAAAAAAGAATATCTCAGTTCAATCAAAGTAAATTGCCTATATTCCGGGGATTAAATCACCCAAACATTAATTTACAATGCTGTGAAAACTCATATGTGAACATGTACATTATGTGGAAGATATTGATTTGAAAAATGTATTGGAGGTAACCATTTTCCCTTCGATGGGACTCGACCCTACTGAGGGAATATCTGTTATTTCACTTTGTATGCGCTACGTAGCCGTGTTTCGTTTTATTTTCTCAATGAATTATGATATAAAATATATGATACTTGAAGCATCAAATATACAAATATCTCACTCATTTTTAAAGTATCAAAAGGTAAGAACCATGATACTGATTCAGTTAATTTAGAATTAAACATAAAATCCTATGCTAGAAACCGCGAGAAGATTAGAGTATATTAGGCAAAGTTATTAGTTATTTACTGGAGTGTTGTTTGGGTGAATTTATTAGAGGAGGAGGTTCGGTTGTGGGCACGCTTTTGTGTTTGGACCATAACTGGTTAATATTATGCCGACATTTGTATAGCAATGAAAAGCTAGACGTATAACCTGACAACTAGCAAAGAAATTAGTATGATTTCATCGATTTGAAAAAAAAAAAAATACGGACAATTTAGAAAATTTGACATTTTTGGACATTTCCATTTTGTGGTTCGGTTGTGGGCACCCTTGAAAACTTGGCTAAAAATAAAGAAGCATGAATAAAAACCACCCAGATTTAACGACAAGGAATAGTTTATTCATAGTAGACACTAAAAAATTCAAATCAATCCACCTAGCAGTGAGGAAGATGTTGAAAAAAATCACATTAGAAAGATCGAAAATAGCACTTTAGGTAAATGGATTTCAATTTTTCATTGATTTACGTTTTATTGGTATGCAGTCAAAAAAGCTCGTTCATTAAAACCCAGATTAATCCACCTAGCGGTGATAGCGCCTTTCTCGGGCAATTAAGTAATAAATGTAGCCTTTACGCTACACCTCGATGATGTACAAGAAAGGCAAAACAGTTACACCGTCTAATGTTATGATAGAAAATTTACACTAGTAGACGACAGATGGCGCTGCCAAAAGTTTATCGAATTTCCTATGTTCGAATTTTGACTTTCGGACAACTTCATAGTATTATGAAACTGAACGAAGAGCATACCTACGCCTAAATGCGTGCAACACGAGCATCTTTATAGTACGATGAAACTCCTAATGGGAGAAATATTCATAGATGCAAGGCATTTTTCATAACACATTATTGTTCTATGTGACTATGTCTCATCACTATTTTAATTTTATCTATTTTTTGCAATTTTCAATTATTATGAAATTCAATAGTGATCAACAGCGTTTTAGTCTCTGTCGGATGCAACTTGTTGCAAGAAAATCGGTTAAGAGTTTCTATGTGAAAATTTGGCTAATGTTTTTATGGCATTTTGTGCACACACACACGCACACACATACACACACACACACGCACACACGGACAGACAGACATTTGTTCAGCTCATCGAGCTGAGTCGAATGGTATATAACACTATGGGTCTCCGGGACTTCTATCAAAAGTTCGAATTTGGAGTGAAATGATAGCCTTTCGGTACAACTTAGTTGTACGAGAAAGGCAAAACATATTTTGGTCATAAATTTTGATCCGATAGTCCGATCTGACTAATTTTCAATAGGGAACAATGAAACAGGATCCCACGTCGAATGCAACTTGTTGAAAGCAATCGGTCAACGTTTGTTCTTTGTGTGTGTATTAAAACTAGACATGCCCAAAGAACAAAAATATGGAACAAACTCATTATTTTAATCAATTTTGTCTAATAATTATAAAAACTGCATAAAAACAATATTAAAAATAATTTAAGAACAACTAAAACGATATTGAATGATTTATCAATAAAATGAGGGTGCCCAAAACCGAACCAATAAGGGTGCCCACAACCGAATTTATGTGGAAGATTTTTTATTTGAAAAATGAATTTGAGGTAACTTTCGATGGGATAGAACCTAAGTTGCGAAGACCGACGGAGGACCACATTTTGTACATATTCACATATGAGTTTTCAGATCATTGTAAATTAATGTCCAAGTTGGGTGGTTTAATACCCGGAATATAGACAATTAACTTTGAATGAACTAAAATCAATTGTTATTTCAAACTTAATTTTGTAATGATCAAACTAAGGAATTTGATTAAATCGACCAAAATTTTCAAAGTAGGTTGTCTCCCCATTAAAATGAGGCATTTTTATTTTTGGCATTTTTGAGAGAAAAGGGGTGACTTTTTCACGGTGGGAAAAATATCAACATAAAAACAGTACCCATTAATGGGTAAAGTCATCTAACCGTGTAAAGTTTGATTGTGTTTACTATATTTGTTTCCGTGTTTCGAAAATGAACTGGTATAATGCCTTTGACATTACGATGTTCTCTACACTGAAAACCAAAACTACCCAAAAGTGGGTTGTTTGCACTCAAAACCGTGGTTTGGGCCAATAACCCAAATTTGAGTAAAATGACTTTTCTGGCACTAGGTAGTTTGCCTTTAATCCCATGTAAACAATTTACCCAAAGCTGAGTTTAATTCATCCAAAGCGGACCTTAATCAACCCAAAATAGAGAATATTGAATTTACTCAAATTTGGGTTATTGGGCTGAGCAACCTCGGTGAGGTGTTTGCATCTTGCTCTAGTTTTGATAGCAATGGGAGAGAAAGGGAAAACTACCCAATTTTGGGTAAATTTTTTCTGCGATATTCTCATTAGTGCGTATATTGAACTCAAAGTTTGGGTTGATTTATCTGTCCGTGTATACCACCTCTGAATCTGAACTTGGGTACATCTTTTGAACCTGAGTTACACATATGTTATGTGATTATATGCTGTTTATATTAATTTGATCCAGACGTTCTAGTATGCCAATTTTTCTTCATCCGCAGACTGTTTTTTTAGTTGCTGTATGAGTGTCTCGTGTCGTTCGGCCACACAGTATTTTCCCAAACTTTCTTTTTCCAGCATGTTCGTAATGCCGATTTTGGTTTGAAACCAGGCATAATTGATCTGCTAGATCCAATGGTTTGAACTCCAGAAAAAATTGAAGAACAATTTAGGCATTTAAACAAATTGCAAAATAAATTGAAAATAGGGATAAGGCTATAACGTTTCGGGCTATGAAACACAAAACTATTTACGAATGTGTGCTCTGCTGATTCCAACCAAAAGTGGTAACTGGTGTATGACATTTCTTGGCATTTTTTTTTTCCTTTTAGACATCAGAAGGCCCTTTAGAAGATTTAGAATATCCTTAAAAAGAGCATTAAAAGTTTGTTTCAGAGCATTGCGATTTTTTTTTGCAAAAAATCACTCCGACAAATTATTTGTGAAACCATTAGTGATAGTTATGTTGACCACCAATGAAAAAAAAGCTTCTCCGGGAAATTCGTAATATCCGTCATCGTGATGAAATTTTGGTCATTAAGGACCCCATTGCACAATATTTAACAGTTTTTGCAATGCATAAAAGAGCATATTCATTTATGACTAATTGCTGGATGCATCAATTGTACCTTTCGGAAACCCAGGGAAATAAGAGGAATATGGATTTGGTCAATGTTTTCGATACATTTTCATTTTTGTGATCTAATTTGTTCATTTGTCTAGTATTAGGGATAATAGGATCTTCTTTTATTGATCTTTTGAGGGGGATATTCCGAGATCTCCATCGAAAAAAAAATCCTAAGATTCGACATTTTGATAAACTAAGGACTGCCTAGGGTAAACGAATAACAGACTTGAAAACTAGAATGAAGGAATAATTCACTTTGCGGTGTTGATGCCTTTCTGGAGCGTGTTCTGCGTACCCGAGTAGCAAACATGTTGCACAAAAGTTTCCGTGACCCATATGCAATCGAATTTAGTCGCATTTCAGTTGCTGCAACCAAGTCAGTCTGGATTATGCTGCTAGGGTATAAGAAATTGTGTTCTGGCCTTATTTTCTGATCCCGTATATCCGATCTCGCCAAATTTTAGTAGCAAACGGGGACCAGACTCCTCGTCAAATGGAACTTGTTGCGTGTAAATTAATCAACCCTAAGTTCCAAAAAGGGGGGGGGCTCCTTAGCCGTGCGATAAAACGCGCGGCTACAAAGCAAGACCATGCTGAGGGTGGCTGGGTTCGATTCCCGGTGCCGGTCTAGGCAATTTTCGGTTTGGAAATTGTCTCGATTTCCCTGGGCATAAAAGTATCATCGTGTTAGCCTCATGATATACGAATGCAAAAATGGTAACTTGGCTAAGAAACCTCGCGGTTAATAACTGTGGAAGTGCTTAACACTAAGCTGCGCTGCGAGGCGGCTCTGTCCCAGTGGGGGATGTAATGCCAATAAGAAGAAGAAGAAGAAGTGCCAAAAAGTGTGTCTACATAATTTTGTACACATACATACGTGCACACATTTAAACATTTACATCAGTTCGTCAAGTTACAAATAGGTTGAAACCATCTTGTGGAACCAAAAAAAAACTAATTGCAAACAACTTAAATCAGTCTAGTCTTGCAACAATTGTTGATACAGCATCATAATATACAGTCAGTCTCAAAATTGAGCGTACACCTGTGATTCATCTAAAAATTTCTCAGGGTTATAAGTGAATAAAAGCAAACAAGTTGTACTCGTGGTAGAAACAATCTTTTTCTCTTGTATTTAAAGCTATCAAGAAACAAAAACAACAACAAATTAATTTGTAATTGGCAAAACAAAGTTAAAATCGCTGATTTAGACGTTACAAAATTGAGCGTACAGTATATGCTTATCATACAAAATGAGATTAAACAATGTCGGAAATCGTTGAAATTCATTTTTTAGTACTTTGTATGCCCGCCTTTGGCATCCAGAACATCCTTCAAACGTCGTGGCATCGATTCCACCAGCTTCCTGGTCACCGTTACTGGAATACTATTCCAAATCTCCTGAATTGACACTTTGAGCTCCTTTTTGTTTCTTGCTTTCGATTTAGTGGTACTATTCAATCGGTGCTTTACCTCCCACCACAAGTGCTCAATGGGGTTTTAATCCGGTGACTGTGGAGGTGTTCCCAGTTGTTTAGGAACATTGTAAAGCAACCACTCTCGTACAACGTGTGACTTGTTTTGGATCATTGTCTTGTTGAAAGTAATAATCACGTGGCAGTTCCAGTTTTTGCACGGTAGGTTGCAGATTACGCTTCAATATGTTCACGTAGCCCATTTTGTCCATCGAGCACCCACACCACTGGCAGCACTGATGAAGGAACCGCCCCTGTGTCGCTGCCTCCTCCGTGTTTGACAGTAGGGCTTAAATGCTTGACCTCCAACGACGAATTGGGTTCTCTCCAAACCATCTGTCTTCCATCGGATCCAAATAGATTAATTTTCGTCTCGTCGGTAAAAACCACCTTGTTCCAGAACTCCAAAGGTTTGTCAATGTGCTTTTTCGCAAAATCCAGTCGCTTCTTAATATTTGCTTTTGAAAGGAGGGGCTTCTTCCGGGCAACCCTTCCCCTCAGATTGTGTCTGTGAGCTACACGCCGGATGGTTTGAGCACTGACGGATCTCCCGATATTGTCGGCGACCTCGTTGGCCAATTTTGGAATACTTGTCTTCGGTTCTTTCCTTATTGTTCGAATGATTCCTCGTTCGTCAGCAGCGGTCAAGATCCGCTTGTTTATAATTTTTTGCACTGTGGAATGTGTGCTTCCAATGGCAGCCGCTATTTTCCGCAACGATTTTCCACGAAGGCACATACTGATTACTTGAGTACGCGTGACAATATCAATTTCTTTCCTGGTAGTCGTCATTTTGATCCAAACACAATAAACTTAAGGACATAGTTGGAAGAGTACCACGATGGCAGCCAATATGGCACCGGACCTTCCACGGGCCAACCCCACACCTCCCGCACTCCTCTCCCCTAACATACGAATGCATCGAACAGCATCGAACAAAAGTTAATTATTCAAATTACTAGCCTGTTCACTGCATGTTTCCTTTCCTCCCGTGATAATGAACATGTTTCTTCAATGAATCCTATGTATTCCGGCTCGAATTAAAGCATAAATTAGCAGGTTCGTGCCAATTTATTAGCCGTCCGCGATTTGTTGGGTTCATCACTGCACTTCACTTCTTCTCAAAAGGCATTGGAAAAATCAAGTTTCACTCACTTCTCCGCACATGAGCAGCCCGAAATGTTGATAGAATGCAAATTAAACACCACTTTTTGAAATCAGTCACTTATTTGAACCGAAAACTTAGTATAAACTGCTAGATTTGCCCGAAAAAAACGATTAAAAACTGATCGCGGAGCGAATGTAAACACCGCGGTGCACCGGCACCGGCAGCAGCAAACTAATAAGTAGGGTGGCTCAAAAAATAATTTTGCTTCGCCACGCTCAGTTTATTATGATTTATAATTTGGGTTTGGGCTGGTTTGAATAGGCTTACCGTGCGCAGGTCGTTTCAGGTTTGTATGACAGTTGATATGGCGAGGTTGAATTTAACATTATTCTGATTCTGGCACTCCGTCATTGGGCGATGGCGAGGGGGGAGACCATATGACGGGATGAAATATTTAAGAGCTTCAACTCCATAGACAATCCATATTGAATGGTCGTTCCAATTGGATTGTTCCAATCGTTGGGAGTCGATTTTAATCGAGGTTGCGATTCTTTCGCATGATAATTAGGCTGCTCAGAAGGCATCAGTGAAACGTGCAATTCAACAAAATACCCAGAATTTGTCTGTGATATCTATCGCACCAGGGGCAGATACTTTTAGTCTAGTCTAGTCTACACTATCGTACCAGGGGCAGATACTTCATACAAAAAGTGTGACATAAGGGTGAGTATAAAATGTTATATTTGCGTTTCGTAATCAATGGATCTTTCCTGCGGCGCGGTTTTCGTTCACTGAAGTCTCTGGAATGTTGCTTTCAGCAATGTGGGTGCTCTTTTCGCCAGCGTTTGGAGGGAAAGCGCCGTAATCAAAGGTTTAGTAATAAAAGGTTTAGTTTCCCATTCTAGTTTTCATACAAACTTAAACCGGCTTGCGCTCAACCAATTTTTGTTCAAATCGGTTTTTTTAGGACACTCGGAACATGGGACGGAATCGAGTGAGCGTGATGGTGCTGGGTCGTTTTTTGAACCACCCTACTAATATTCTTTGTTTTTTATAAATACGACACCAATACTACTACAGTATATGAAAGTTTTTACTGTACCAATACTATTAAAGCTTTGTTTTGGTACTCAACCCACCTTCACCTTAAACACGAAAATAACAAAGATCGCTGCCAATGCAGCTGAAAGTTGCTGACAGTATGCACCGCTAGAAAAAACCAGGTGGGTGGCACGACGCCATGTTTTTGCAGCCAACATCTCAGTGTAAAATTCATGATAGTATGTGTTTTGTTTACAAACATCACATTTGATTCTCATTAGGATACAGAACTGTTGGTGGGATACGATCGTGCAATGTTGGCTGCAACCTATTGTGTAAGATAGGCATGTCACCGGGCTGGAAAAAACTCACTTCAAATTGCCAATATTATGTTTATAAAACGAATTGGTTTGAAAATAGTAAAGGTGTACGCTCAATTTTGTAACATCGAAAAAGCTTCATTTCTGTAATTTTATTTGATTAAAATTTGGTAGAAATCCTTTTCAATAATTGAAGGCCACGCTTCGCAATATGAGTAATTATAGAATTGAACCACAACAGAAAAAATATTTTTGTAAATTATTATCCCCCTTAAATAATCGAAAACTTGTTCACGTCATGGGTGTACGCTCAATTTTGAGACTGACTGTACAGGCACACTTCGCCTCTAGGATCAAATTCTTGGAACCGGTGAATGATCGTGAGATCTTTTATCACGCCGGCAACTTCAACTCCAATTTTATCTGGTTCATGCGTTCGATTCCATTGATGTATTTCCTACTTTTCATTTTTCACAATCACTCAATTTTCAGATGGAATTACAATTTGTCTGTATAGATCAGATTCGTAACGACGATGTATTTTCATCGTTTCTAGCAGCGTCATCGTCTTTGACATTGTTGCGCTGGACAGAACGCGCCAAGTCAATGACACATGACTTGTGGTCGTTTTAGTTTGAATCCGCACCTTCTACGATGGATAAAGAATCTCTCTTTATTGGAAACGAACACCATCAATGTCTGGTGTTAATAGACCGCATCATCCAATACGCAGGTTGACAAAAGTTTCCTTAACTATAATCATTCGCGTTCTACAGAATGTCTCATGGTTTGAATGAGGAGACGAATCGAGAGATTACGATAGATAATAGGCTGCGTTCGATCCAAGCACTACAGAAAAGAGGAGCAGTGGAAACAAGAAAGGTCAGTGCCAGTGTCTCGAACTGAGGGACAAGTGAGTATATTTATCATTTAGCGTGTTGGTGTGAAATGCATTAAGAAGTAGTTTGTGGTGCTATTTTCAGTTTTTTAGCTCGTTAGTTAATGCGCAGATGACTCACTATGGATACATTTTAAGGCATAAACATCCGTAGATTAGGTTGGGTTCAACTCAAATTATGCATGCCTGTTTCGCAATCTGAGATCTTAAATTGACCCAAATCTACAGCAATGGCATTGCAATTGCAATATGATAGATAAATTTGTGTAAATTAAAAATAAAGATTCAGCATCAATCATCAAAATCAATCATGAAAAATTTGTGTTGCAATACAAGCGTTTTGTATTCAATGTACTCAGATCCAGTAAAATGTGTGATGTTTCATTCGACATTCGGCACAATCACCCAGTTGAAAATGTTCCCACACCTTTCCAAACTGTCGAACAATAATTGATAATATTGAAAGTGGTTCCGCCGTCCTCAACTTGGATGACAACGTTTCAAGGCGCCTGCAAATCCATCACCGAAAATGTCTTATTCCCACAATCACGCGAAACAGTTGTTTGTTCGCTACCGCCGTCCGCGCCGCGCCACTGCTGTAGTTTGCCTGCGAATGATTGCGATAAAAATTAATCCGATTTCCGAGCGGCCCCTGACAGTCAGCCCTAGTGCGAAAGCAAAAACAACAAAATGAGCTTTACATCTTCAAACAGGAAAATACTTTCACCTTCTGCTGGACGCTTCTGCGAATCTCCCAGATATCGCAATGTGAACTTTTTGTTTTGGGTACTTTGCGCACGCACCCGTTCCCCCCGGAACCCCTCCCGGGATGGCGACATTCACCCAGGCCAGGTAGCGAAAAATGCAGTAGCGAATAGCGTTTAGTCTAAGAAAGTTTAATAGAAAATAAATAATCACCTCAACCGGCTTGCCATCACGGAACGGCTCAGAGGTAGGCCGCGATCAGGAGGCTCGACTTTGCGCTCGAAAATTAAGGCATCCCATTTTCGGGATTCGGTTTCTTTGTTCATGTGGCCGTCCATTTCTGTTTGCCTGCGCGGGTATCGGCATGCTATAGGTTTTCTCACATGGAAAGCGGAAACCCAAGGTTCATTTGGTTTAGGAATCGATGAGCCAACGGCCGCTGCTACGCAGAAAAGCCATTAATCACTTTTAGAAATTTTGTTTGCAGACTGCTCAGCTCACTGCCACCAATGACCCTCCCAGAGTGATACACATTTCGAGCCAATGAGCGCCAGGTGAGTTTTTTTTTCATTCTTCACTTCCATAATGTGGAACTGATGAAACGTGTTAGGAAATGCGTTTAGGACCTACCGCTTGAATGGATCGGTAGAAACCGGAATGAGGGAGGATTGGAAGTTCTAAGAATTTGGAAATCCTTGCAGCTCTTAATTTGACGTGAAATTGCTTGTAGGGATGGTGGTTTCGCTTATTCTCATTTGCAACCAAAAGATTCGAATATGCTTTTTAACAGGTCTACCAGACTGATTGTGGATCTTTATTAAAACTTATTCATTTGAATGTATCTCCTGCTAGTCAGGATCGTGGGATTTTTTTCATATTGCTCTTACGAGGAAATTGGAAGATATATTTTATGGTATTTTTGGAAAACATCAAATAGTTCCCTCGATGTTTGCAATTGTAACACTTTATAAAGCCACAAAGGGCTAATTGTTTTAAGTAGAAGATCAATAGGGTAGGTGGCCAGTATTATAAATTTTGTTGTTGTGTAGGACATTTTTAGGATTAACGGGTTCTACTTATCTGCATAGCCATACGTCTACAGTTTGTACAGCCGATCATAGGGTTGTCCCTTACTATAAACTATAAAGCGAGCGTTTAAAAGAACGGGAAAAGTATCAACCATCAGAAAAAGATCTTTCTTCACTGGCAGGAAGAAGTTTCCAAATTTGAAAAAAAAAATCTTCTTCTATATGAAAATAATCCTACCCTTCCGGAACTACCGTTATGACTCAACTCTGAAAACCGGCATTTTAACGCCCTTAAACTGAATTGTCCATCAGTTTTAGTTACGGAGGATCAAGATTATAAACGAATTCAATATCCTATGGAAAGAATTATGCGGATATTGTAAAAAGGGTCATTTAAAAGCGAGTGTTTGGAATATGAGTAATGTTCGGAGTTTGAGTCAAAACGGTAGCTAATCTATAGGTACTTTCGCCTCCAGTTCTATAATCACAATGTGGACGTAGGCTTGTAGAGAAAGGAGCAGAATTAGTAGTACGATGTGAGGGTTGCAGTTTGAGAGCCACATCTGACCTTGTTGAAAATTTAGTACATACTTTGGATTTCGAAAATGGGAATTATAGCGCTGCAGATTTCCCCCAACTGCGTCCCCAATCATTCCGGATTATTTTTCTGATCTGGTGCCTAATGTTCACTAGGAGGCCGTCCTTGCGAAGTACATACCTCAGCAGAGATGTTACCAGGAACTCTGAAATGCTTTGGGATCCAGACAAACTGCGTGATCTGGAAATTGTAAGCGAAAATTCTCTGGATCGTTCTCGGAGATGACTCTGGCTAGGGTCTGTGATGACTGTAAGTGGCTTCATGAATATGTACGTGACTGAGATGAAATCCGCAGCGGCTTCAGCGGAAGAATGCTGCAGATGGTAGGGAGACTGTTCGATATTCAATTGTGAGTTTGGGACCAGTGACCTGACCCATCCATAAACCTATATTAATAGTACATTCAAAGTTAATTGCCTATATGCCGGGTATTAAGCCACCCGGAGTGGAAATTAATTTGACATGATGTGTACAAAAATACATTTGAGAGAGTTAGTTCTGAAAATGTATTGCGAGAGATCGGCTGGTACCTGGTGCTGGGAATTTGGTTTCATCAGTACCCGCTAAGCTGCGGTGGACGACGGAGGTCCTTCGTAGCTTAGTAGGGAAAGCACCTGTCATGCGAACTGGGGTCGTGGGATCAAACCCCACCGAAGGGGCAGTTACCCTCCAATACCTTTTCCGAACTAAATCTATCACATGTTGTACATATGCATAATCTATATTAATAGTTTTTGTATTAGCCGTTCAAAAACTTTGCCACCGACCTTCTAAGTGACTCTAAAAATGTCCTCGCTATTACAGCGATGCACGTTGAGCCGTTCATGGTGGCTGAAGATAAGGGTATGCGATAACACACTTGTTCCTGGCGTAACGAAACGAATTTAAAAATGTTCATTTTGATTCGAAACGAAATGCCCGACTAGAAGGTCATATCAAAATTCTATCAACCTATGTTATTTATGTTATACCAAATTTTTATAACAAAATTTGTTAGAAACGTGGTGCAGGATGTTGTTAAAATATCTAAATTTCTATCAAAAATCACACTACTGAAAACAAAAAACTATCAAATTTTGATACAATTTTATCATAAAAATAACATATTTTGTTAGAAATTTATAACAGAATCAGATACAAAATATGTTGTTTCTGTGCAGTTGCAAATTTTTACAGTTCGTGATAGGTCTCCAGATTGTGATCAACAATACGAAACTTTTGTTTTAGTCTGAACAAGAATATTTTTCAAGAACACGAAACTAACAACATTACAAATAAGGCAGCCTTTGCAAATAATATCATGATATCATCAATGTGATATCTATATGGCTGGAAGACTTTGCTACATCTATTTTAATTGCCTACTGTTGGGCAATTCGGTGTTAAGCATTTTTTAAATCATATTATGATAAAATCCTGTTACAACATTTCAAAGATAATGGCTACTAAGAACAAAATTGTATCAAAATAAGTTATAAATATCACAATATGTTAATATTGTGTTCAGTTTCTGGAATACAGTTTGAATTTAATGTTTTTGAATCGAAATATATCTTTTGTGAACAAAAGCGTTTTAGTAACAGAAGAAGCAGATATAAACTTGTGTATAAAACCCAACTTAATTCATTGAGTAGTGATACTGCCTTTCTCGCATTTAGCCAAGACACCAACCTTATATGGCGCTTATATAGTTCGATTCCATTTTCTTAATAACTTTTAAACGCAATGTTCAATCGTTATCAAATTCAATAGTGATCAACAAGGCTTTGTCCCCTGTCGAATGCAACTTGTTGCGAGAAAATCGGTTAAGAATTACTGTATGAAAAAGTGGCTAATGTTTTTCGGTTTTCGTGTGCACACACACACACACATACACACGGACAGACAGACATTTGTTCAGTTCGATGAGCTGAGTCGATTGGTATATAACATCATGGATCTACGAGACTTCTATAGAAAGTTCGATTTTGGAGTGAAATGATAGCCTTTCGGTACAACTTTGTTGTACGAGAAAGGCAAAAATGACGCATTCTCGTTTATAGAATTGGGGATAAGGCATTTTCGCACTGCTGTGTTGAACAAGTATAAATAAATCTGCGCCACCAGTGCCCCCTCACCGTATTCGCCGAATTTGATAATTTTTTCATCAGTTTGCTTCTCACGATGCGCTACTTATCGTGATTGTATACAGAAATGAAATGTGTGAGATTTTTCCTATTCGGATTAAAAATCTAATTAAAATCTTATTTCTATTCAAAATGAAGATATGCTCGATTATCGTAAGGCATACTCTCATATCGTCCTGTCATTGTGATTTTGTAATTTCAAGCTATTTAGAAATCATCAGATTTTTTTTAACTGGTGGAATTCATGACTTTATTTGATTTTTTTTTCAAATGGGAATCGGTATAAAATATGTTTCTAAATTCCGCGGAATTCCGTTAAATTTTATTAATCGAAATTGATTGGCTTTTTTCGGCGACGATGAAATTAAATAGGCATTTTTCACGTTACGCGTTTCATTTTGTTAAAATCTAGTTTTTGCTGGCGAAATTTTTTTGACTTGATCCTCATATAGGGGGAAATTGATCCCTTTCAGAGCTGAACATGTTTAGGTTCTTCCAAGTCTAATGAAAGGTTGAATTGGTCTAGCCTCAAATCCTTACAATTCTTCATAGTCTGCCGTAATATCAGTCGTGCGAAAATTAAATATTGTTAGTAATAAGCAAGGCAAGTGTTTTAGTTCTCGAATAGAGTAATAGTGACAGATAGAATGTCTGCTATAGCAACAAAATTTGCATGGTGATGATGATTTATCTGCAAACCATTCACTCCACTAAAAGACTCCACTAAAAGACAGTAAGACTATAGTCATATCACGACAACCATGATATACCAAAAATGGTTGATCGATACATAAATATATCTTGGTAATTTTTGAATCTTATTATTCTATTAAATCTCTGAAAATTGGCCACACTGCAAATGCCATGGCCAATGGTAAATATCCCTGAGTACCTGTTTTGGGACCAATAGAAAAAGAGTGTGATACCGCCATTCGAGTCGACAATGGGTCTGAGGGTGAGAATGGGTCATCGTTCTCACCGGCAGTCTAGAGGTAGTAGAGCAAAATTGTTCAAAAAGGTCTCTTATATTTTGGTCTTCTTGTCTTCAGATGCATTCAATCTATTCTACAAGCATTCTAAGTAGCTGAAACAGTAACCCATTCTCATCCCTATTTGACCCATTGCCTCTCCCGACGACTGTACATCGAGATCGCCAGACTCCGACCAGTAGATAGTAACAGATTTATATCAGACCTTGTTATTCTGTTACAGCAGTTTTTTATAACAGCGGTTGTTATAAAACATGTACCATTAGTAGTTAAAATAACAAAAATTGTAACAAAATCTCTTCTAGTTTTAACAAAAATATTACTAAATATGTTATTTATTGAACAAAAATATAACTCGTTGTGTTACATAAAAAGTGGTGAAAATAGCTTATACTATAACAAATTATGTTCTTGAAAAGATTGTGATTATCCATAATGTAGGCAATTAACTTTGTCCAGCTGGTTCAACTTTGAATGAAGGTTCAAGTTATATTGAAGGTGGTACCTTCGTTTTTTTCCAATTCCTACCTACCAAAATGTAGGCAAATTTTTTTTCGGTGAGAATAAACATAACACATTATGTTATAATCATGTTATAACGATCATGAAATTTCCTTTCCTCCATTTTTGACAGAGAATTTATAACAAAATTATTGCAAGTTTTGTTATTTGTAACACATATTGATATAATTGTGATAAAATTTTGTTATGACTAACTGGTCGGGCTACTATCAATACCACAACCGCGATCATACCAGGATGATGACTTCATAAATACATCAATATGCTGCTGTCACGCATCATCATTTTTGTAGTGCGTGTTATTATTACACAAATGCGATTTCTCTTAAACGACTGACCAAAAGATGTTGAATGAGCCTATTATTAAAAATTCTTTAAGAAGATTTACAAATAAATGGTGATTGTAAGCAAACTTCTCCAAGTTCAAACGGAAAAAAAATTAATACCAGATCGAACAATACTGTTTTTAAGCCCTGTGATTTGTTGAGTATTTTTAAAGCCTAATTTACACTCTTTTTCATTGAAAATAATGTTAAAATGCATTTAATAAAACTAATCAAAACTAAGTATGTTCATGTTCAACTACACTTTTTCTGGTTAATGAAATAAGCCTATTGAGAAATTCAAATTGCGCGTGTATTGTCTGATTGACAAAATTAAAGAGAAATTAAAATTATTTATACTTTTTAACTAGAAAGGAATTTTAACAGATCAATTAGTTACATACAATACAATAATATGCGACGGTATACAACAAACGCCTTAAAATATGCAATATCGGGATCAAGTGTGTCCAAACTGTTAGGGATCAAGTGTGTCCATGTTGAGTATTTATCTTGTTTTGTTTTTGTATTCAATGGAAAATAAGCAATAGTTAATTGAGTGAATTTATTCAATTCTACAATAATAACACTTTGTCCAGTAAAAATTTGGTACGTTTTGGTTGGACATAATCAAAGTTATTAAACTTTTCTCCTTTGAAGAAAAAAAGGATTGAGAATGCTTAAATAATAAAACCTCTCTAAAACTCATATACATAAAGTAACTAATACCAAATGTTACTCAGATTCAATATTCTATCTAACGGATTCGTTTGAACATATCACTGGTATAAAAATGTGATTAGTTTTCGAGAAAATAGGGGGGGATCATGTGTCCCCGGGGATCACGTGTGTCCAGTTTCCCCTAATATTCAAATTACTGCAAACATGTTCGGTCCATCTGGGGGAGATCGACGTTAGAATCACGGTCAACATGTGCAGATACTCAAATTTTCGAATAAAACCATAATAAGCGCAGAATTATCATTCAATATAAGTCATACTAATACCAGCTAATGATAACGGCCAACGATAAATAAACTTAGCAGCCTCCCGCGAATGGTAGTCCGAAGCACCTTCTTTACCCGCAAAAATATCCACAAGGCCACATGGATATCACCTAACCAAGAAATTGAAAGCCAAATCGACCACGTTCTAATCGACGGTAAATTCTTCTCCGACATCACGAAAGTCAGCACTTACCGCAGTGCGAATATTGAATTCGACAACTACCTCGTTGCAGTATGCCTGCGCTCAAAACTCTCGACGGTGTACAACACGCTTCGAAGTCGAACGTCGTGGTTTAACATTGGGAGGCTACAAGACGGTAGACTAGCCCAAGGATACGCGCAGCAGCTGGAAGTGGCACTTCCAACGGAAAAGCAGCTAGGCGCAGCTTATCTTGAAGATGGCCGGAGAGATATTCGATCCGCCATTGGAAGCACCGCAACCACTGCACCCGGATCAGAGAAACGACTGGTATGACGGCGAATGTGAGCAGTTAGTTGAGGAGAAGAATGCAGCATGGACGAGATTGCTGCAACACCGCACGAGGGCGAACGAGGAACGATACAAACAGGCGCGGAACATACAATACTCGATTTTTCGGAGGAAAAAGCGCCAGCAGGAAGATTGAGACCGTGAAGAACCGGAGCAACTGTACCGCGCTAATATCGCACGAAAGTTCTATGAGAAGTTAAACCTTTCACGAGCGTTAGGCGATCCAAAGTTGGCGGTAGCAATATGAGGAACACCTGAATGGCGATGTGGCAGACAACGGTCATATGCCTTCCGGCTGCAAATCTCCAGGAAATCAATGTCGTGTGTCCCATCTACAAAAAGGGCGAAAAGCTAGATTGTAGCAACTACGCAATCACATTTCTGAACGCCGCCTACAAGGTACTCTCCCAAATTTTATGCCGCTGGCTAACACCAATTGCAAGAGAGCTCGTGGAGCAGTACCAGGCAGGATTTATGGGCTCCACCACGGACGGATTGGCTCGAGTGGTACGATTTTCACGAAGTCGAGGTGGTTGAAGAACTCGTGTACTTGGGCTCACTGGTGACAACGACACCAGCAGAGAAATTTGGAGACGCATCATGGCAGGAAATCGTACGTACTTTGGACTCCGCGAAACGTTCTGATCGGATAGAGTTCGCCGCCGTACCAAACTGACAATCTACAAAACGCTTATTATACCGGTAGTTCTCTATGGACACGAGACCTAGACGATGCTCGTGGAGGACCAACGCGCACTGGGAGTTTTCGAAAGGAAAGTGCTGCGTATTATCTATGGTGGGGTGCAGATGGCGGACGGTACGTGGAGGAGGCGAATGAACCACGAGTAGCATCAGCTGTTGGGACAACCATCCATCGATCACACCGCGAAAATTAGAAGACTGCGTTGGGCCGGGCACGTAGTCAGAATGTCGGACAGTAATTCGGTAAAAATGTTTCTTGACAACGATCCGACGGATGGGGGTCCCGTAGCGTAGTTGGCTACACGTTCGCCTTACAAGCGAATGGTCATGGGTTCGATTCCCAGCCCCTCCACCAAAACCTTCGTCAGTCGCCGGATGCGCAGCCTATGCGGTGGCGTATTGGGGTGCGCGCCTTACCGTCACGACTGCCTGATGACGACTGACAACTTGTTCTTCTCGGAGGCATTCCTCCAACGTTACCCGGATAAATGGCAACCGAACAAAGGCAACGATCATTGGATACACGACATGGACAAAACGGACACAATGGACTCACGATGAGATGGACCAGCAACGACAACAACAATGAATAATGGAAAAATCTAAAAATAGATTCTGTGTGGATTCTGGCTGCAGAATACCACAGTAGATCTCGGCACAGTAGCGGTTAAATAACACAGAGTGCCTACCAAATAAAGAAATGAATAAAAAAAAAAAACGATCGGGACGGGAATAAGAAGGCGAACTGCACATCGGGCAAGGTGGATCGATCAGGTGGGGACGATTTGCCGTCCCTCCGCAGACTGCGTGGTTGGCGACGTGCAGCCATGGACTGAGCTGAATGGTGCAGACTTTTGGGCACTGCCCAGGCCACTCCGGCCTTAGTCTGATGATAAAGAAATAAATAAAGGAACCAAAGCTCAAACGGACTGTTTCAAATATGGTACATGCTCTTAAAGATGCATAGTAAAATATAAAGTGTCTGCAGCATAGGTTCTTTGTCATCCAAGAAATCTCAGGAATAAGGCCTTAAAGTTAGGGGGGTCCCGTTCGCCTTGCAAGCGAATGATCATGGGTTCGATTCCCAGCCCCTCCACCAAACCCGCGTCAGTCGCCGGATGCGCAGCCCATGCGGTAGCGTATTGGGGAACGCGTCTTACCGTCACGGTTGCCTGATGACGACTGACAACTTGTTCTTCTCGGAGGCATTCCTCCAACGGACCCGGCTTAATGGCAACTGAACAATGCAACGAACATTGGATGCACGACATGGACAAATGGACACAATGGGGACTCAAGATGAGATGGACTGGCAACGACAACAATAACGGTAATGGAAATTTAAAAATAGATTCTGTGTGGATTCTGCTCAGCAGAATACCACAGTAGATCTTGGCACAGTAGCGGTTAAGTAACACAGAGTGCCTAACAAATAAAGAAAGGAAAAAAACGGCTTTTAAAAGGCCTTAAAGTCAATACACGTAACCAATTATCAATAGGACATTTTCAGATGTAGCATATGCCCTTTATGATGCATAGAAAGCAATGTGTTCACAGTATAAGTTCTTTTTTATTCAGGCCAAAATACGAGATACTTAAGCTCAATCGGACTGTTTCGAATGTGGTACAAGCCCCTTGTGATACATAGAATAGAATGGTTGCACAACATAGGTTGATGGTCATCGAAATCCAAGGACAGGGGCTTAGTTGCTTTTCAATCGAATTGAATGGCCAAGATCCTAAGCTGCAAACTCTTTCTAATCTATGTATCACAAAGAACATGCACCTTATTAAAAATAGTCCGATTGATCCTTGGTCACTCGTGTAGCTATTGAAGCCTTACTCCAGTAATTTCTTGAATGACCGAGTACTTTTTCCTTTGACACATTCTATTTTATACATCAAATAGAGGTAATATCATATTTAAAACAGTTCGAGTGGTCTTTGGTTCCGTCTGTTGATTTTAAGACCTTACTCCAAGTATTTCTTGAATAACCGAGAGCCTATACCTTTGACATATTTACAAGGACATGCACCATATTTGAAGTCGGATTTATCTTTGGGTTCACGTGCAGATCTTGAGGCCTTACTACAGGGATTTGTTGGATGACCAATATCCTAAGCTGTAAACTAAATCTGTTCTTTGTATCTCGTAGGTCATCTACCTTTCTTGAAACAGTCCGATTGATCTTTGGTTACTCGTGTAGATCTTGAGGATTTACTTTAGAGATATCTCTGATAACCGAGAATGTATGCATTTGACACATTCTGTGCTATACATCAAAAAGGGCTTGTATCATATTTAAAACAGTCCGATTTGTCTTTGGTTACGTATGTTGATCTTAAAGCCTTGTTCCATGTGTTTTTTGGATGACCGAGAGCATATACCTTTGACACATTCTATTCTATACATCAAAATGTAAATACACCATATTTAAAACAATCCGATTGATCTTTGGGTTCGCGTTTAGATCCTGAGGACTTACTTCAGGTATTTCTTGAATGACCAAGATCATAAACTGTAAATAAATTCTGTTCTATGTATCACGAAGGACATGTGCCATTTTTGAAACAGTTCGAATGATCTTGGTTCCCATGTAGATCTTGAGACCTTACTTCAGTAAATTCTTGGATGACTAACATCCTAATTTGTGAACTAATTCTTTCCTATTTGTCATAAACATGTATCTATGTATCAAAGAGGGCTATTTAATACAATCCAATTGGTCTTTGTTTAGGCGTGTAGATCTCAAGGCCTTACTCCAGGGATTCATTGAATGATTGAGAACTAATTTTGAAAAAAGCCCTATTTTAGGTAGTATTTACACTATCTACTTCTCTCATTCGCTTTTACGCTTCTCATTTCTCAATTTACCAATTTCGCTTGCTATCTCCCCCCTTGCTACTCTTTTTGCTTCACTTTCTATTTCTCCTTGCGCTTCTCACATGTCGTTTTTCACTTCTTGCAGCTAATTAAGTATTTTCACAATCCATTTGTGTTTTTACTTCTTATTTCTCATAACAAGTATCGCGCTTATTACTTCTCACATTTTACTACTTGAAACTCATTTTTCACTTCTTACTGTAATGCTTTTCATTTTTCAATTCTCATTTTTACCACTCGCTTCGCCCATTTCACCAATGAGTTCCCATATCTCTATTCCCATTTTAAATTCTCAGTTGATTTTGAAATTATTTTGCCCTTTTTGTGGAATTCTCGACTTCTCACTTGTCGTTTCTCATTTTTCACTTTCCATCACTAAGTCTTCAATACTTCTCATTCATTACTTTTTACGTTTATTTCCTCACCTTTCAAATCTTACTTTTATTAGTTTAAATAAATAATAATTTGTAAATAAATCATTTATGGCAAACGTCCTTGCCAAACTATGACATCCACAGTCCAGCATATCTGATAGGCACGTTTTGGTCTGCGTGCAAAATTTTTATTGAAATGTGTGTTCTACTATGAAAAATGTAGTAAAGTTAACTTTTTATTAACTTGGCACAATCATTACTAATTTGTTCTTCTGGACATATGTTAAGGTTATCGAGAAAATGTTTTTATCTAGTAGATATTTTTTTTTACTTATCTTTTTTTCAAGGCTCAAGCGCCAGTAGGCATTACGGAGCCGTTATCTATTTGATTTTGAGTTACAATCAATCGTCTTAATTTATAATATTAGTTTTGGGGAGCCGAAAGACTCGCGGCTTGGTCGAGATTAAGGAGTACAAGCAAAAAAAATTGGATGGGGATGGGATGGGGCCTAGGTAGCGATGTTGTGGCACGTTCATTGCTGATTGACGAGGTGTAGACAGGGATAAACTTTAATGAAACAAACAAACGATTTTTCGAGCGAAGCGGGTGGGAACAAGGTGGACATGGCCTTACAAGAGACAGGGGGTTCAGACAATGATATTGATTCGTTTTAAGAAATTATACACAAGGACCATGTAATCTAGATCAAGCTTACCCAAGGGGCAAGTAACTCTAAACTTCGCGATAATATTACTCATTGCCTTGCAATAGTATTTCGTGATATTTATAGTATCCACAATTTTCGTCAAACAAAGAAACGGTTGCTAGTTCGGTTGTTATGGCGATTGTCAGCTAGTTGATGAAACACAGTGCTCCCTCGTATTGGAAACACCTGATTTCTACCTTCTACAGATTCTAAAAAACTTTCAACCGCATTTTATATTTCGAATAGCATCAAACCAAAACATAGGCCCTAAAGATTGATCAAAAAGTAATAGTAATAGAAATAGTTGTTCAGTGATTTTTTAAGAATTAAAAGGAGACTGAAATCATGTGTTGCCTAAAACTGGGTGGCGCTGTGTTTCATGCTTTCCAAACCAGGGATCTTCGATCAATTTACCGTAGATACGACGTAGTTTTTCGCTAGTATTTGTTAGTATTTTTGGATACTGTCGAAAGCTTAGAGTTAGTTGCCCCTTGAGCTTACCCAACACATCTCTGAAGTCTTCCTTTAATGGTTTCCCTCGGGCCCGGAGGGATGCACATAAACCGGACCTGGCAACATCGTATTTAGGACCAGAGTTGAACAATATCATCAGCGTAGGCTGATATGCGATTTCCTTCGTCTATCACACATCAGTTGTTTAAACTAGATATCAACTCTGCACTGATACTGGATACTAGTCTATCAGTCAAACAGAATCACTGATACTGGACAAATTTCTGTAACTGATAGCCTGATAGTACAATCTTAAAACTGCTCTTTAAGCGAACCATTTTTTAAGATTTTAGCATTTTCCTATCAAAAACTTCAGGCGGGTTGATAATCGAATGATGTTAATACTCCTTACTAATAATATAAAATTATAGGTATCTCGGACAGGGTAAATCCTGTCTCCGAAAAATATTCGACATGAACGTAGAATCCAATCTGCCCACGGTTGGATCTTCCGTTAATTTTAAACTATTGAGAAATCGACTGTATATTTTTATTTCGATTTTAAGGACGGCTACGCAGTCCTGAATTATTGAAACAAGATGTTTATTTATAAATATACATCTTGTTTCAATAATTCAAGACTGCGTAGCCGTCCTTAAAATCGAAAAAAAAGTTAATTTTAAATAATCCAAACTTGCTCACATCGGGCAAACCCCCTCATCGACGTTCACAATAAGGAAGCCAAAGTCAAAAGCCGACAAGTTACCATCCATAATACAAAACTTGGTTTCGGTTCACCTCTCGTCGGGGTCTCAACTCGAACACTGGCTATCAACTTCGTCCCTACCTTCCGGACACCAGGATCGATTTCATCCTGCTATCAACACTATTTTGAGCTTCGTCACATTTGGTTTGATTCCATAAAGCTGCTCCAAGCAGAGGAGCCCATCTGCTCAAATGACGATCCAGTGCAATATCTTCAACTAACAATTTTATGTGAATAACTGAAATTTATCAAAATTTACGTAGGGGGAAAGACGGCTTTGGCAGGTTTTGTTCTATTATTGTCAGGGGGGTTTTTGTCGACCAAATTTTATGAAATTTGGCCACAATATTCTTTGATATGCAAAGAATGTTTAGGCCAAATTTGAGCATAGTCAGTCATAAAAAAAAACCCTGCCAATAATAGAACAAAACCTGCCAAAGCCGTCATTCCCCCTATATAAATAATATTTTTGGGCATGACTAATTTCATAAATGTTTTTCGTTTTCTTATACTGTTTGAATTAGAATAAGTTGCCTCCTCCATACTTCTGGCGGCTATCATTGCTCCGTCATAACCTCAGCCAGAAAATTCTGCCATAACCGTGTGGAAAACTAAAATTTATTACAATTTGATAAAATATCTCACGAATTTTTTATTTATCGCGCCCTAACCACTCAAAGGAGGAAAAGTGGACGTTTTCCCCACCCAACGCGTTTTGCTTTTATAGGCAACTGAATTTCACTGCTATTTTAAAATTCATTAAAATTGATCAGTATTAATAAGAAATATGTTAGTAATTTCCACTTGATGATCTCTGTCAGTGACAGCCGATTGCTTCAAATAATCATAATTTTTTAAATTTCATTATGGAAGTCTTAACAAATATCTTAAATTTAATGATGAAACAACATGTTTGGACATCAGTAGCCATCGGTTTTATAACAACTTTCAGTCTATTAACTCAGAAATTGCCAGAATTGCCTGAAAATTCGCTGGAAAACAGTTGATAGTTGTGCAACGCGTCGCTTCCGATTTTGTCTGCAAGTACAATATATAAACTCATGTATATGAATTGAACAAATGGATCAATTTCGCCAAAAAATATTTTTTACTGCAAATTTTGCGACAAGATTGTTCTGTATGTTGATTTGGGTTTAAAATAAAACTTTGAATGTATATTAATCTGGGTTTTTAGTGAAAAAATCTTCCCGATAATAGCATATTCGGCACCCCGATCGATGGCCCACTACATTTCCTCATTCGTTCGCTTTGGCACTGCTTCGCTTCATCCCACGGGATGCAAATTGGAAATCGACTGTTGCAAATGATTGCCTTATCACAATTTGTGACACCCATAATGAGCTCCAAGCCCCATCGCATCGGACGATCGAGGTGCCGATAAGGACTTTCCGTTTCACAAAAATGACTGTCGGTTAGGTTTGTTCCAAATGTCCTCCGATCCCTCGAGCACAGGCGAAAACCCGGAGAGAAATAAAAACATGCTCGTCGTTGTTCGCGGACGCGGTTCTCGATGCAGTAAAAGCAATCGGCAGGTCTTTGGTTCGAAATCCACAGCCAAAATTCATAAAGTTACGTGCACATCAGCTTACGACAGTATCGCCAAAACCGGTTCGTGCAAAGCCGAGCCGGGCCCGGCTTAGAATGTGGCTAATTTTTACGATCGCTATTAAATTAAATTTCCATTTATCATTTTTCGAACGACAAAAATAACGACGGATACACACTTTTTATTAGCCTAAATTGAGATACTGTTTGGATTCGGAGCTGGTTCACTAGAGCACCCTTACGGTACTTCATCTCTGTTTAGCGGCAGCAATCGATGACGACGGCATCGTCGACACAAACTATTGACTCAACCACCAACCAGCAACTCATAAATTTCGAAAGTTTTGCTCTCGGTGCAAGATTAATTCGATCCCTCAACCCATGGCTGGAGCAAACCACCGAAAAAATATGCGGGGATATCACTCCGGACTCCGAACTCAATAATAGGGAACGAGATTAGCCGCTATCATGGCCCACGAACCGTAGCACAGTGGGCTAACAGCGTTTTCTTAAAAGATGGCAAATAATTCTAGACTTATTTATTAGAAACAATATCTTGCAACAGAAATGCGAAAATGGACCGTCCCAATAGTGCAACACATTATTGGCATTAACAGCAAAATACTTAATTTTAAGCAAAAATTATAGGGTTTTCGCAATTTACTAATACGTAATTTACATATGATTCACCAACTGTGCGCCAGCGAGAGTTGATATTTCCACCTCAATGTAGTTCCAATTTTGAAACTTATTTGAATAGAATCGATATCAATCACCGAAATGGCGCGAGCGAGCGTGCGCCATTCTTCCAGTCACAGACAGTCACAGTCCAGATCTCACCAGAAGGCAGCCGCGATTGCGATTGTTTTCCGATGTTGATTGATCTTTTCAGTTTCCGCGGTTGGGGTACTATCCAACGACGACGGCGACAACGAAAAAAGCGGTTTCAGTTGATTGAGCAGCATAGCAGCGAGACGCTGGGATTTAAACCGAGGGACACCTAACTGGGAGTCACTTGAATATCGGGCGAGAATTTCAAAGGTTGCCGCTCGGAATCGATTAATGGATGGGAAACTTAGGTGCAACCGGAAAACGAAATAGCTGGCCTTTTTTTAAATAGATTGTAGATAGAAATAACTTTCGTTTAGTTCAATACTTTGGATATATTCGAAATTAAAACAGTACTACGAGTTTATGGAGGCTTTATAGAAATTTAAGCTAAAATAACCAGCTAACTAAATTTTAGCTTTAGCTTAGCTTTAGCTTAGCTTTAGCTTAGCTTTAGCTTAGCTTTAGCTTAGCTTTAGCTTAGCTTTAGCTTAGCTTTAGCAAGCTTTTAGCACACAGCTTTAGCTTGGCTTTAAACTGAGCAGCTTTAGCTTAGCTTTAGCTTAGCAGCTAGCTTTAACAGCTGAAACAGCTTTAGCTTAGCTTTAGCAGCTTTAGCTTAGCTTTTAGCTTAGCTTTGAGCAACAGCTTTAGCTTAGCTTTAGCTTAGCTTTAGCTTAGCTTTGAGCTAGCTTTGAGCTGAGCTTAGCTTAGCTGAAGCAGGCACGAGCCCAGGCTGAGCAGGCACAGGTGAGCTTTGACCAGCTGAGCAAGGCTGACGAGCCCAGGCTTTAGCTGAGCAGGCTGAGCAGCTTGAGCACTGAAACGAGCTGAGCAGCTGGCAAACTGGAGCTGAAGGCTGAGCAGGCTGAGGCAGGCAGCTGAGCTTTGAGCGGCTGAGCAGGCACAACTGGCTGCAGCTTAAGCAGCTGAGCCCAACTGAGCCAGGCTGGGCCGGGCTTTAAAGGTGGGCTGAGCCCAGCTGGGCAGGCTGGAGCGGGCTGGGGCCAGAGGCTGTTTTAGCAGCCCCTTTAGCTTTAACAGCTTAGCAACTTTAGCTTAAGCTTTAGCTTAGCTTTAACAGCTTTAGCTTAGCTAGCTTAGCTTTAGCTTTAGCAAGCTTTAACTTAGCTTTAACAGCTTTAGCTTAGCTTTAAGCTAGCTTTAACAGCTGGCTAGCTTTAGCTTAGCTTTAAGCAGCTTTAGCTTAGCTTTAGCTTAGCTTTAACAGCTTTAGCTTTAGCTTTAGCTTAGCTTTAGCTTAGCTTAGCAAGCTTAGCTTTAAGCAGCTTTAAGCAACTTTAACAGCTTTAACAGCTTTAGCTTAGCTTTAAGCTTAGCTTTAAACAACTTTAGCTTAGCTTTAGCTTTAGCTTAGCTTTAGCTTGCTTAGCTTTAGCAACTTTAGCTTAGCTTTAGCTTAGCTTTAGCAACTTTAGCTTAACTTTAGCTTAGCTTTAGCTTAGCTTCAGTCATTGAAAACAAAACTTCATAACCATTTTGTTTAAGGGATTTTTTCCATATTTTTTATTTTTTGAAATGTAGTACACTGATCCTACATAGGGAGCGGGGCCATTTGGGCAGCACAACCTATTCCCGTCCGCAACGTTAATAACTCGACCGCGTTCCAACCAAATGGCTTGATTTTTTGTACATCACTAGATGTGATGTAGACAGAAACTAACCATGTACTAAAAAACGAATAACTCGGTTGTAATGCGATCGAGTAATGAACGTTGTGGACGGGAATAGGGGGTACTGCCCAAATGGTTCTCTACCCTATGATGAATCTGTAAAGCCGTTATTTCTGCAGCTCAGCGAAATAAAGAACAAATTTCCGTTTAAAAAATACGGTTATTTGCCGTTTTTAGCAATAAAATAAAGCTAGGACATGATATAACAATTCAATTGAGACTGCCTTGTTACTATTCAGTCGGTAGCTCTGAAGAGATGATCGCCAGTGTAACCTAATTAATTTGACACAGAATCTTCAAAATACAGGTCGGACTCGATTATCCGGAGTATCGATTTTATTTTCACTCCGGATAACCAAATCCTCCGGATAATCGAATCACCATAAACAAATTAATTCTGCAATTAAAAAACCTATGTTTTATTTTACTTGCAGTGGTGTAGTCAAAAATTATTTAGAAAAAAACCTGAACAATCCACTTGCGGCATCGGTGACTTTCTGGTGTATTATGAAAATACAGTGTTTTTGCCATAACTTTTGAATCCATAGTAAATTTTCACTATAAAATGATAAGACAGGAAATCCTGAATGCAAGAATGGTTGAGAATACGTGCAAAAAAATTTCGGGATTATTTACGCGCTTTTTTAACAAAAAATAGTATTTGGCCATTATGACATTTCTGATTATTGCTAAATATTAACTGTTAAAAGCAGCAGCACGTCCATACTAACAACAAACTGCCCTACGGAGAATGCGCCGCATCGCACACTGGTTCAAAAGCCCCCAAAACGTGCGTTTTTTTAGTTTTCGACCTGAAAACTACATTTCAGAGTCATGATGTCTTCAGAAAAGTTGAAGGATATTTCTTGGGCTTTCTTTTGATAAGAAAATATCAATGATCTATCCACCTTGAAGGGCGGTATGAAATAAAAAAATTACGCAAATGTACAAAAGCAGTGGTTGTTCTCTGCAATGTTATAAAGAATGTGAATTGGAACATCTTTTCTGATGACACAATATTGGACAAACGGTTTTGTAAGGAATTAGAGCACGCTTTGTATGAATGACCCCCATAAATCATATTTTGAGCATAACTTTTTTGGAAATGATTTTAGCACTATGGTTTATTTTAGAAAGTTGTGCATAATGACAAAAAACATGTTTATCTAGAAGACTACTTTGATCTATCTTGAAACCTGTCAAAGTTATTGAGGAATTTTTAGAAAAAATAGTCAATTTTCACATCAACACACCATGAAAAGCGGCAAGAGGCGGCAAGCCAAACAGCCACCATCGGAAAGATTCGGTTTTAAGCTACCGAATGCACAATGTTTTGTTTTGTTCCGTCGTGTTCCACTATTGTTTTGAATCAACTTAAAATAGTCCTTAATGTACGTTTTTCAGTACAACTGTTACGTAAACAATTAAAAAGTGGCTAACATGATTGGTTATTTATTGCATAGTAACAATCTCCATCAAGACAAAACAGCCACATTTAAGACGAATGGATGTAATTTGTCGAGATTGTAACCATGCAATAAATAACTAATCATGTTAGCCACTTTTTAATTGTTTACGTAACAGTTGTACATACTGAAAAACGTACATTAAGGACTATTTTAAGTTGATTCAAAACAATAGTGGAACACGACGGAACAAAACAAAACATTGTGCAATCGATAGCTTAAAACCGAATCTTTCAGATGGTGGCTGTTTGGCTTGCCGCCTCTTGCCGCTTTTCATGGTGTGTTGATGTGAAAATTGGCTATTTATTCTAAAAATCCCTCATAACTTTGACAGGTTTCAAGATAGATCAAAGTAGTCTTCTAGACAAACATGTTTTTTGTCATTATGCACAACTTTCTGGAATAAATCATAGTGCTAAAATCATTCCCAAAAAAGTTATGCTCAAAATATGATTTTGGGGATCATTCATACAAAAGTGCTCTAATTCCTTACAAAACCGTTTGTCCAATATTGTGTCTTCAGAAAAGATGTTCCAATTTACATTCTTATAACATTGAAGAAAACAACCACTGGTTATGTACATCTGCCCAAATTTTGTATTACATGCTGCTTTTCAAGGTGGATAGATCATTGATATATTATTACCAAAAAGAAGCCCAAGAAATATCCTTCAACTCTTCTGAAGACATCATGATTTTAAAATGTAGTTTTCTGTCGAAAACTAAAAACGCACGTTTTGGGGGCGTTCAACCAGTGTGTGCACCGGCACGATTGTGACAGAAAATCGGTACGATTTTGAAGCATTTGAACAATCTGGATCTGAAGAATCTAGAAAATGTGAAAATATAGATTTCCATGATATATGGAATCAAAAATATCTGAAGGTAGAAGTTTAGGTCATGACAATGATCTCAATGAATGGCTTGATTAAGCGGCGCAGCCGAATTTTTTTATGATATGGAAATTGGAATTATTAAAAATTATTTTCGAAATTCCGCGAAATTCCGTTAAATTTCGTTAAAAGAATGATTTTTCTGTCGAAATTTTCTAAATTTAACGATACGAAACGAAATTAGAAAATTGGATTTCGCCATACTCAAATTCCGCGGAATTCCGCGGAATTTCGTTTCGAATGCGCTAAAACGAAATTTTTCGAAATACCGTATATGCTTAGATACCTGATACCTGATAGATATCACAAAGCTGATATAATTTGGAAAGGTTGCCTAATTTGTAATGTTCTTAGTTGCTGTTCTTGAAAAATATTCTTGTTCATACAAAAACAATAATTTCTGATTGTTCATCACGACCTGTAAAAATTTCCAGCTGCACAGAAACAATGTATTTTGTACTTGATTCTGTTATAAATTTCTAACAAAATATGTTATTTTTATGATAAGATTGATAGTTTCTTTGTTTCCAGTAGTGTAATTTTTTATGGAAATTTAGATATTTCAACAACATCCTGCAACATGTTTCTAACAAGTATAACATAAAAACATATGTTGATACAATTTTGATATGATCTTTTAGTCGGGTATTCTTGAATCAATGGTAGAGAACACGCCGTGTGCATTTTGGCATTCGTTGCAGTATATGAACTTGTATTCACTATGTTTTGGCCTTGTATGAATTAAGAAATATAGCCAAGAGTTGAAATTTTCAAGTCATATCGGTAAATTTTCTTGAAAATTTCTTCGAGCTACTATTTTATAAAAATAATATAAATAATAAATAATTTAATAGTTAAAATTAAACTTGCCGATTTTGTATTTCTTAAATTTATCTTTTGTATTTAACAGTATCGTTTAGAACATTCTCAAGCATACTGTAATTCGTTGTACTGGTAGTGGTTGCTAATGTAGTTGTTATTGTTCTTGTGCAGAGAATAATAATTCTAACATCGTCCTCTGTACTATTTAATAAACCGTCACCACTAGATTGGGTTGTTTGTCTAACCAATTTCAAATCTGCATTAACTAATTCAGTAATCAGACAGATTAATAAAATATTTCAAGACAAAATTTTCAAAACGACTTATCTGCTTTTGTAAACAAAGATTCAAACGACGATTTGACGAATCTGATAGCTCTCCCACGCAAACCAACACCATCAACAGGTATCGGCATCCTTCCCCTACCTATTGATGGTGTTGGTTTGCGTGGGTGAGCTATCAGATTCGTCAAATCGTCGTTTGAATCTTTGTTTACAAAAGCAGATAAGTCGTTTTGAAAATTTTGTCTGGATTTTTTTCTAAACACATTTATTTAATCCTTGCAACTGGTATCCATTTACAAAATCGTTATAACCTTCTGAACTATCTTTAGCTTGTAATCTGGTTGTCGTCATCCAATCATAAAAAATCATGTTGCTTGGAATATCATATATCATTATTTGAAATAAAAAAATATAAAATTTAAATCTTCAAGAAAATCCTCATTTTCGGGAAAACTGCTCCATTGCATCATTATCAATGTTCTTCTTTAAATGCAGCTTTTTTCGCCTAAAACTATGAATAACAAATCAATGTGTAAGAATCGCAACCAGTTTGTCTCGCTAATGAAGCCTCGATGATTGACATTTGAGACTGATTTTACGAGCACTGTATATTTATTTGTTGATTATTATTTTAAAGGTACCATTCTGTTACATAACTTCGAATTGACAATCTCTGCGATAAACCGGTGCAGATGACCTGTTATGTTGAAATATGTGAGATCAACGCCCTCAGCTGGGATGATTCGTTTAAAAATGTTTATTCTAACTGCACATATTACAACATATCTAACGTAACTTGAACAGAGGCACAATAATAACTCTCGCTCGAAAAATAGGTACCCATTCATTCCTACAGAGAACCTACAGAAATATGCGTCGAATCAACCCTAAACGAAAAATTTCGGCCTTCCTAACAATTTCATTCAGTTCAACCCAAATTAGCCACACATATTAGTGCCCCTTTGAAAAACGCTTCCCGTTGTTGGCTACCGTTTCAACCACCTCGCCGACCAGCATCGAATCGGGCGCGTCTGCGGAAGCGATTTGCCCGTCTCAATGGATCAATCGATGCCACCTCTCGACAGTCAGCAGCAGCCATAACCACCAGTAAGTTTTTCCTCACGGACGGACGGTCTGCTTCGGCCCGTACGTACGTACCTACGAACCAATCTAGTTGAGAATGTCGGTCCGGGCTGTGGGAAGATTTACACATGCATGGTGATTTCTTTTTATTACTCATATGCTGGCTGGTTGGGCTCATACCTACTCAAACTCATAGACGATCGTTGAGGAGTTTCCCTCCACCACCACCACCACCGATCGGGCACGACGGCCCTTGCCAAAGCACGATGGGTGTGAATTTTCACCGGCTGTGTCTGGCTCGTTGTTACAATCAGCTTCGACAACAAGGCTAACGATCGCACAAGTGCTTCTCCTCACATACCTACTTACTTACAAACAATCCAACAAGAGGATGACTCTCCTGGTCTTGGAGCTCTTCGTGCGTTAGGGAATCTATTGGGAAATTGGTTGCCGCGTCGTCGTATCATCACAGTCGTCATGCACCGGCGGCGGCCGGCTCGGGATTGCTGATGAAAATATTCAGATCCACAAGCATTTTTATCGAAACAATCATAACTGAGAAAATCAAAGACAGAGGTTCTTAATTTGATGCATATGCATTAGACTGTCCAGCATAGTATATGCCAAAAAAAACTCCACGGGGCACCCTCCAGGAAATTGCTTGAATGAGAAAATAATGCACAAGAAATTACAACTTTATCCTATGTAGCACAATCTGACGTATTTGTTCTTTACTGTTCCAGATAGGTACTCAAAACCAAACATTCGAAGGACGAATACTTTTAACATGAGGTAAAATGAAAAAAAAAAAAAAAAACTAGAAAAAACGAATTTTTGTTTGTTAGCTTAGGTCATTTTTGTTGTCCAACGAAAAGAAAGAGATAAATTTAAACAAATTGAATCACCTAGTATTAGTGGTGCCAATCTCGCAAATTATTGAAAAAAAAACTTAGTAGCGAAACAAGTTGCGAATCGCTGGCGTGGTCAACAAGGAAGAAAGCTTGCCAAGTACGGAGGCGTCCGTGGATTCATTCATGCTCATAGTTTACATCACTACAGAGATGATCTCCGGCCAACCGGTTAAGTTTGATTTCTGTACATATTCTCTATCAACGCTTTTGACGATTTACTTCGCTGCATCACATCGATCGCAAATCATATGTTTAGCCCAAACAATTTTATTACCGACCTGCTGATAAACGATCAACTTGCACAATTTTGAACTTCCCTCCTCTTTCATTCACATTTTCTCCAATAAAGTTTTGCGATCAAGCTCAAATCATACTCATTTGCTCCCACCGCACCGCGGCAACGAAGCAGGAACCGGAGGAATAGGGTGGAATTATATGGGAAGATTTTGCAAACCACCAGCGAGAAACATTGTTTCGGCTCGTTCTTTCGCCCCCGGTGCCAAGATGCGGGAGAAAAATCGCCTCAGCTCGGGGCACGCGTGAAATGGCCACATCCCTATATGGGCGCCCTGCTTGCGCTGCTCCCTACCCGACCGTTCCCGTTCATCCATCCATCCATCCATCCAGCGTCATCGTTCGGTCAGGGTCTTCCCGAGCCGTTTGATCTGGGCTGGATCGAAGTTCCTCCTTCGCACTGGGCTCCAACTGGTGACTGGGAACTCTCCTAATACCGTTCGCCGGATAAGAAGGAGGCCACAAGCCGGCAAGAAGCTTGATCGTTCGAGCTATGCTACACTTTGACGATCATTGCGATGCGATCCGAAGCGGTCGCTATCGATGGAATGGGACGGGATGCGAAACTGAGCATGACGGAAGCAGCTTCAGCCGCAGCAACATTAAAAATCCGTTGGAGGGTGTGTGTATGTGTAATTAAACCTTGTAATAAACATATCGGCGCTTATAATTTCATTCTTCGTTGTTGGCTAAACATTTTTTTTTCGTTGCGTTTATCTCAACCAGAGTTAGGCTCGATTATTTGCCGTTTATTCTGAAGAGGGCGTAAAACGGTGAAGAATGGAAAGACTCCCATGCAGGTCGGTTTGGAAGCAAAGCGCACTTTTTGCCTGTGGGGGATGAATCGGTTTCATTTTCTCACAAGAGTCGAGAGCTAAAGAATCAGTCCACAGAGCCGGAAAATGACTGTAGTGCACGCAATCTGAAGTTTTTTTTCCTAAGAATTGCTTGGGACCCTAATAAACGTTTTACGGCAGTAGTATAGAACTGAATTAGCTACGGATAAGCCATGTCTATGGAATGAGTTCAGGTTAGATTTCTGCGAAAGATATTGACTCTGCGCAATGCAATAGTCAAGGCAATTTTGACATTTTCGCGCTGCCACAAAAGTTGAAATGCGATGTGAATTGAGGCATACGATTTACTTAATCACTTGCATCCTACGCGGGATATGCTCAGCTTGTGTAATTTTTGGATGGAAACAGCGCTGTTCCAATTTTGACATTACATCCCTTTGTTATTAATCCAACCTTCAAATCAAGGATGTTATCGATCATTTAGTAATTTATGTTCGATCATTTAGTAGTTTGTCAATAACTCATTCCAAAAGATGAATTCCAAAATGTGTTGTATGGTGGAATTCGAGAACGAAGGTTTTTCTACAACTCTGGTTCGTTATTTGAATTCCACTAGTAACGGAGTTATAGCTATAGTAACAGTAACTTAGACTAAATGATAACAAAATTCCAATCATTTAGTTTAAGTTACTACAACTAGCGTTATAACTCCGTTATTAGTTGAATTGTAACAATGAACCATTTGGCAGAGTTCACACTAGAAGTCAACCATATAACATATTTTGAAACTCAGCTTCTGAAATGAGTTATTGAAAAACTACTAAATGCTACTTGCCTCAAATTATTGTGTTATTCTAGAACTCTACACACTACTGGTCCTTTTCCAGCTTCATTTATCAAAAATTAAGTACAAAGAAACGAAAATAAATATGCACGACATAATAATATGAAACATTGACAGAAATTACTGTGGAATGGCTACAACTAAGACCCTAAAATGTTTTGTTGATAATAATATGAGCCTCCATTGATCATTACGTAAATTTGTCCTTCCCCTGACGCCAAATTTTTTAAAGAATAATTTCGTTCAATCTCTCATATATTAAAACAAATTGGCAGCCCCCCTTTTTTAATTTTGTTTATTCGGTAGGCTCAGGCGAGTAAAACGCTTTCAGAAGCCACTGCTGCGCCGCTTAAACTTCCTAACGTGTTCGGGTTAATATGATCCGAATTGCACTTTCAAATTGTAATAACTTTTTAACGCAACAACAAACATCTTGACTTCTTCTATTTTATGGAAAACTATGATCCTGAATGTTGACCTACTTTGTACAACGTTTCTGAAGGGCAAAAAAAACTATCACTTACGGTGTTCGGGTCACATCGACCAGGATTTGACTTAGCAATATCTTAGACATATCTCGGCCAAACTCAAATGTTTATGTATAAAAAATAATCGCCTGCTCATAAATTTTTCAAAACCTTAGGTTGTTGATCGGTTACACATGACTCGTATTCGGAACACTTGCTTTTAAATGGCCATATTGGCTTTAATCGATTAATTTTCTCCACAGGAACTCGAATTCGTTTGGAATCTGGATCCTAACTACGAGAACCCGATGAAAGTTTTAGTTTTTGGGCGCTAAAACGCCAGTGTTCAGAATAGAGTGCAAGTTTGTTCGAGTTTTGTGTTGAACGCAGAACGATCGCGCGGTTATTGAAGTGTGTTACGGCCAGTGTAACAAGCGTCACGTTGGGCGCCAGTGTAACAAATAGCAAATTAAAATCATGCACGTTCTTTCTTTGCACCCTAGGTGGTGCCCACTACTAGAAATGCATAGGTTTCATGAGATTTTGGACCATCAGCCAAATCCCGCCAATATATTTTCATTGCGTAGGGTTAAAGTTCCGATAGTAGTGGGTGTTCCTACAGTTGCGGTATTCGAGTAGACGAAAATAGCTCAATAGTATCAAATGTTGATTAGATATCTGAATAAGATATGGACATGATTGATATAAGAGATAAAAGATCAGGCGACAATATCAATATTTTGCACTAAAATATCATAAGGAGAGCAAGTCATGCTATTTGTAAGAAGTGATCAATATCACGTGCCATTAGTTTGTTGTTATCCATAGCTTCATTTCATTTATTTAGTTAACATCTAAACAGATAACACTGAATCAACAATTTGACGCCACAATGCACGGTTCGAGGCCGCATCCCAAGTAACAATTTCAAGGCTGCATGGATTTATTCAAGTTTTTTAACGGTTTTATCGCTGCTTTGTTCAATGCTGCGAGATCAGCTTCATTCGAAGACTTATAGCTATCTTCAAAACCGTAATAAAACGCTCAATAAATCCACAAACGTCAAATACCTCATGAGCTTATTAGTGGTCTAATGATTATCCTGAGGACTTCAATAAAACCAATTTTAAAAACACTCATAAAGACGGATATATTGGTCATGGACTTGTCTTACGCATAACCTAAATAAAGCTTAGTAGTTTTCAAAAGGCTTATAATGGTATTGTTCAAGAGCATAATGTTAATGTTAAATTTCATGAACTATGGTCATTCGAATGGCTAAAAACAAATGTTTTTGTTACATGTTCCTCAAATATCTTAAACAAAGAAAACATTAAACACAATATTCCCCACTGATCGTTCGCTTATTCAAAATATTGTTGTTTATTAACAATAAAATCCATTGGTCAAATTCCACTCCTGATAATGGAACAGATAATAATAATAAAATAAACTAAAGGAGCGTGTTATCTTACTACCGGTAAATGAAAATGGTATAAATACGAATACGCAACAAATGGTGAGATGAACACGATTTGAGATGTTCTTCTGCTGCTGCTGGAAGCATAAGTTCTATTCAATTTATCATGGACCGGGTAGCTTTCAATGCGAACACTTTTAAATTTGAACCTCGTTGGCTCGAATCGAACATCGTTCAAATTAAAAATGGTTCAAACGTCATTCAGCAAGTGGGATAGCGAAAATAAAAATTAAACATCGATAAACGAAACGCATAATTAAAACAAAATAGCAAAGAGTAAATTAACTTTGTTAATTTGAATGAAGCACCGTTTAAATTAACAGGGGCTTCACAGTTCGGATTTGGTTCTATTCCCTATCTTCTCACGGCACGGTAAATGTTAAATTTGACAGGCCTTTGTATTTTACTGGAATTAGGAAAACTTTTCAATAATATTAGGTATCCATAGTTGTGGAAATACTAACTGAACATTTGGTTGATAAACTGGCCAAGCTTCCGTGGAATGTAGAACCATCACACGAAGAAGAACTAATCGTAAGGAAACGAGTGCCGCGACTTTCAGCAAAAACATTTTATTTTTGAAAGTTATGCAAATTTTATTTTGACCGTTAAACTGCCCACAGTGTAGTAGCCATGCTGTTTAGCATAGAATTGATTTTGCATTGACGAAAATATTTTTTTTGTAATCCATTGCCATTATTAATAACGACTGTCTTTCTCGATGGTTTTCGAATATTAAAGCATAAGAAATGTTTTGTTGCCAATCGGTATGCCACTAGGAAAAAAAGATATCATATTGATTTAATATTTACACTAATTAATAAGCCGTAAGCTACAATATTACGACGGCGCGCTTCATTAAACTGATTTTCTTACCTGGTTTCACCAGAAATTCGAACGCGCATAAAAATTGTAAGCACGCGAACGAATTCTGGGGCATCAAATTTTTGATAATTGAATAATATTTTTCATCCATGATCAATGTCCATGAATGTTGTTTTTTTATTTATCCATTTCTACTGTTTTCCTTTTTCTCCAAAACAATAACAAAAAGTTCCACGGAAAAGAAATTCCCTTTTTTGACAGCGGTTTTATGGCAGTTTTATGAACATTCTTGAACTTGCTTTGAAGACGTTCTCAAGAGTGGTCCACTTGGTCATAACATAATCTTATAGCGGTCGTCAAGAGGTTGATATGTAGATATTAGTTTTATTGCTAGTCTCGAAAATTTGTTCTCCAAATCCGCTAATAGACTATGATAAAACTCAAAATGTTACTTGGGATCTCTCCATCCTCGGATACGCCCCACGCTCGCCAAGTCGTTCTGCACCTGGTCTGCCCATCTCGCTCGCTGCGCTCCACGCCGTCTCGTACCTGCCGGATCGGAAGCGAACACCATCTTTGCAGGGTTGCTGTCCGGCATTCTTGCAACATGTCCTGCCCATCGTACCCTTCCGGCTTTAGCTACCTTCTGGATACTGGGTTCGCCGTAGAGTTGGGCGAGCTCATGGTTCATTCTTCGCCGCCACACACCGTCTTCTTGCACACCGCCAAAGATGGTCCTAAGCACCCGAGTGCTTGCAAGTCCTCCTCGAGCATTGTCCATGTTTCATGTCCGTAGAGGACTACCGGTCTTATTAACGTCTTGTACATGACACATTTGGTGCGGTGGCGAATCTTTTTCGACCGCAGTTTCTTCTGGAGCCCGTAATAGGCCCGACTTCCACAGATGATGCGCCTTCGTATTTCACGACTAACGTTGTTGTCAGCCGTTAGCAAGGATCCGAGGTAGACGAATTCCTCGACCACCTCGAAGGTATCCCCGTCTATCGTAACACCCCAAGCAGCACAACTTGTTTCACTACTGAACATTTCACTGTGTTGCAACTATTCGGAAGAAAACAATCTTTGCGTATGTGCCCACAAATATAACTCTCTTGCAATCTAAAAAGCGCAAGAGGTGGAGCCTACGGAAACATCCTTCGATTGCAGTAAAATTCCAATAATGTTGCAAAATACTATAGCGGAAAAATATAAAATAAAAATATAAAACTGGATTCGATTTATGGATCTTGTGATTCATAGTCCTTCACTCTACCACAGCACCATTCAATACTTCGAAGGGACTGCATGTTGTCTCACCATAAAAACCATACGACTCTGATGTTTTGTGATCGGGCGTTCTGTTACTTTATTGCACCTTCACCGGAAAAAATTGTGAGTTGTCAAAACGTTGAACGATGCTAAATTAAACATGAAGACACACTCGACTCATCTGCAACTTAATTTAAACAAACAAATAAATTTTGAAAGATGAATTGAAGTTACATGGTAGAAAACATGCAACTTGATGATTTTGTTTCGTGTTTGCAACATATTCTGCAGTATTCTTTGGTTGTTTGTTTCCAAATATCAAACACGTACTGCATTGCAATCTTAATGAAACATTGATCACAACTCGAACGTTTTTGACATCTTGATGCAACTTTTTCGTGCTTTGATGTTTTTCCAATGCCATTAATGAAACTGAATAGAAACAAGCTAATTTTTGGAAGATGTTGCGTGTGCTACTTGGGACTGCTTCCCAGGCGGGCCCTGTCGCGCTCGGTTCCGCCCACAAGCATGTACTTTGTCTTTGACGCATTCGCCACCAGTCCACTTTTTGTTGCTCCACGTTTCAGGCGGGTGTACAGTTCTGCCACCTTTGCAAATGTTCGGCCGACAATGTCCATGTCATCCGCGAAACAAATAAATTGACTGGATCTGTTGAAAATCGTACCTCGGCTGTTACACCCGGCTCTCCGCATGACACCTTCTAGCGCAATGTTGAACAACAGGCACGAAAGTTCATCACCTTGTCTTAGTCCCCGGCGCGATTCGAACGAACTGGAGTGTTCGCCCGAAATCTTCACACAGTTTTGCACACCATCCTCCGTTGCTTTGATCAGTCTGGTAAGCTTCCCAGGGAAGCTGTTCTCGTCCATAATTTTCCATAGCTCTACGCGGTCTATACTGTCGTATGCCGCCTTGAAATCAACGAACAGATGGTGCGTTGGGACCTGGTATTCACGGCACTTTTGAAGGATTTGCCGTACAGTAAAGATCTGGTCCGTTGTCGAGCGGCCGTCAACGAAGCCGGCTTGATAACTTCCCACGAACTCGTTCACTAATGGTGACAGACGACGGAAGATGATCTGGGATATCACTTTGTAGGCGGCATTAAGAATGGTGATCGCTCGAAAGTTCTCACACTCCAGTTTGTCGCCTTTCTTGTAGATGGGGCATATAACCCCTTCCTTCCACTCCTCCGGTAGCTGTTCGGTTTCCCAGATTCTGACTATCAGTTTGTGCAGGCAAGTGGCCAGCTTTTCCGGGGCCATCTTGATGAGCTCAGCTTCAATACCATCCTTACCAGCTGCTTTATTGGTCTTTAGCTGTTGAATGGCATCCTTAACTTCCCTCAAGGTGGGGGCTGGTTGGCTTCCATCGTCCGCTGAACTGACGTAGTCATCTCCTCCGCTGCCTTGACTTTCACTGTCTGTACTCTCAGCGCCATTCAGATGTTCCTCGTAGTGCTGCTTCCACCTTTCGATCACCACACGTTCGTTCGTCAAGATGCTCCCATCCTTATCCCGGCACATTTCGGCTCGCGGCACGAAGCCTTTGCGGGATGCGTTGAGCTTCTGATAGAACTTGCGTGTATCTTGAGAACGGCACAGCTGTTCCATCTCCTCGCACTCCGCTTCTTCCAGGCGGCGTTTCTTCTCCTGAAAAGGCGGGTCTGTTGTCTCCGCTTCCGTCTATAACGTTCCACGTTCTGCCGGGTACCTTGCTGCAGCGCGACCGCCCGCGCTGCGTCCTTCTCCTCCAGAATCTGTCTGCACTCTTCGTCGAACCAATCGTTCCGTCGACTTCGACCCATATACCCGACGTTGTTCTCCGCTGCGTCGTTAATGGCTGCTTATTTTGATATTAAAATGATATTTCGATGCAAATATTTGATATTGTTGTCATTACACGAAACAAAAGGTTGAAAACTGTATCAAAATCGGTAAAGTATCATTAAAATGCCATATTTTTTCACTGCTTTGCACCAATAGTTGCGTATAGTCCCGTATAGAAACAATGGGATTCGCAACTATAGGAATACGAATTAAAAAAATACCGCAACTATCGGAACACTGCACCAACAATTGGAGGTATCATTTTAGGTAAGAATGGTGGATTCTGTTGTTATTGGATCAATTTTCGTTTGAATTTTCTGTTCTGTTTGCGCTGCACACGAGCCGAAACAAAAAAGCTCACGAAAATGCAGACAGAACCGCCGGCACAAGACTCTCACGCAGCAGCAAGAAACAGTTTGCCGATGAAAAAAAAAGTAAAAAATGTCGGGTACAGTTTTTTGGCAATCTGTTTCGGTTTGTTCGGTGTATGAAATTTGACTGGATAAAATTTAAACAATCACATAAACAAAGTGTTTTACTGTACATTTCCCAACACTAATTCACACAGTATTGCACATCATCCACCGTTGCTTTGATCAGTCTGCTAAGCTCCCCAGGAAAGCTGTTTTCGTCCATAATTTTCCATAGCTCTAACGCGATCTATACTGTCGTATACCACTTCGAAATAAAAGAACAGATGGTGCGTTGGGACCTGATATTCACGGCATTTTCGGAGGACTTCCCATAAACTCATTCACTATTGGTGACAGACGAACTGGATTATCACTTTGTAGGCGGCATTAAGGATGGTGCTTATTCGAAAGTTCTCACATTCCAGCTTGTAGCCTTTCTTGATGAGCTCAGCTCCGATACCATCCTTACCAGCTGCTTTACTGGTCTTTAGCTGTTGGATGGCATCCTTGTGAGGTGTGAGACCAGCGACCACGCTGTGAAGTTAGCTTCAGCCGCTTCTAATATACTTAAAGAAAATTATTGCGTTGAAAGCCAGAAGCCCTTGAAACCAAGAGTTAAAATATTTGGATTTTCTAAGGATATTGGCGAAGAGGAATTGATCTCTAAGCTGAGAAAGCCGAACCCAGGAACGGATAATCTCGATCTGAAATGAATCCGAATGCGAAAAAAAGCAGCGATGTCTCACCCACCTGGAAATCCTCTTCATCGGACCCCGGGGCGCACACTTGCCTCCAGCCTTGGGGAAGGTCCCTATCCGCTCATCACAGTCGAGTCAATCCAGTCTTCCGAGATACTCCGTAGGATCGTTTCGATTTTTTAATTTTTGAAATTTCTGAGGAACAACCCTAGCAGCACACATATTCCACATAGGTTACTGCAACTCATATGTGACCAGGTGTGGTCGTAATCAAGTTGCTGCAACCAGATTTGCCAGCCTTGTGCTGCTCGGGAAGTACTACAGGCACTCCGAAAGCTCAAGTACTCCACAACACCCGGACCGGATGGCAGTCCATCGTCTCTGCTTAAAAAGTGCAACAGAGCACTTACTGGTACCATTGGCGAAGTTATTCAACCGTTCCTTTCAGAGGGCAACCTTTCCCATCGCGTGGAAAACGTCATTCCTATCTCCAATCTACAAGAAGGGAAACAGATGTGACTGATGTCGCTACCTGCAAGGCTTACATCTCTACTGCTCAACATGGGTTCTTTCTGAAACGGTCAGTGACTACTAACCTTGTCGAGTTCTCGTCTTTGTGCATCCGCTCAATGGATGCAGGTAAACAAGTTGACGTGATATATACAGACTTTAGGTTGCGTTTGATCACGTGAATCACTACATTCTCCTTCACAAGCTTGGAAAACTCGGAGTGTCGCCTGGACTTGTGAGCTTTCAAATCATACCTATCAGACCGGTGTATGAAAGTGTGAATTAGTTCGGAGTATTCAGATTCCTTCCGTATTGCTTCAGGAGTGCCACAGGGGAGTAATTTGGGACCATTGCTTTTTCGCTATTCATCAACGATGCAGCGTTTGTATTGCCTCGCGGTATGCGAGTGTTTTATGCGGATGATGTAAAAATGTACATGGTCGTTACAAGCAGAGATGATTGTCTGGAATTGCAGGCTACCTTGGATTCTTTTGAGAGCTGGAGCAAACGGAATGGTTTGGAACTCTGCGTGGGAAAATGCAACACCATCACACTTAATTTTTTTTGCCGGGCTCGGTTATCAGTTTACCGAATTCTCAACAGCTGAGCTCTCGGTAGTCAGCTCGGTAAACCACATCGATAACCGAGTCCTCGGTACTGTATTTTATTCGACGAAATGTCAAAATTTACCGAAATATTCTGTAAAATCAACTGAGCAATCGGTAAAACAATACCGATCATTTTGGTAATTCACCTGCTCGTTCACATGTCAAAAATCAGTTTTGCTGATTTCTCAGTATTTCTTTTTACAGTTTTTCGGTACTGGTTTAGCGGTGCTCCCGTAAAAAAAAATACCGAGCGAATTGCAATTTTGTTTTTTTTTATTTCTCTCGTAAAGAATAAAAACAAATAATAAATTAAACATATTTTATTGCACATGTGTATTATTTTGTTCATAAACCTTGTTGCATACACGTTTCGCAAATCCCGGTTCATTGAAAACTAATTTCATTCATGGTGAAAAGATGATAAATGCCACATCGAGGAAAATTTATCCACTGCTGAAAATATAATGAAAACCTTCGTGAAAACCTACGATTTCACAGCATTTTACAGCCTAATTAAATAATTTACCACACAAAAAGTTGATTACAGTCATTTCACTTCACTTGATTCGTATCTAGTTTTTGTTTGCTCGCCTTTCCTTAGTTTGGAACACGAGGAGATGTTTGACGAATGGCGCTCTCCAAAGAATCACGAAAGATGACTGCTAACTGAGAACTCGGTTTAAATTTTAACGACGTTGGTAAGATTGATTACTGAACACGGTAAAAATATAAAAAATATCTATAAAAACCGAGAAGCTCGGTAGTTAACATTTTTGACATTTCATTTTACAAAGGGTTCGGTGAACAATATTACAGTTGTCAGTAATTTTTCAACTATTAACCGAACTTCCGGTATAAATTAGTTTTTACAGGATAAAACCAGTAAAAAAAAATACCGAGCTGAAATTATCTATTTAAGTGTGATAACTTTCTGTAGATTGCTGCGCCCGATTATATTCGACTACTCTCTGTCTGGCGAAGTACTTCATCTTATATTCATTTCATTTATTCAGACTAAGGCCGAAGTGGCCTGTGCGGTATATAAGAGTCTCCATTCGGCTCGGTCCATGGCTACACGTCGCCAACCACGCAGTCTACGGAGGGTCCGCAAGTCATCTTCCACCTGATCGATCCACCTTGCCCGCTGCGCACCTCGCCTTCTTGTACCCGTCGGATCGTTGTCGAGAACCATTTTCACCGGGTTATTGTCCGACATTCTGGCTACGTGCCCGGCCCACCGCAGTCGTCCGATTTTCGCGGTGTGAACGATGGATGGTTCTCCCAGCAGCTGATGCAACTCGTGGTTCATTCGCCTCCTCCACGTACCGTCCGCCATATGCACCCCACCATAGATGGTACGCAGCACTTTCCTTTCGAATACTCCGAGTGCGCGTTGGTCCTCCACGAGCATCGTCCAGGTCTCGTGTCCGTAGAGGACTACCGGTCTAATGAGCGTTTTGTAGATTGTCAGTTTGGTACGGCGGCGAACTCTATTCGATCGGAGCGTCTTGCGGAGTCCAAAGTATGCACGATTTCCAGCCACTATACGTCTCCGAATTTCTCTGCTGGTATCATTTTCGGCAGTCACCAGTGAGCCCAAGTACACAAATTCTTCTACCACCTCGATTTCGTCACCACCGATGCCAACTCGCGGTGGGTGGCTCACATTGTCTTCTCTTGAACCTCTTCCTATCATGTACTTCGTCTTCGACGTGTTGATGACTAGTCCGATCCGCTTGGCTTCCCTCCTTCTCAAAGTTACGTGCCATAATATCTATGTTGTCGGCGAAGCCAAATAGCTGGACGGACTTATTGAAAATTGTACCACTCGTGTTAATCATTGCTCTTCGTATTACCCCTTCCAAAGCGATGTTGAATAGCAGATACGAAAGACCTTGCCGTAACCCTCTGCGGGTTTCGAAGGGACTCGAGAATGCCCCTGAAACTCGAACTACGCACATCACCCGATCCATCGTCGCTTTGATCAACCGTGTCAGTTTATCCGGAAATCCGTGTTCGTGCATTGGCTGCCATAGCTGGTCCCGATCGATTGTATCATATGCGGCTTTAAAGTCGATAAATAGATGATGTGTGGGCACGTTGTATTCGCGGCATTTCTGCAGTACTTGGCGAATGGCGAACACCTGGTCCGTGGTGGAGCGTTCGCCCATAAAACCCGCCTGGTACTGCCCCACGAACTCCCTTGCAATTGGTGCTAGTCGACGGCATAAAATTTGGGAGAGTACCTTGTAGGCGGCGTTCAGCAATGTGATTGCGCGGTAGTTGCTGCAATCCAGCTTATCGCCCTTTTTGTAGATGGGACACACGACACCTTCCATCCACTCCTGCGGCAAAACTTCCTCCTCCCAAATCTTGGTAATGACCCAGTGCAGCGCTCTAGCCAGTGCCTCACCACCGTGTTTAAATAGCTCTCCTGGTAGTTGGTCAACCCCAGGAGCTTTGTTGTTCTTCAGCCGGCCAATATCCTTCTGGATTTCTTGGGAATCCGGAGCCGGTAGAATTATGTCCTGCGCGCGTTCCCCCAGGTCCATCACCATACCGCCATCATCGTCTGCAACATCGCCCTTCAGGTGCTCTCCGTAGTGCTGCCGCCACCTTTGGATCACCTCACGCTCGTTCGTAAGAAGGTTCCCGTTTATGTCCTTACACATATCAGGCTGTGGCACGTGGCCCTTACGTGAATGGTTCAACTTCTCATAGAAGTTTCGTGTGTTATTAGCACGGTACAGTTGCTCCGTCTCTTCACGGTCTCGATCTTCCTGCTGACGCTTTTTCCTCCGGAAAATCGAGTTTTGTCTGTTCCGCGCCTGCTTAGATCGTGCCTCGTTCGCCCTCGTGCGGTGTTGCAGCAATCTCGCCCATGCTGCATTCTTCTCTTCTACTAACTGCTCACATTCGCCGTCATACCAGTCGTTTCTCTGATCCGGGGGTACCGTGCCAAGTGCAGCGGTTGCGGTGCTACCAATGGCGGATCGAATATCTCTCCAGCCATCTTCAAGAGACGCTGCGCCTAGCTGCTCTTCCGTTGGGAGTGCCACTTCCAGCTGCTGCGCGTATTCTTGGGCTAGTCTACCGTCTTGTAGCCGCCCAATATTAAGCCGCGGCGTCCGACTTCGACGCGTGTTGTACACCGTCGAGAGTTTTGAGCGCAGGCATACTGCAACGAGGTAGTGGTCGGATTCAATATTCGCACTGCGGTAAGTGCGGACGTTCGTGATGTTGAAGAAGAATTTACCGTCGATTAGAACGTGGTCGATTTGGTTTTCCGTTTCTTGGTTAGGTGATCTCCATGTGGCCTTGTGGATATTTTGCGGGGAAAGAATGTGCTTCGGACTACCATGCCGAGGGAGGCTGCGAAGTTATTGCAACGTTGGCCGTTGTCATTCGATACGGTGTGCAGACTATCCGGTCCGATGACCGGTCTATACATTTCCTCCCTTCCTACCTGCGCGTTCATGTCACCCATGACGATTTTGACGTCCCGCAGTGGGCATCCATCGTATGTCTGCTCCAGCTGTGCGTAGAACGCTTCTTTCTCGTCGTCGGGTCTCCCTTCGTGTGGGCAGTGCACGTTGATGATGCTATAGTTAAAGAAACGGCCTTTAATCCTCAGCTTGCACATCCTTGCGTTGATTGGCTGCCACCCAATCACGCGTTGGCGCATCTTACCCAGCACTATGAAGCCGGTTCCCAGCTCGTTGGTGGTGCCACAGCTTTGGTAGAAGGTAGCCGCCCGATGCCCGCTTTTCCACACTTTCTGTCCTGTCCAGCAAATCTCCTGCAGCGCCACGACGTCGAAGTTGCGGGGATGTAATTCACCGTAGATCATCCTGTCGCAACCTGCGAAACCTAGCGACTTGCAGTTCCATGTTCCAAGCTTCCAATCGTGATCCTTTATTCGTCGCCTGGGTCCTTGCCGATTATATCGAGTCGCATTATCTCTCGTATTGTTCGTAATGATTGGTTTTCCAGGCGGCTTATTGGGCCTGCGCAAACCTCCTGTCTCGCCGGAGGGCCATCGTGTCAGGGCTGTTTAGCGTCCCACCTAACACCAGGACTTGGGCTTGTGCGCTTTGAGCGGCACACGGTCGCTTTGGCGGAGCCTACTTGCGCATACATGCAGCTTTTTATAGAGGTTTAACAGGGCCCACTGTCAAACCCCACCAGGCGCCACAACTCGCAGATGGCCTGGGGAGGGATCGTCAAGCCCTTGGATATAGTCCCTGATGCCCCCTTATAACTGAAGTTAAAAATCTCGGTGTAATAATAGATAAAGAGCTGACATTTCGGTCTCACTATGAAGATGTGATTTCGAGGGCGCACAAGCAGCTTGGTCTTATCTTCAAGATATCCAATGATTTTCGTGATCCTCTCTGCCTCAAATCACTCTACTGTGATTTAGTTCGTGCCATTTTGGAATCTTCTGTACTGATGTGGTGCCCATACAACAAGAATTGAATTGACCGTATTGAGGCTGTTCAGAGAAAATTTGGCACTCCGGAACCTTCCCTGGCGTGATCCTGTGCGTCTTCTTCCTTATGAACATCGATGCAACTTAATTGGCCTGGCATCGCTGGAAATCAGGAGATCAGTAATGTAAACCGCTTTTATCGGTAAAGTGCTGAGCGGTGAGCTTGATGCTCCAGCTATTCTCTCTGAGATGAATATTTATGTCCCGGAGAGATCCTTGAGACGGCGAAACCTCCTGCTGACGGACGCTCGCAACTCCCGATATGGACAACATGACCCCATTAGGTTTATGGTATCCAGGTTCAACGAAAGGTTCCAGCAATTCGACTTTGTTACCTAGGCTAGGTTACCGTATACTGATCATGAATATTTTGTGTTACTTGTATAACGATCCTTATTCTCACAACATTATTGGCTTAACTGTTTGTTTTTAATGACGATGTATTTTGACTGATTCCATGATTTATGATTGTACCGAATATTTGTAATTTAATTTGGTTTAGTTTGGATGCATTGAGCTTCTGATAGAACTTGCGAGTTTCTTGAGAACGGCACAGCTGTTCTATATCCTCTTCGTTTAACCAATCGTTCCGTCGACTTGGTCCCACATACCCGACGTTGTTCCCCGCTACGTCGTTGATGGCTGCTTTAACTGTATTCCAGTAGTCGTCAAGTGAGCCTCCATCTAGCTCACCCTCTTCCAGCAACACTACCTCGAGATGTTGCGCGTATGCAGTGTCGACATAAGGTTGCTTCAGTCGCTCTAGGTCGTACCGCGCCGGTCGCCAGTACCTAACTTTGTTGATGACGAACAGTTTTAGGCGCAGTTTAAGGTGACACGGGAAGCACGAACAATCATCGAATCGTCATCATTTTCATCATTGAATGCTTAATTTATTTTCTACAACAAATATGATTTTGAAAAAGTATCACCGACGCGTGCTTACTTCCAATCTACATGCTGATACATTTACAGTTACATCAAACAACTGAAAACCGAAATATGCCGCTCCAAAGTTACGAGGTGAAAATGCTAGAAAGAGACAAAAGATAGGAAAAATAACACGGTGTGTAGTGCCTCCCCGAGTCACCTTAACCATCACCAAATGGTCGTCAGAGTCGATGTTAGCGCCACGATATGTCCTGACGTCGATAATGTCGGAGAAGTGCCGTCCATCAATCAGAACGTGGTCGATTTGTGATTCTGTCTGCAGTGGTGATCTCCAGGTGTACCGATACAGAAGGCTGTGTTGGAAGTAGGTGCTGCGAATGGCCATATTCTTGGAGGTGGCGAAATCAATTAGTCGTAGGCCGTTTTCGTTCGTCAGCCGGTGAGCGCTGAACTTCCCAATAGTTGATATAAACTCCTCTTCTTGACCAACCAGAGCGTTCAAATCTCCTATGATGATTTTGACGTCGTGATTTGGGCAGCTGTCGTACTCATGTTCGTAGAATGCGTCCTTATCATCATCAGTGCTTCTGGAGTGTGGGCTATGGACGTTGATTATGCTGAAGTTGAAGAACCGGCCTTTGATCCTCAACTTGCACATTCTCTCATTGATCGGCCACCACCCGATCACGCGCCTTTGCATATTGCCCATCACTATGAAAGCTGTTCCCAGTTCGTGTGTGCTGCCTCAGACCTGGTAGATGGTATGATTACCTCTAAACGCTCGCATCATTGATCCCTTCCAACAAACCTCCTGCAGCGCTACGATACCGAATCCACGGTCTTCGAGCACATCGGCGAGTATGCGTGTACTCCCGATGAGGTTGAGAGATTGTAGTTCTACGAATTAAATTTTCAAATTGCTAGTCCTTTTGCGGCCCCGTGGTCTTCGCCGATGGTTCCGGTCCGTACTCTTTTGATGATTATTCGTTGTGCCATTTTTTTTAAAAACTGGTTTGCAGGGTCTGACACCAAACCTCCTAAATTTCCGGAGGACAATTCCTCCTTATTTTCGGTGGACCATGATGCACCGTTTCACTTAGAGTCCCTCGCTGGCACTTGGACGGTGATAAGCCGCCGCTAACATGGGAAACAGACGCTGTTGTGAGCCGGTCCTAACATGGAGAACAGACGCTCTGTATCGCTCAGATTTGCACCTCCGGAGTGAAGCAAACCCCCCTTCCCTGTCAGCATACGACCATAGTTTTCACCGGGGTTAGTTACTCGATCTTCCCTAAGGTTGCTCGTATCCCGGCCAGCACCATGAGGAGGTTGTGATATGAGTTGTTGGGTAAGAGGCTAAGGACCGCGAGATGGGGTCTATTTTATTCCTTCAGGTATGCGAAATATTAATGGTACGCTTTACCCAGCATTGGCCATGCACACAGTTGAAGCATGAGCTGTATTATGCATATTATACCGCAATTAATTTGGAAAATATACGCTCAATTTTTTAGCTTTTTTGCCTCTGTCTATGCCGCAATAATCATCGTCGACGACAAGAAAATTTCAATTTCAAAAATACACTTCAGTATTTTTTTGCGCTTTGTTTTATTCACAATCCTAAAAAACAAAAATTCGATAGTATTTTTGAAATTGTGGAACCTCAGGAAAATGATTACATTATTGAAAATCTTCCGCATAAAAGCCGACCTGCGTGTATCTCGTGCTTTCTGAATCGTTCTCACTACATATTTTCGGCCGGCGTCGAGTTTGCACGAGGTTGCTGCATCATTTTCCCTTTCAGGTGATTTGTGGGAGGTAGACGATAGCCGAACCTGGGTTCGTTTCTTACTGTTGGAATCTCTCGTTGCCGGTGCCGCCGTTTTCGTCATCGTTATCGTATAGTTGCCATTGTTTCGATGCTAATGAGCTGCCCTGCGCTTCAAATGATAATGGTCAGTGAGATCGTTTTGTTGTTAATGTTCCGTAAACAGAGGAAGTAATTGGTTCCAATAAATCAGCTGGTCAGCTCGGAGAGTGATGCTTCCGGGTTTGGACCGCACCTTTCGGCGACGGGTGTTATTTCTATTGCAATAGCTCTTTTAAAGGGGCGAGCTGCGGCGTTTGAATTGAGTGCGAAGGCAAAATTACATGAATATTTTAGCAGTGCCCATAAAAAATGTTTACGTTGAAGTTTTCCTTATTTATTAGTCTGTATTATGCGCATCAAGTCTCCAATGAAGGTCTCTCCGAACTATTTCCAACTATCGAACGAATATTTTTCTCTTTGTTTCTAAAATCCTTTAAGCAACTAAAAAATAATCTCAAGTTTCAAGGAAATCTTCAAGGCAATTTGAATGACATTTTACAATTGTCAAACCAAAACCAAAGCATTGGTTGGACCTTCTTCGCACGATATGTTTCTTATACAGTCCACAGTTCCACAGTAACCATGTTTTCATACCACTGAACAAACGGGTTCAATCGGTTTATGGTCCGATTCAATTTTAACCGGCCAAAATGCACGTATGGCAGCTATTCGAACTCAAATGCGTACCTTTCTCGCCGTGGATACGATCGGCCGACCGTTGGACATTTCTGTGTCTTCTGCGTGTAACAAATCGGAAGACGACGAGAGCGAAAAAAGGGGGCCACATGCATAATAATCTTCCGCCAGCGCACATCATCATCATCATCGCCATCATCGCCACTTGTGTGAAACTGTTATGGCCATCATCAAATGCATCATTGAGTGCACCATCCGACCTGCCTACTATCAATGTGCACATCACTACCGACCGGGAGAAAAGAAAACCTAACTGCACTGGGCCGCGAATGCACAAACAGTGAGGAAGAAAGGCGGCGAAACGCATCTCGTGCAATTGAGTTGGAGAGCTTTGCGAAAGAAGCCCCAACCCCCTACGGGCGAAAGCGCAAAACGCAAACGCACCATCATCATCGACATCGACTTCGTTCACCGTCATCATCGTCATTGATGGTGTCGTTTGGTTGGCTTACATACATATGCAATATGCATGTATATCTTCTTCTGTGGGGTACAAAGCTGGAGCCCTTAAAGTGAAATAACTGGGGCTAGGACAAGTATACCCGTCCAAGGTACAAATCCCGTCATAGGTTCGACAATAATTGGAAGCGGTATTTTTTTTACTGCAACTCCACCACCTATTTTAAATATTTACCGGAAACTGAGGTTAAGGCAAAATAAAGTCTCATTGTAGTGACTTTCGAGCCTATTACGAGGATAAGATATCGCACATGGATATCTTTCGCAACTTTCATACAATGAGGCTCAGCTCACCAAGTAGACTGCTCTAATTAGAAAGGTATAAAATGATATATTCTAATCGCAGCGTAAGAAACAACCATGCAACCAATTAGGCACACTACCGGGAATATCAAATAGCAGAACTGGAGAGTTTGTCAGTACCCCCCCCCCCCCCGTTTGTCAGTTTGTCAGTTTGCCCGCAATTATATTTGGATATCATTATTCTACTTGCTTCACAGGGTTGGTTAAATGGAATTCAAATCTTAACAATTGACCCCTCACACGCGATTATCCTTTCTTATGAGTCTGTGGGAAAAAATTGCGCTCTACATTTTTCGCTCATTTGCCAAACAATTCTTACACCCTCGAAGTACGTAGAGAAGCTTTTTTTTCAATCAGGATACATTAAATGGTAAATGAGTTTTTAGTCCATGAGCCATGTCGATGAGTTTGATTTGAATCATTCATGGGTTTTTCTCAATGTTGCCAAGGATAATAACATTAATAACTGGATATCAGAATTCTACTTGTTTTGCTTATATTGAAATTTAATACCCATCTGGCATAAGTTGGCGATTTCTTTGAAAATGCCGAATGTGACCCAGGGTGACCAATATCCACAAAGTATTGACTGGATATCACAATCCTACTTGTCTAACAATGTTCTGAAGTTTGTTAATTTAGACATACTTTTACTTGATTTCCTATCTACATGCGAGTGTTATGAATTTATGGGCAGCATAGTTGGGGATGTAGTCAACGAACGATCAGTTGTCCAGAGTAAAGAGGGTGTAACAAAAGTTGCACTGGTGGTAAATGCATCGAAGTTAAAATAGGTGGGCGGAACCGAGCGCGACAGGGCCCACCTGGGCAGCAGTGTTACGATAGACGGAGATACTTTCGAGGTGGTCGATGAATTCATCTACCTTGGATCCTTGCTAACGGATTATAATTAAATTAACATGATGACATTAAACTTGGACCATATTTGAGAGACGGGTACTAAGGACCATATTAGGCGGGGTGCAAGAGGACGATGTGTAGCGAAGAAGGATGAATCACGAGCTCTCCCAACTCCACGGCGACCCCAGTATCCAGAAGGTAGCTAAAGCTGGAAGGGTACGATGAGCAGGGCATGTTGCATGAATGCCAATCAACAGCCCTGCAAAGATGGTATACTCTTCCGCTAATCGCCAAGGACGACCGGATCTAGGAATCTTTCAATCGGTCATTTCGTACATCGGAAGCTGGCAGGTAATATTCGACGTGAGTTATGAAATTCTCTTAAACCTATCGTCCGACAAATCATGTTATAAGTAAGGTAAAGTGTCTGCCTGACGTTCGGATGGCCAGTTCCGTAACTCGTTGGCACCTCATTGGCCTCATTGCCCTGTAATTTGAAAGGCCATCTGGCCTCTAAAGTAATTCAGCCGTCCGTACGGTACCACGCCCAGTAGTGAACGCTTCATCGCCCGCCAGCATTCCGTCGTGGTGCCAATATTCCATCGCCCTACCGTCGCCCTGCCATCAGTATACTTTTGGTCGCCTTGTATTTGAAGATTTTCTATAACTAACCTCCAGTTCCCAAGTTACTAACAAGGTCCGAAAATCTCCCCATAACCCCCTGGTACCTGAAAGAGGCGAATGAACCACGAGCTGCATCAGCTGTTAGGATATTCATCTATCGTTCACACCGCGAAAATTGGATTACTGTTGTGGACTCGGCACGTAACCTGAATGTTGGAAAGTAATCCGATAAAGGTAGTTCTCGACATTCTCCCAACTGGCCCAAGAAAACGAGTTACGCAACAAGCAAGGTAGATCGATCAGGTGGAAGACGATGTGTGGGCACTCCGTAGTAAGCATATGCGATATTTCGAAAAATTTCGTTTCAGATGGTTCGAAACGAAATTCCGCGGAATTTCGCGGAATTTGAGCATGGCGAAATCTGATTTCTTGATTTCGTTTCGTTTCGTAAAATTACAAAAAAATTGCTTGAAAAAACTAGCTTCTTACGATATTTAACGGAATTTCGAAACAAATTTAGACTTAACCCCTTTATATTAACAAAAAATTTGGCTGCGCCGCTGAACTAAATCATAAAGCTGTTTTTAAAACTTTAGGTTAGGTATTCATTTTTTTTTATTAACGCCAACTATATAACCCTATTCTGAGTTGACAAATACGTATGAAGTTTTCTTCTATAAGACGTATTCAGTGTTTCCAAGATTCAAATTTAAATTTTGTGATATTTTTTTTTGACTATTTGCACAATATGAGTGCGGCATCGATAATGTTGCTGCTGGTCATGGGACTGCAACTAGTCCGGGAGAACACGAAGTGAATATTTATCTACCTCAGGTAGCAGAAATAAAAAAAAACACTTGTTATAAGACGAGTTTGTACAATCCCATTTAATTCCACCAATTAATTCCATCATTGATAAAGTTTCGCTATTTCCTTTTATTCTAAAACTTTCTAACTTTAGAATCACAACCAGCACAACAGTGTATGAAGGGCTGTAGGACAGAAGAACAAAAGGACAAAACGTCGAATGAAGAATTTAAAAAAAACCTTCAATGTAATCTACCAAACTAAGACAAAATGTTCAAGGATATGATAAAAATATCCTTCATAACTGAATAGAATTTAAAAGTTTAGTAGTCTCTATTTGAGAGACATGAAGGAATTTACCGAAAAGCTTTGTAGCTTCGTTGCAAACAGCCTTCGAGGTGTCCTAGAAGCCTCTTTTCAAGTGGCTCAGAAACCTCTTTTTAAAAGGCTCGGAAGCCTCCTTTTAAGAGGCTCGGAAGCCTCCTTTCAAGAGGCTCGGAAGCCTCCTTTCAAGAGGCTCGGAAGCCTCCTTTCAAGAGGCTCGGAAGCCTCCTTTCAAGAGGCTCGGAAGCCTCCTTTCAAGAGGCTCGGAAGCCTCCTTTCAAGAGGCTCCAGAAGCCTCCTTTCAAGAGGCTCGAAGCCTCCTTTCAAGAGGCTCAGGAAGCCTCCTTTCAAGAGGCCTGGAAGCCTCCTTTCAAGAGGCCTGGAAGCCTCCTTCAAGAGGCTCAGAAGCCTCCTTTCAAGAGGCTCGGAAGCCTCCTTTCAAGAGGCTCAGAAGCCCTCCTTTCAAGAGGCTCCGGAAGCCTCCTTTCAAGAGGCTCAGAAGCCTCCTTTCAAGAGGCTCGGAAGCCTCCTTTCAAGAGGCTCGGAAGCCTCCTTTCAAGAGGCTCGGAAGCCTCCTTTCAAGAGGCTCAGGAAGCCTCCTTTCAAGAGGCTCGGAAGCCTCCTTTCAAGAGGCTCAAGCCTCCTTTCAAGAGGCTCAGAAGCCTCCTTTCAAGAGGCTCAGAAGCCTCCTTTCAAGAGGCTCAGAAGCCTCCTTTCAAGAGGCCTCGGAAGCCTCCCTTTCAAGAGGCCTCAGAAGCCTCCTTTCAAGAGGCTCAGAGCCTCCTTTCAAGAGGCTCAGAAGCCTCCTTTCAAGAGGCCTGGAAGCCTCCTTTCAAGAGGCTCGGAAGCCTCCTTTCAAGAGGCCTCAAGCCTCCTTTCAAGAGGCTCAAGCCTCCTTTCAGAGGCTCGGAAGCCTCCTTTCAAGAGGCTCAGAAGCCTCCCTTTCAAGAGGCCCGGAAGCCTCCTTTCAAGAGGCTCAAAGCCTCCTTTCAAGAGGCTCAGAAGCCTCCTTTCAAGAGGCCCGGAAGCCTCCTTTCAAGAGGCTCAGAAGCCTCCTTTCAAGAGGCTCAGAAGCCTCCTTTCAAGAGGCTCAGAAGCCTCCTTTCAAGAGGCTCAAGCCTCCTTTCAAGAGGCTCCGGAAGCCTCCTTTCAAGAGGCCTCAGAAGCCTCCTTTCAAGAGGCTCAGAAGCCTCCTTTCAAGAGGCCTGGAAGCCTCCTTTCAAGAGGCTCGGAAGCCTCCTTTCAAGAGGCCTGGAAGCCTCCTTTCAAGAGGCTCAGAAGCCTCCTTTCAAGAGGCTCAGGAAGCCTCCTTCAAGAGGCTCAGAGGCCTCCTTTCAAGAGGCTCGGAGGCCTCCTTTCAAGAGGCTCAAGGCCTCCTTTCAAGAGAGCTCAGGCCTCCTTTCAAGAGGCTCAGAAGTCCCCTTTCAAGAGGCGTGGAAATCTCCTTTCAAGAGGCTCAGAAGCCTCCTTTCAAGAGGCTCGGAAGCCCCCTTTCAAGAGGCTCGGAAGCGTCCTTTCACGAGGCTCAGAAGCCTCCTTTCAAGAGGCTCAGAGCCTCCTTTCAAGAGGCTCGAAGCCTCCTTTCAAGAGCTCCGGAAGCCTCCTTTCAAGAGGCTCAGAAGCCTCCTTTCAAGAGGCTCAGCCTCCTTTCAAGAGGCTGGAAGCCTCCTTTCAAGAGGCTCAGGAAGCCTCCTTTCAAGAGGCCTGGAAGCCTCCTTTCAAGAGGCTCTGGAAGCCTCCTTTCAAGAGGCCTGGAAGCCTCCTTTCAAGAGGCCTCAGAAGCCTCCTTTCAAGAGGCCTCGGAAGCCTCCTTTCAAGAGGCTCAGAAGCCTCCTTTCAAGAGGCTCAAGCCTCCTTTCAAGAGGCTCAGAAGCCTCCTTTCAAGAGGCCTGGAAGCCTCCTTTCAAGAGGCCTGGAAGCCTCCTTTCAAGAGGCCTCAGCCTCCTTTCAAGAGGCTCAGAAGCCTCCTTTCAAGAGGCTCGGAAGCCTCCTTTCAAGAGGCTCAGGAAGCCTCCTTTCAAGAGGGCTCAGAAGCCTCCTTTCAAGAGGCTCAGAGCCTCCTTTCAAGAGAGCTCAGGCCTCCTTTCAAGAGGCTCAGAGCCTCCTTTCAAGAGGCTCAGAAGCCTCCTTTCAAGAGGCCTCAGAAGCCTCCTTTCAAGAGGCTGGAAGCCTCCTTTCAAGAGGCTCGGAAGCCTCCTTTCAAGAGGCTCAGAAGCCTCCTTTCAAGAGGCTCAGGAAGCCTCCCTTTCAAGAGGCTCAAAGCCTCCTTTCAAGAGGCTCGGAAGCCTCCTTTCAAGAGGCTCCGGAAGCCTCCTTTCAAGAGGCTCAGAAGCCTCCTTTCAAGAGGCCTCAGCCTCCTTTCAAGAGGCTCTGGAAGCCTCCTTTCAAGAGGCTCCAGAAGCCTCCTTTCAAGAGGCCTGGAGGCCTCCTTTCAAAAGGCTCAGGCCTCCTTTCAAGAGGCCTGGAGGCCTCCTTTCAAGAGGCTCAGAAGCCTCCTTTCAAGAGGCCTCAGAAGCCTCCTTTCAAGAGGCTCGGAAGCCTCCTTTCAAGAGGCTCGGAAGTCTCCTTTCAAGAGGCTCGGAAGCCTCCTTTCAAGAGGCTCAGGCCTCCTTTCAAGAGGCTCTGGAAGCCTCCTTTCAAGAGGCTCAGAAGCCTCCTTCAAGAGGCTCAGGAAGCCTCCTTTCAAGAGGCTCAGGAAGCCTCCTTTCAAGAGGCCTGGAAGCCTCCTTTCAAGAGGCTCCAAGCCTCCTTTCAAGAGGCTCAGAAGCCTCCTTCAAGAGGCTCGGAAGCCTCCTTTCAAGAGGCTCAGGCCTCCTTTCAAGAGGCTCGGAAGCCTCCTTTCAAGAGGCCTGGAAGCCTCCTTTCAAGAGGCTCAAGCCTCCTTTCAAGAGGCTCGGAAGCCTCCTTTCAAGAGGCCCGGAAGCCTCCTTTCAAGAGGCTCAGGAAGCCTCCTTTCAAGAGGCTCAGGCCTCCTTTCAAGAGGCTCAGAAGCCTCCTTTCAAGAGGCTCAGAAGCCTCCTTTCAAGAGGCTCAGAGCCTCCTTTCAAGAGGCCTGAAGCCTCCTTTCAGAGGCTCAGGCCTCCTTTCAAGAGGCTCAGAAGCCTCCTTTCAAGAGGCTCGAAGCCTCCTTTCAAGAGGCTCGGAAGCCTCCTTCAAGAGGCTCAGAGCCTACTTTCAAGAGGCTCGGAAGCCTCCTTTCAAGAGGCTCAGAAGCCTCCTTTCAAGAAGCTCGGAAGCCTCCTTTCAAGAGGCTCGGAAGCCTCCTTTCAAGAGGCTCGGAAGCCTCCTTTCAAGAGGCTTGGAAGCATCCTTTCAAGAGGCTCTGAAGCCTCCTTTCAAGAGGCTCAGAAGCCTCCTTTCAAGAGGCTCTGAAGCCTCCTTTCAAGAGGCTCGGAAGCCTCCTTTCAAGAGGCTCGGAAGCCTCCTTTCAAGAGGCTCGGAAGCCTCCTTTCAAGAGGCTCGGCAGCCTCCTTTCAAGAGGCTCGGAAACCTCCTTTCAAGAGGCTCGGAAGCCTCCTTTCAAGAGGCCCGGAAGCCTCCTTTCAAGAGGCCCGGAAGCCTCCTTTCAAGCGGCTCCCCAGCCTCCTTTCAAGAGCCCCGGAAGCCTCCTCTCAAGAGCCTCGGCGGCCTCCTCTCAAGAGGCTCAGAAGCCTCCTTTCAAGAGGCTCCAGGCCTCCTTTCAAGAGGCTCGGAAGCCTCCTTTCAAGAGGCTCGGAAGCCTCCTTTCAGAGGCCCAGAGCCTCCTTTCAAGAGGCCTCAGGCCTCCTTTCAAGAGGCTCAGAAGCCTCCTTCAAGAGGCTCAGAAGCCTCCTTCAAGAGGCTCAGAAGCCTCCTTTCAAGAGGCTCAGAAGCCTCCTTTCAAGAGGCTCAGGCCTCCTTTCAAGAGGCTGGAAGCCTCCTTTCAAGAGGCTCAGAAGCCTCCTTTCAAGAGGCCCGGAAGCCTCCTTTCAAGAGGCCTCAGAGCCTCCTTTCAAGAGGCTCGGAAGCCTCCTTTCAAGAGGCTCAGGAAGCCTCCTTTCAAGAGGCCTGGAAGCCTCCTTTCAAGAGGCTCAGAAGCCTCCTTTCAAGAGGCCTCAGAGCCTCCTTTCAAGAGGCTCAGAAGCCTCCTTTCAAGAGGCTCAGGAAGCCTCCTTTCAAGAGGCTCAGAAGCCTCCTTTCAAGAGGCTCAGAAGCCTCCTTTCAAGAGGCTCAGAAGCCTCCTTTCAAGAGGCTCAAAGCCTCCTTTCAAGAGGCCTCAGGCCTCCTTTCAAGAGGCTCGGAAGCCTCCTTTCAAGAGGCTCGGAAGCCTCCTTTCAAGAGGCTCTGGAAGCCTCCTTTCAAGAGGCTCAGAAGCCTCCTTTCAAGAGGCTCAGGAAGCCTCCTTTCAGAGGCTCGGAAGCCTCCTTTCAAGAGGCTCAGGCCTCCTTTCAAGAGGCCTGGAAGCCTCCTTTCAAGAGGCCTGAAGCCTCCTTTCAAGAGGCTCAAGCCTCCTTTCAAGAGGCTCAGAGCCTCCTTTCAAGAGGCTCAGAAGCCTCCTTTCAAGAGGCCTCGAAGCCTCCTTTCAAGAGGCCTGGAAGCATCCTTTCAAGAGGCTCAGAAGCCTCCTTTCAAGAGGCCTGGAAGCCTTCTTTCAAGAGGCTCGGAAGCCTCCTTTCAAGAGGCTCGGAAGCCTCCTTTCAATAGGCTCAGAAGCCTCCTTTCAAGAGGCTCAGAAGCCTCCTTTCAAGAGGCTCAGAAGCCTCCTTTCAAGAGGCTCAGAAGCCTTCTTTCAAGAGGCTCGGAAGCCTCCTTTCAAGAGGCTCGGAAGCCTCCTTTCAAGAGGCTCGGAAGCCTCCTTTCAAGAGGCTCGGAAGCCTCCTTTCAAGAGGCTCGGAAGCCTCCTTTCAAGAGGCTCGGAAGCCTCCTTTCAAGAGGCTCGGAAGCCTCCTTCCAAGAGGCTCGGAAGCCTCCTTTCAAGAGGCTCGGAAGCCTCCTTCCAAGAGGCTCGGAAGCCTCCTTTCCTTTATTTTAATTTACAGCGAAAAAATAGAGGGTACCTCAATATACGCAAAGTTCGAAGGGGTACCTCTCAAGAAAAAGGTTGAGAACCGCTGCCCTAGTTGATTTTATTCCGACATTTGTATACCAATGAAAAGCTAGACTAATAACCTTACTACTAGCGAAAAAATAGTTTGATTTCATCGGTCAATATTTATATCAATATTTTTGACAATTTTGCAAATTTGATATTTTTGGATATTTCAATTTTGTGGTTCGGTTATGGGCACCCTAGAATACTTAGCTAAAAATAAAGAAGCATGAACAGAAACCACCCAGGTTTAAAGAAAAGGAATATATTATTCATTCTAATAGCCAAGAGGCACTAAAAATCAGATCAATCCACCTAGTAGTGATGATGCCTCTATAGGTGCATTAGGGAGGATTTAAAAAAAATCACATAGGAAAGGTCTAAAATAGCACTATAGGTAAATAGGTTTTATTTTTTCATTAATTTACGTTTTATTGATATACCTCACAGTAAAAAAAAAACCCTGATTAATCACCCTAGCGGCAATAGTGCCTTTCTCGTTCATTACAAAAATTAATATTTTGGCCATAAATATTGATCCCATAGTCCAATCTTACCAAATTTCAATTGAAAACAATGCAACTTTTTGCAAGCAAATCAGTCAAGGATTTGTGCCAAAAACTGTGGATATAAAACTATACATATCCGAAATTAAAAATATGAATTAAACCCATTATTTCAATCAATTATGTCCAAATAATATATTAACTGCATGAAAACGTCATTTGAAATATGTCAGAGGACAACTAAAACGATATTGAATGATTTGTCAATAAAATAAGGGTGCCCACAACCGAATTTGGCAGTCTTTTGGAAAATTAAATAAGAAAATTTCGCGCTAAAATGTTAATAGCAATCGTCAGAGATCCCCATCCGGGTAGATATTGTGTACAAAACATCATGTTACAATAGAAAACTAAAAACGGTTGTCAGAATGACAGCATGTGGTATCTGTCTAAAGATACGTAAGGGTGCCCACAACCGATCCTCCTCCCTTAACATTAGCATTTCTATATAATTGTAAAATCATTCTGATGTGTTGGGAATGCATGAATACGATTGGTTGGTTCTGAAATTTTTATTGGGCATGACAAGAATTTGAATTTTTGGTTTGACGGCAACAGAAATATGAAATGCGGTTTGAAAGTTTTCTGTAGAAGGCAGAAATGAAGTGATTCTTAATACGAGGGATTACTGCGTTTTAAAAACAAACTGACATACTCAATGACAATTGAACTGGCAGCCGCATCTTTGTTTGTGGAAAATCATGGAGGGGAAAGGCCGTTTGGCCGAAAACCATTCCACCGAATGTCACCAGGCCGAAAGTTATTTGACCGACTATACCATTTGGCCGACTATACCATTAGGCTCAAAGTCATTTGGCCAAATAGTTTATTTGACGTCTCACTTATCATTTCTCAATCATCATTTCTTACTTCTTACTGCGAGAGAGACGTCTTTCTTCTTACTACGCTCTTCCCACTTTTCACAGTGAGAAGTGAGAAATGAAGAGAAGAAGTAAGATATGAGACGTCTCACTTCTCAATTCATATTCTTCATTTCTCATTTCAAATGAGTAGTGAAGCGTGGGACGCATTAAGAGCGAGATATTTCACTTCTCACTTTTCATTTCTCATTTCTCACTGTGAAAAGTAAGTGGTGCGAAGTAAGAAGGGAGACACATCTCTTCTCATTCATCATTTCTAACTCTTATTTCTCAATTTTGCAGTGAGAAGTGAGAAATCATGATTGAGAAGTGAGATGTGAGACGTCAAATGACCTATTTTATCAAACATATATTCGGCCGAATGACCTATTTGGCCAAATGACATATTCGGCTGAATGACTTCTTCGGCCAAATGTCTATTTTTCGGATTTCATAATAACAGTATTACGAATGAGCATAAAAATTTAAAAATAAAAAAAAGTCTTATCAATACCAAGTCTCGAACATACCGATCTTTGGATTTACAGTCCTACCACAGTAACACACTGCACATTCAAAGAAATTTAGATTTTTGTCCATGATAAACTGCAAAATTTATATCTCTTCAACTGCTTAACACTTCTGCATGGCATTTGCACTGAAATGGTTTCAACAGTGTTCACATAGATATTCGTTGCTATTGCTAATATATTGCAAACAATATTAGTCAATACGAGTTTTTATTCTCTCAGTATCTAATTTCAGTACAAAAAAAAAATTGTACATGATGCAAACAATACAACTTTTTCGGCAATAATCTGACAAACTGTGAAATGCAATTCGATTTTGATTGTAAATAACCGCAAATGCGATATTATTTGGAGTTTGTTTTACGATATGTGGTTTACTGGGATAACATCGGTTCATGTATTCTTGGCAGATGCACTATCGTTTGCAAACAAAAACGAGATAGGGCTCCAGGACCTGATTCATAAAGAGAATGTTAGTTGATCATTCTCCATGCCCTCTTGGTAATTATTTCCGCAAAGCTATTGTTATAAATTTTCTCAACTATTAATATACACAGTGCATTATTTGTGCATTAAAACTTTTTTTACAACAACTGATAAGTAGAAGATAGGCATTTTTCGTTTTTTTATTGCATTCCGGTTTACGAACAGTCCTCGTAGAGAGAATCGTAAATATGTATGTTGCAGTTGTTAAACAGATGCAGAGATATTTTTTCAGTTCAGGCAGCATGAATTTCACTGTTCTTTCAAAAAAGAGGTTATACTTACCAAATCTATTATATACTAACCCGTGATGTAAACCATGAGCACACTCATTTGTGGTAGATATAAAAACAGGGAAACAATATTATTACAGCAGGTTATTGTACTCTGGAACGATAAGCTTTCCGTGGTATTCTGATTCAAATCCAATCGTAAATTTTGAGTCAACACAAAGGATTATGGAATAGTTTGGAAAAACAGTAACACTATCATTATCCCTAAAAGATTCCTCTTTTGTTAGCAATTGTATCGTCTAAAAATGTTGGAAATACTTACTAAGGTGGATCACAAAATGATGACCTTGAATTCAATTCTCATCGAAGAGTAAACACGTTGAGCAAGAAATGAATATTTAGGGAGAGAGAAATCTCTAGAAAGGAAAACTTTTATTTTTCATTAGACGTTTCATTTTTATATGTGAAGGCATCATTAAACATTCAAATGTATGAATAAAATGCAACGTACCATTACGATAAAAATGATTCACCTCCGTATGTATGTATTTGGATTTGTTTCGGATATTATTCGAGTAAAGAGAATCGGTTGGTTTTAATTTGTTCCACTATCAATACAACTTTTATGCTTTTATTCAATTAACCATAATAACTACAAATGTACATCATTGGTGATATTTACAAATAATTTACACTATTTGATTAGAGTTACATACATTTTCATCACATTTAAACAACTTCATCCAGTGCTCTGTACAATCTTCATCTTTTACATTCGATACAGTTTCCAATTCTTATCTTTATGCTATATATTAGAAGGCTTTTATTACATTAGCGTTTGTTTTATACAACCAATTTTCTTCTTAAATAGAAAAATAACAAATTTTGATACATTCCTCTGCTTCGAATTTTCCTAACTTCGAACCGTTTAAGCAGCTTTCGAATATTAACTTATTCAGAAAAAAAAAAATGCAATAATTTTGAACTAGAAACAACTACTACCGACTAGATCACAATCAAATTCCAACAAACTGAAACGTGTTCCTAATTTTGCCGTGCTGATTTTGTTTTCCCTTTTGAGTTTTAGATTTGAGTTCGGCTTTGGGGGGCGAGAGAGAAACTTTCCGCGCTGTTCGCTAGATTTGTGTTATGTCCTACTGTGTGGAAACTGTGGTATCAGTCGGTTTTATAATGGGTTTGGGACTCATCATCATACTCCACCGCTTGCGCGATTGCCCAAAGTCTTAAAGTCTCGAATAAATGACGGAATTTGCACAACATTGAACTGGCGCGCGCTCTCTCTCTCTGTGTCCCTGTGTGTTGTATGTTGCGCTCGAGGGGAGAAAACTGTAAGCATAACGTTTGCAGCACAGCTTTGTGTGAGCGCGCGCGCGGGCAGCAATAGGCATAAGACATGAGATGACAATCTTCCCGTCGGCAAAGCGGTTCGTCGCTTCATCCGGCGGTGAAGTCTTTCGAGTTGCCGACGACGAGTTGTGGAGCATGACGTTCCGAGTCCCACTATGGGGGGAAATAGACATATTTTTTTTTATCTGGCGGCTGGTGTGCTTTCATTTCGTATTTTTGGTACAGATTTGTTCCTACTTTTTACAATTATGTATACATAGATAGCTATAGAGAAATTCCCGTTTTCGTCTGGCTTTTCGTTCATTTTTGCGGGGGATGGGTACAGCGCCTATCAACTACTTTAAAGAGACCTCAGATATTCTGTCGCTCTCTATTACTTTGTTTTAGTTTCAGCGTTTTTTTCTTCATTGCCGTGGAAGGTCTACTCGCGTTGAACTACTTTATCTATTTACATGCTTGCGAGAGTGCTTCCCCGGAGTTGAACGATAGGATTTTATGACCATGTTTGAACACGCTAAATCTTCTTCGCTTTCGGGTTGAGCCTGAGCTGAGTGTCTGCTTATTAGGGTGTTTAAAAAGTACTCTAAGTTGGAAAAAATTCAGTGCTTTACCACAGAATGGAAGACAGACAAATAAAGAGCATATTTTATTTTTGCAACAAACTGCATGCGGCAATTAATTTAATAGAAGACTGTCAACTTAGTGTTTATAATCAAGTGCATTAGTTATACAGAAGGAGCTTGTGGGTGGGATTTATTTGAGAATTTTTAGAGTAATAGAATATTCATGTTAATCACGAACGCAGTGTATTAATTTTCAAAGAAATAAGTCACACCGAAATAAAACATCTTATTAGAGGTTAATTAAGATAAGCGCTTTGACATCAAGAAGTGATGAGACTAAGCTTCCAAAGCAATGCTAAATAAAGTAATTAATCTCGTGTTGCATCATAATTGCCACAATCATATATGTATTTTAATCTCTGAAAAAAGCAAACGAACACAAGAATATAAAAAAATGTAAATTATTGGAAAAAGGGCAATTGGTGTGTCTGTATATGGATATATCTTATTTCAGGTGACTAACATTGACCAACTAGTTGAAAAAAAGGGTATATCCTGAATCGGTCTCCTTACAGCTGACTCTCAATCTAGAAATTTACTTCAATGAATTAAAACATATAACGCGTAGGATAAAAGGTACTACCGTTAAAGCAAATTTAAATTCTGCCTGACATTTGAATGCAATGTTTACAATGCAATACACTTCTCTAACAAAGAGTTATTTTTTGGAACACCCTGCCGCCCAGTCGACTCGCTCGAGCCATGTGCTCTAAGTTTATGGCTGCAGCATGGCGCAGTTGTCTACACTTTATGGTTTATTATTTTTACTTTGTTCGGACTCTTTTTGTTTGCCAGCTTGTCTGTTATTATTCTTCTTCCCTCCCGCAGATAAATTTAAGATAAATTATATAATGTATAGTAGATCACATTTTAGTCAAACAGTCGTGGTCGAGGCTTTCGTCGTGGTCCTCCCCGTCATCGTCTTCCAGTCGCTCAAGTCCTCGGAGCCTAGTATTTGTTCAGTGCAGGTCCAACGCCGTGATTTTGTGTACATATTTGACTTTTGGACAGCCGACGACGAGGACGACGAGCGACGGCCACATCGACCACAATAACAACAACAATCTCCATCGCAACAGCATCCACATTTTTGCGCTTTTTTGTTCATCTTTATTCCATTCTTCTCGGGGAGATTCCAAACGACGCAGAGCACATGTGCGCCATAGTTTTGTGTTGTTTTTGGAAAGAGGAATAGTTGCTGTTGTTGTTATTGACGTTCTTGGTGAGTGTCAGGTGGTAAATCTGAGTACTGAGAAGTTGTGTGCTGAAAGCTGTCTTAAAATCGATCAAATGATTGAGAATGGTTACTTTGGTCTTGTTGATGCTATTTTGATTTATAACCTGGTGGTCTTATTATTTCAAATTGACTTTATTTACTTTGGTTGATTTTTAAAGTCATGACGAAGTATTATTGTTCGTCACAGCCATTATTTCATGCCCAATTAGTTTAATCAGGAGAACCACAACTGGCGATATAAATAATTTTTGAAGATGAGCCTTAGCAAACCAAAAATTGAACAGAATAACCAGTTTTTAGTGTTTTGATTTATTCAGGGATGAAAAGCAATTTTCCAAAACGTAATCTAGTAGAGACACCACCATTCTCATAATTCGTTTGTAAAAACATTGGCGCGTAAAATCTTGGTAAATGGATGAGTTCACGTAAACTAAGTTTAAAAGTTTACATGGTATGAGAGTGGTTGATTTGTTAAGGAAAGCCTTCAAGTTGATTTAAAACATTGAGCTGAAAGTCATTAAATTAAATAATTCGTCTGTCAGCCATTTCACCGAAACTTAATGAGTTGGTTCCTCTAAATGAATGTTTTAACTTAAAACTCTTTAATCCGTTTCACGAAAGAAAAACGTTCATCTTGATATGACAGAGATGTAGCCTACATGGAGTTTGTGGTTGATGAACAGTCTCAAATATGAACTTGCCAACAAATCTATAGCGATCAAGATGGAACAGAAACAATAAGTTGCCTCAATTCCAAAACTCAACAGTTTCATCTCCATGTTTCTTGTTTATGACATTTTGGTTTCATAAACAGTAGAAGATCTTTTGTAATAATTAAGAAGTATAACTTCAATTATTTATTTGAACTGTTTCACTTTACGATGATATTACGATGAAAAAGAATTAATCATTTTTAGCTTTCGACCTCAACGAAATAGGATATCATCTACGTGATCTGTTCATATGACCTACGAGACCCCCTTAGCTACAACCATTACAAAATCACGGTATCAATTCGCCGAAACCGTCCATGCCAGCTTACGATCACATTCGGCCTATCTAGCTTGCGTCTAGGTCTACCAAAACCACTTCCGGCCGCCTTCGTTCCCGTCGGCTACCGTCCCACATCATCTATCAACCCGTGACCAGCCAGCAGTGTCTATAATCGTCCGTCACCTGTCTGTGCGCGCCACTGCTACCCACCTACCCATTCCCTTCGAACTGGGTTCCCAACCCTCCCTTCCAAGCCACCGGACCCGACCATCAACTTTTCATATACCAACGGGGGGAGAAGGCGAAAAATTTCATAAAGCATAAAAAAATATCGCACACAGCTCTCCCATCCAAAAGCACCGTCCTCTCGGGGCCCTTCCGCCTACCGCCCCTTCTCTACCCAAAGATCGCAACCTACCCATCAGTGATGACGATCACCCTGCAGGAAAGTTCAATATTCATGCTGCTACATGCAGCACATTTTCGTGTTGTTGGATGGGTTGATGATGATGGTGGGGACGACCCCTGGCCACAGAAAAACACGAGCATGCACCACACCGCCACACACCAGTGCAGGGTCGGGTGGTTGGTTGTCTCTCCGGTTGGCATGAAGAAGCGAGCGGCGGCGCGGCCGTTCGCTGTCGATGATGGCCGGCTGGGATGCAAAACAGGGGGAATGGCAACGCACGAACGATGACGCGCCAGGGGGTGGGGAGGTTGTAAGGTATGTGCACAATGTAATTGTTTTAAAGCCGGCTGAGACCCTTTGGCTTCTGCACTGTTTTCTGTGAGGCTGCAGCACATGTGTGGGTATGTGTGTGTGCATAACCGGGGAATGTTGCAACGGGTTGACACTGCACATTGAGAGAAAGTTCGAAAAAATGGTAGATTAAATGGTATTTTACCCGCTTTTTACACAGTGAGCTAAGATACTGAACATGATTATGGTAAATCGAGGATGGCAGTGCACTTCTTAATATGACATGACCTGACCATGTGAAAAAGTGATGTCGATTGAAATGCGCAATGAGGTACTGGATTAGATTTCTGCAAACGGTTGAATTCCGAAACCAAGTAGATATAAGCCCAAATCTTACAAGGCTTGACCTCAAATCACCCGAAATAAAATATCGTCAGTGGAGCTAGATTTCCAGCAAATGTTTAGCCGTCATCATACTGAACTTCAGTAAGAGGAGTTTGGTAGTCACGCGTCTTAATACTGTGCGGTGGGAACCACCCGTAGATATCTAATTTTAAGGTTCTTATGAAAAATAGAATCACAATTCGTCTCTTTGAATAGACATTGTTTGGAATAATTCAAATTCCTGTCACGTTTTTAATAATTATAAAACCTAAGAAATTTTAAGAGCAGCGTCGATCGAAACGGAGTGAAAAACAAGCCGATTCTGTAGAATCAAAAGGCCAGTAGTTATACGATAAGCTTTATGGATGATAGAACGTTCGTAAAATTCGAATATGAGACGCTTCTGGCTTTGTGCTTCTGGCACATGATCCGCCCTTTTTAATGATGCCGATAAATCAATTTCCAGTAAATTTTGTTATTATTCCATATATCAACGAATTTTCTCGGCAGGGGTATAGGTAAAGGGCATTTTAATTGTCCACCAGTGAGATAACGTTGAAATTTGGAATTATGTATGACGCATTTGAGGTGGTGTTCGGCATTTGAGACAAAGTTTGGCAGAAAGAAATCTTCCAAGGTTGATACTTACAATCAATAGAATATGATTATCAAGTGCTTATATGGAAGTTCTATTGTTTTGCTAACAGTTGGAAACAAGTGATCTTTAAACATATTATAATGTATGTGCCATATAGACCTCTGCAGTGAAAAATGTGCTGAAGTGCTTGCGATATGAATCAAAACGGTTTAACAAAAGAAATCCTTTGATGTTTCAAATGGATGATTCAACTCAGACATGCGTTATTAAGTGCCGAGTTAGTTGCGTTTCGACTTACGATTGATTTGAATCATTCATAAGCTCTGAGATTTTGAGTTTTTTCCAACATTGTTCATAAGTTGAATCATTCATGTGAATCATTGTAATAAATCATTGAATTAGAGTTATTTGAAGCCTTGGACTGAAAGTCTCGCTGATAAAGACACAAAAAAAGATATTTGTATAGGAAAAAGGATATTCTTGCATCGATTCACAATAATTGTAGCCAGATATGTTATTACCGCTTTTCGAAGCGAAATGATTATTAGTCTAAATGAATAAAACTATGCAGTTTTGCATGGAAAAATCAAGCGCAAACGTGTTTGCTTGATGATTAAAATTTGAGGAAGATTTTTTCAACACTGCCCAGAAGTATATACCCAAAAATAAAATCTGACAACTATTGTATAAAATCTTGGCATATACAATTCTACATAAAATTGTCAATTATTGGAAAAAGGGCAATTGTTGTGTCTGTATATGGATATATCTTATTTCAGGTGACTAACAATGACCAACCAGTTAAAAAAAGGGTATATCCTGAATCGGTCTCCTTACAGCTGACTCTCAATCCAGAAATTTACTTCAATGAATTAAAACATATAACGCGTAGGATAAAAGGTACTACCGTTAAAGCAAATTTAAATTCTGCCTGACATTTGAATGCAATGTTTACAATGCAATACACTTCTCTAACAAAGAGTTATTTTTTGGAACACCCTGCCGCCCAGTCGACTCGCTCGAGCCATGTGCTCTAAGTTTATGGCTGCAGCATGGCGCAGTTGTCTACACTTTATGGTTTATTATTTTTACTTTGTTCGGACTCTTTTTGTTTGCCAGCTTGTCTGTTATTATTCTTCTTCCCTCCCGCAGATAAATTTAAGATAAATTATATAATGTATAGTAGATCACATTTTAGTCAAACAGTCGTGGTCGAGGCTTTCGTCGTGGTCCTCCCCGTCATCGTCTTCCAGTCACCCAAGTCCTCGGAGCCTAGTATTTGTTCAGTGCAGGTTCAACGCCGTGATTTTGTGTACATATTTGACTTTTGGACAGCCGACGACGACGACGACGAGCGACGGCCACATCGACCACAATAACAACAACAATCTCCATCGCAACAGCATCCACATTTTTGCGCTTTTTTGTTCATCTTTATTCCATTCTTCTCGGGGAGATTCCAAACGACGCAGAGCACATGTGCGCCATAGTTTTGTGTTGTTTTTGGAATGAGGAATAGTTGCTGTTGTTGTTATTGGCGTTCTTGGTGAGTGTCAGGTGGTAAAACTGAGAACTGAGAAGTTTGTGCTGAGAGCTGTCTTAAAGCCGATCAAATGATTGAGAATGGTTACTTTGGTCTTATTGATGCTATTTTGACCTGGTGGTCTTATTATTTCAAATTGACTTTATTTAGTTTGGTTGATTTTTAAAGTCATGACAAAGTATTATTATTCATCAAAGCCATTATTTCATGCCCAATTAGTTTAGCCAGGAGAACCACAACTGGCGATATAAAGATGTTTTGAAGATGAGTCTTAGCAAACCAAAAATTGAACAGAATAACCAATTTTTAGTGTTTTGATTTATTCAGGGCTGAAAAGCAATTTTCCAAAACGTAATCTAGTAGAGACACCACCATCCTCTTAATTCGTTTGTAAAAACATTGGCGCGTAAACTCTCGGTAAATGGATGAGTTCACGTAAACCAAGTTTAAAAGTTTACATGGTATGAGAGTAGTTGATTCTTTAAGGAAAGCCATCAAGTTGATTTAAAACATTGTGTTGAAAGTCATTAAATTAAATAATTCGTCTGTCAGTAATTTCACCGAAACTGAATGAGTTGTTTCCTCTAAATGAATGTTTAAACTTAAAACTCTTTAATCCGTTTCACGAAAGAAAACAGTTCATCTTTATATGACAGAGATGTAGCCTACATGGAGTTTGTGGTTGATGAACAGTCTTAAATATGAACTTGCCAACAAATCTATAGCAATTAAGATGGAACAGAAACAATAAGTTGCCTCAATTCCAAAACTCAACAGTTTCATCTCTAAGTTTCTTGTTTATGTCACTTTGGTTTCATTAATAGTAGAAGATCTTTTGTAATAATTAAGAAGTATAACTTCAATTATTTATTTGAACTGTTTCACTTTACGATGATATAACGATGAAAAAGAATTCATCATTTTTAGCTTTCGACCTCAACGAAATAGGATATCATCTACGTGATCTGTTCATATGACCTACGAGACCCCCTTAGCTACAACCATTACAAAATCACGGTATCGATTCGCCGAAACCGTCCATGCCAGCTTACGATCACATTCGGCCTATCTAGCTTGCGTCTAGGTCTACCAAAACCACTTCCGGCCGCCTTCGTTCCCGTCGGCTACCGTCCCACATCATCTATCAACCCGTGACCAGCCAGCAGTGTCTATAATCGTCCGTCACCTGTCTGCGCGCGCCACTGCTACCCACCTACCCATTCCCTTCGAACTGAGTCCCCAACCCCTCAACCCTCCCTTCCAAGCCACCGGACCCGACCATCAACTTTTCATATACCAACGGGGGGAGAAGGCGAAAAATTTCATAAAGCATAAAAAAATATCGCACACAGCTCTCCCATCCAAAAGCACCGTCCTCTCGGGGCCCTTCCGCCTACCGCCCCTTCTCTACCCAAAGATCGCAACCTACCCATCAGTGATGACGATCACCCTGCAGGAAAGTTCAATATTCATGCTGCTACATGCAGCACATTTTCGTGTTGTTGGATGGGTTGATGATGATGATGGGGACGACCCCTGGCCACAGAAAAACACGAGCATGCACCACACCGCCACGCTGCCGCACACCAGTGCAGGGTCGGGTGGTTGGTTGTCTCTCCGGTTGCCATGAAGAAGCGAGCGGTGGCGGCGACGCGGCCGTTCGCTGTCGATGATGGCCGGCTGGGATGCAAAACAGGGGGAATGGCAACGCACGAACGATGACGCGCCAGGGGGCGGGGAGGTTGTAAGGTATGTGCACAATGTAATTGTTTTAAAGCCGACTGAGACCCTTTGGCTTCTGCACTGTTTTCTGTGAGGCTGCAGCACATGTGTGGGTATGTGTGTGTGCATAACCGGGGAATGTTGCAACGGGTTGACACTGCACATTGAGAGAAAGTTCGAAAAAATGGTAGATTAAACGGTATTTTACCCGCTTTTTACACAGTGATCTAAGATGCTGAACATGATTATGGTAAATCAAGGATGGCAGTGCTCTTCTCATAATAGGATGACATGACCATGTGCAAAAGTGATGTCGATCGAAATGCGCAATGAGGATTTGTTTTCTGCAAACGGTTGTGTTTCGAAACGGAATAGATATAATCAAAACTTACAAGGCTTGAACTCAAATCACCCGAAATAAAATATCGTCTTTGTGACGTAATGCAAAATAGCGTGACTGGTAAAATGGGGCTAGATTTCCAACAAACTGAACTTCAGTAAAAGGAGTTTGGTAGTCACGCGTCCTAATACTGCACTGCGGGAAGCACCAGTAGGGGAAACCGCCAAATGTTGAACGGCAAATTTTGTCGCCTATTGTTGAACTCCCATAAGAAATATACGTGCGTTCAACATTAGACGTAAAAAATAGCCGTTCAACATTTGGCGAATTACCCTGAATATTTAATTTGAAGGTTCTTATGACAAAAATAGAATCCAAATTTGTCTCTTTGATTATATATTGATTCGAAAAATCCAAATTCATGCCACGTTTTGTAATAATTTGGTTAAAACAATTGATCGACGCTGTTTTTAAACGGAGTGAAGAACAAACCGCATCTGTCAACTCAAAAGGTCAGTAGTTATACTATAAACTTTATGGATGGTAGAACGTTTGTTAAATTCTATTATGAGACGCTTCTGGCACATGATCCGCCTTGTTCAATGTATTGACAATGTATTTCACAGAACAAAATTTTGCAAAAAATGCAACAACGTTACACGATAATTATGACTGATATCGTTATGTATCATCCGAATTGTCCCTAGGAAATATCTGTGGAACAGAATCAAATTTCAACTTGTCACATGGAGATTTCTTGCTTAATGCAATCTACAGATCAATATGAAAGCTTTTGATTGTAGTACTCAAATAAATTCATGAAAAATGTTACTTAGGTCCTTTTGAAAAGATAAGTAAGATTTATTTGAAACATTTCGTTATTATTAAATAAATCAACGAATTGTCTCGGCAGGGGTATAGACAAAGGACATTTTAATTGTCGAACCAATGAGATAACGTTGAAATTTGGAATTATGATGCATTTAATCTTCCAGGACTCTCACCGTTGTAAAAAGTACAACACCTTCGAAAAAGCACGCTTGTCGTTCACAAGATCGGCGGATCTTTGTGAGTGATCCAAGACTAAACGACTGCCGGAAGGTTAAGGTGGTATTCAGAATTTTATCCAAAGTGTTCGGAATTTGAGACAATTTTTACTATACTATTTTTTACTATTTTTACCGAACACGCGGTATTTGAGGCAAAGTTTGGCAGAATAAAATCTTTCAGTTTTGAAATTTATAATCAAAAAAATATAATTATCACCAGCTTATGTGGAAGTTCTATTGTTTCACCATCAGTTAGAAAAAAATGATCTATCCAAATATTTTAATTCATGTGCCATAAAGAACTCTTAAGTGAAAATGTGCTGAAGTGTTCGGAATATAAATCAAAACGGTATAACAAAAGAAATCCTATGATGATGATGGATTATTTAACTTTGCAATGAGTTTTAAGTGCCGAGATAGGTGAGTTTCAACTTTCGATTGATTTGAATCGTTCATGAGCTCTGAGATTTTAAGTTTTCCCAAGACTGTTCTCAAGTTGAGTCATTCATGTGAATTACTGTAGAACATAACTGAATTAGAGTTCTCTGTATATAACAAAAGAAATTCTTGCATCTGTTAACAAAAATTGTAGCCAGATTAGTTATTAACGCTTTTAGGAGAGAGATTCTTATTCAATTAAATAAATAAAACTATGCGATTTTGCATGAAAAAACAATTTAGAGGAAGATTTTTTCAAGACTGCACAGAAGTATATGAAAAAAAACATCTGACAACTATTTTATAAAATCTTGGCATATACAATTGAACTAACACAATATATTAGATACTATAACACTAGAAATGTAAGCTTTTTATAAAGATACTGTATAAAAATAATACAAAGCTGTGAGGTTTTAATACAATTGTATTTGTATTAAAAACTTCCAGAATTGTATATGCCAAAATTTTGTATTAAATTCTGTGCGGATCGTATGCAGAATTGCATTAAAATCTGCCATCCACTGGTTGGGTGTACAAACACTTGCATCGTATCCCTTAAGGACATTCCCCAAGGAATCCAAAACTAAATGTACTCGTGTTTTCAGGAGCACAACACTCAATACGGAAGCAACGCACAACTGCCATTTTTATTGTTTAAGCTTTGCTGCGTCGCAGCATGCGTGGAATAGTAAAAATGACAGTTGTGCGTGGCTTCCGCTTTGAATGGGGTGCCCTTGAAAACACGAGTGCCTTCAGTTTTGGATTCCGTGAGGATTGTTTTTAAAAGCGTTCATTGTTCATGGAAAATGTATTCAATATAATTGATTTTTTCCTATTCTGACGTTGAACAACGTCTTACCCGAAGGTACAGGTTGTCAAATCAGAATCCAAAATTGGGGAACCGTCACGAAATCATGTGAGATTTTGAACGTTTAGAGCCGGAGAGCGGAGTAGGGCTGAAAGTAATTCAACCAAAAGTCATATGTATGTCATCTGGCCGAACAAACCCATCTGACTGAAACGTTATTTGGCCAAAAATACCATACGGTCGAAAGAGACGGCCGAAAATATCGTTCGGCCGATCTGGTCATGGGGCAGAAAATGTCGCTTGTCCAAAAATGGCATTGGGCTGAAAATTTCGGTTGGCCGAAAAGGTCATTTGACTGGAAAGATATTAGAGCAGTATTGCTTGGCTTGGACATAGTTTCTTCTTTCTCATACTGGAATTGATCTATTGCGAGGAGCCAAGCATAATTTTTGCATGGCACCCCGAAAACTTTATGGATAAGGAAGTCAACAAAATTATTCGACATTTTTTAATTGCAACTGGAATTCAAACCGAGTCAACTTCGGTTGACGCGCATCTAACCGCTGAACTATTTCCCGTAACACGGTAGATCACTTTGACGTAGTGTGTTGCGGTGTAAGATCTACCAAACAGAGCCCTAGCTTAATCCATTTTTCTAGCTAGGGCAATAAGTTGTGGTAATTGAGGATTCATCGTATTTAGTCCCCGCTACCAACAGCAGTCTCAGAAATAAAACATAATTAATGTTACCTTGCAGACAGTTGAAAGATTTGAATTCCTCTTGTTTGAGGCTAAATTGTATGCAGCGGAAACAACTTTTCAAGCAATTAGTTAAGAAACCTCGGTGCCCGGTCCTAGGCTGAACTGATTGCTGGAAAAATCGAGTTAGGGGTTTAAATACGTACTAACTTTTCATGAACTGGTAAAAAATGGTAGTGAGAGGAACACACGGAAGTTCTTATTACTGAACAAATTCTCTTGCTTGAAATGGTCTTGTAGACAGAGCTAAATCCCGGGTTTTAAGAGTTTCACTGGTGATATTCTAGAAGCAAGACAAGGATGGGGCTAGGGCTCCGATGTATGGCCAAAACAGTATTACTGTTCTGTTTTCTCAAGCAAGGATTGATTTCCTATTGATAAGAGGCGCGCCTTCAATGGGATTGCTCCCTATGAAGGATCTAGATAGCGGGACCTTGTCATGGTGGTCTTGAGAAAACAAAACAACAACTGTATCGAAACCGATACTGCATTGCTTCTCAATAGCACTGGAGTAATTCGACATGCACTTAAACACTAAGGATACGGGTAACGCTACAATAGATCTAATAATTGGTCGCAGTGGCACACCCGAACAGGAAAAAAAACCGCTGAACCATTACAGTTTCTTTAATTGGAGTCCTGCCTTGCTCTGGATGTTGCGGCTTTAATATCGAATGTTGCGCTTTTGAAAAAAATCCATCATGTTGATAAAGGAAAGCACAAATTTCGTTTCGAGATTGTGTTCCACAATTTTAAGTTTGACAGCATTCGAAAAGATGATATGTTATTTTATATGGCATAATATTTGATCGTGTGTTGAATACAGTTTTTTTACTGTATCAATCCATCTACAGGGCGAAATACTGACCGATAATAGTCAGTTGTAGTAGCGAATACCTTAGTAACGGAAATTTGCACTAGCTGCTACAAGGCGCGGAAATTTCCAACATAGTAATTTTATGCAGTATCGAATCATAAGTTCGGGAGACGTAAACACAATTTTCCAAAAAATAAGTTAACGAGTATAGTACTCATCGAGCTAAAAAAAAGTAGTAGTAAGCTTGTATGTTGTACAGTCGACTCTCTACATCTCGATATCTCTCCCTATGTCGATGGTTTGCTCGGTCCTTTCAATCTAACTACGTGGGAGAAAACTTTTCAAAATGCACCCCTTATGCTAGTTCGATGAACCAAAATAGTAAATAAGAATGTATTGATTAATTAGATCCACACGAAAAATATTTTAGTTCATTTTTAGTCGTTTCGGTTCCCTTTGTTCTACTGTCCGAAACATGTTGGGTACATAGTTTTCAATGATGAACTTAATAACTTTCGAATGATCGACTGTTTATTGTTATTTTAACTCAAAACGGCTACGCAGTCTTTAATGATTAAAACAATATTTATATTTGTCCAACGTTTCGACACGGGGTTGGTGTCTTCATCAGGGGAAAAATATTATGTTTGTTCCTTGTCTAATGTTTAGTCTTACAATAACTGTCAGGTTTGGAAATTTGTGGTACATTATTTTGGAAAACACTTATTTTTAACATAGATGACACTGGCAAATAACACAGATTTTCTTTCCTTGTGTCGAAAAGTTGGACAAATATAAATCTTGTTTTAATCCTTAAAGACTGCGTAGCCGTTTTGAGTTAAAAGAACTTAATAACAATTAAAAAATCACTTTATTACAGTTGCAAAATGATCGGCACAGAGCTGTCAAATCGTATGGATTTTTCCTTAATTTCCTTTTAATCCTCGCCAGCAAAAGATGTTCCGGACAACGACAATCTAGTAACTAAAATATCGTTTATCCACACTTTTTTATTTATTTCATTACTGAGAATAGTCGTCACATCATGTGCAGTAGACCTCAACAAACGCCATATTAGAAATTATTCCACGGGAAAGTTGGTGTCCATTACAGCTAGCGGAAAATTAGATTGGAAATTTTCATAACTTTTTAACAATATTTTTCAACACGTCTGCATTATGAAGGGATGTATTGTTTTATTGTAAACGGCATAACTTGAGAAATTCCTATTAGGGAAGTGTTGGCGGGCCTTGATCTCGAATACATGTCCCTTGTCCACCAATTCTTGAAAGTTGCTGATGTTAGATTATAATTGTCGCCCTTCCATCTCTTTTGCTGTCGCAATCCCTTGTAAATGTCTTCCTCCTGATGTCTACCATTAAACCCCACTCGTATGTCTTCCTCTCGCTGCTGTCTCCCAAAAAATGTTTGTCTCGTTACAGATGTGAAACATTGCCATGGATTTCAACTGTGTGAACATCAGCATTGTAATTAATTAAGCACCCTAAATTCCCTTCCTTTCCTATTGTATAATTGTATTCCCTAACCTCGACCAAACCGCGAGTCTTTCGGTTCCCCAAAACTAATATTAGTGTATAAGAATCATGAAAAACTGTATTTAAAAACATGATTTCGGCTCCGTAGCGCTTTACGGCAAATGAGCCTTCCAAATAAACGATAGTTAAAAAAAAAAAAACTTGAGAAATCAATTGCAAAAGTACAAAAGCACAACAAATACTAAGGCACAATTACTATTCATGAGCTACAACACATAAAGGAAACTAAGGGTGCTATTGGACCTCAACGAGAAACGTCTATCAATTAAATACCGTAAACGTATCCCATCTAAAACTTTATTCTTGGTAACCTGCTGCAGCGCTACTGTTTTTATAGCACAAAGTTGGATTGCGGTCCTATTTGGGCAAATTTCAATTTTCCATTGAAATCCGGTACTCGATTCAGAGTTTTTATGCATGTTCTTAAGAAGTGAAAAAAATATTCAAAATCGTGTTTTTCTAGAAATATGTTGTCACTTTTAAGCATTTCTCCATATTTATATTTTATTCCAAATACTGATACCTCGGTACCGTAAATACCGGTTCTCATTGGTGTTTGGTACCGGTATTTTCGGTACCTAAAAACGCCGGTATTCCCGGTATTTTCGGTACCGGTACTACCGGTACCACAACCCTACTGGCAACCTGTCGAACTCATAGATCAGGGTGATTTCTTGCTAAATGCATCTGTAATTTAATAAACAATGGAGACATTTCTTCAGGAGTTATTATTTTCCAACGAGTTTCTGTAGATGTGTTTTAAAGGTTTGTTTCGTGATTTCATTAAAAAAGTAAAAGATTGTATCCCAGACACGACTGCAAATTGAACGTGGAATTTCGAATTGGGTGATAGTGGATGCGAAAATCGATCATTAACATTTTATGCATGTTTTATGCCGGATGACTAATAGTCGAAATGTAGGCAATTTGCTGTACAAGTAAAATGTCAACATTGCCTGAAGGAATTGAATAATGTTTCCATATTAAAATGCATTAAATCAATTGTTCGCAATACTGATCGATTCATACCAAAATCTTCAGAATCCGTTTAATAACAGCTGAGTTATTGGCTCTTACTTCCTGACTTCTATTCGTGGCGGTCCCAAGTTTGAAACTTTGGAGTGACCCTCCCTATCTTACCGAAGGACGTATATACATCTTGTGTAGCATGTATAATGGATAAACTAGTCGAAAATGTTTCCCACCCGTAAGCACCCTATACCGGACCAAGAAATTGAACTCACCATCTCCGGATTGGCAATTTTACAACCTTTGATCGCATGGCTAACCGGAGACTCTACATTTGCTTCCTTCGCTTCGTAAACAATTTTCGTTTGATATTAGGAATTTTCAGAAGTGAAGCAGACAATATGGTATAAAGGCATTTGGCAATAGACCATTTGGCATAGAGGCCAATTGGATATAACTGACAATGTGAGGGTCATGACATTTGACATAACTTTTTGGGTAATAAAAGATTTCTGATTTTAAATAGTGCTTGAATATGCATTGTTTTGAATTCTGAACTAAGTACTGGCAGAACATGGTTCAGGGCAATCTACGTTGTGATTCTGTGGAAGAGAATCAGGCAACAGTAGATACGCTACCATATTTGAATGCAAACACCTCTTCTGAATAGAGCGAAATAGAAAAGCATGTGCTTCTCTACGGTCATAAATTGGATGTCATCCCTTCTCGAACATCACGTGTTTTTTTTTTGATAGAAGATAATGATGCGATTTACATTTCTTGTATTAAAACTTTGCATGATTGTATATTTGGGGCCCTCCTTAGCCGTGCGGTAAGACGCGCGGCTACAAAGCAACACCATGCTCAGGGTGGCTGGGTTCGATTCCCGGTGCCGGTCTAGGCCATTTTCGGATTGCAAATTGTTTCGACTTCCCTGGGCATGAAAGTATCATCGTGTTAACCTCATGATATACGAATGCAAAAATGGTAACTTGGCTTAGAAACCTTGCAGTAAATAACTGTGGAAGTGCTTAATGAATACTAAGCTGCGAGGCGGCTCTGTCCCAGTGTGGGGATATAATGCCAACAAGAAGAAGAAGATGATGATTGTATATTTGTATATCTGATTGTAAAATTTGTTTTTTTTGGGTGTTCATATTTTGCAATCCAGCGTTAATTCTATACCAAGAAATATGATAAGACCTCAAGTCAGGAAAGACTGATTTCGAAAGACCGATTTGACAAATGCCACATGGTCACGTTATTCTGCAGGTAGGTAGGTTTACTGCTCCTGGGCATAATTTCCTATCTCCAATGTTCATCCAGTCAAAAACAAAGCAGTAAAAGGGATTTGTAAAGTAAGCGACGAGATTAGCGCTGCATTCCTTTCTGTCCCGTTGAGATGAATATATGTTCAGTGAGATGGAAAAGGAGACAGCTTCCTTTTCTACTTTGATATTGTTTTCATGGTTTTGGTAGTAGTCTCAGGGAACTTTCCATTGTATTCGATTTTAAAACAAAGACATCAATGCAAAAAAAGCAAAACTTGTTTTAGGGGAAGGAGGGGCAATATGCCCTTGCTAAGCATAGACAGCTTTTATGCTTTAGCTTTAACGATTTTCAGTGCTTGTACCTCTTGCAACAGTTAAACAATAGAGCTGCTGATGCCAGTTTTAAATTTGAGTTAATCGCAATCATATTGATCATGGGTATCTGTTCCATTATTAATAACATGCTCCTATGTCAATAACATTCGCAAAACAGGCAATTTAGGCTTAATTTGTGTCGTGTTTTGTTGTTTTCCGGCGTGCTCACTGCTGACAAAATTACAAATATGAGAAATAAAACAATTAGCGCACCAATTCTTTGTTTTCGAATGGTATTGATTTGGTATGGTATGAGTTCAAGGAGCAGTTCCCCTACTCACATTTCAAAAAAGTGGTGTTATTTCGTTGCCGGAAAACTCATGAGGCAAAACGCCTTTTAGCCGGCAGCTCTTGGGGAACAACGCACCACGCGTCCGCGAATCAGCATTCTGGTATGGACAGTGCGTGGAGTCGCGTAGTACATTGTAGGTTTGTCCCATTAGGGCGTTTTGCCTCGCCAAATGTTAGATGTTTCATCAAAATGTGGAAAATCTCAGCTTTTCCTATATTCCTGTGTATATTATTTCGCCTAACCTACATAGTTTTGTTAAGGCTATCTCAAACATGGCAAATATAAGTTTTGGGGCCTCTCCCCCTAATCATATTGACAACAAATGATATAAGTTGATGTATGGTAGAACGGAGCAAAATGGACTAATGGGGTAAAACATAAAATCACTCGTAAAATCGTTTATAGTGCATTTCATTTAGTAGTGTCCCAGGGCAGCTTGAAGTAGCTGGAAGTTATTCCCATCTCGCTCTTGTTCATTTGTTGACAAAAAAGAACGAGCAGGGCGAGATAAATTTCGAGCTACTTCTAGCTGCTTATTGGACAGCATTAATATGTAGTTTGTTTTGTTAATTTTGCATCTGAAATGGTTCGGTATTGTGGATAATATTGGTAAAAACATCGAAACAGTTTTATTGTTTGAACAGCATTTATTTTCTGAATGTTTTTTTCTTTATTAAAAGATGATTGAACTGGAATTGCACGACGCTTGAGTCGTGGTAAAAGTTGTGTGAAGGCAGTTAGTCCAAAGCTGTTTTATCTCATCTCAAAACCAATTCACTTCTGCTTTTCGGAAAATGTACCGCAGCTGATAGAAGAAATAAATAGTAATGTTCGATTATGCTGCTACTGGCTATAACTCTGGAAATCAGTAAACGTTCTTAATAAACGCTCAAGTTATGTATAACTAGCGTTCTTTTTTTACTAGTTTCGGGACCCAGCCCGAATGTTTAGCTTGTTTCGTTTTGTACCAAAGCCCATTTCCCTAAATTTGTTTCCGTGGTGTGACGTCTAAATGAATGCATCATTTGCCTGAATTAAATTTCACGAAAAGCACAATTCCACCAGAAAGTATTTCGTAAAATGTTTACGGCAAAAAACATCGTAGAGCGTCATTTTGCGGAATTCATTTGGAGTTGTTTACCATAGTTTTTTTTATTTGTTCTTCATTTTTAAAATTATGATGGATAATTTCGTCTCCCTAAATTGAACTTAATTTCAAATTTTACTTAATTGTTGATCGTGTTTTGCAATCCAATTAAAATATTTTTGAAAGCGATATAAGGAAAAAAGAATATGATGGAACATATATACCAGGTATAAAGCGAAGGAAGAAGATAACGCCATCTTTAAACAAAATTGTTTGCTAGGTATAAGGCGAAGGGAGAAATAGTCCTTCCTTTAAATTACCGCATTTACCAGATATAAACAAAATATAGGAGATATTATTCTTCAAATGATCAGAATTTCCCAGTGTAGGGCGAAGATAATAGATTTTTCCATGGAAGAACGCGTCTGTCATTGATATGGGGTAAATATTTTTAAATTCTGCTACCATTTTTGTCATCGAAAATGCCAATCTGCTATGTAGCACTTTCCTTAAAACGGCATACTGTGAAATGGTACATTCCGTCATAAATCGTTCCACGAAAAGTTTCAATATGTGAAATGGCTGATCGCGAAAATGTGATCGGTGAAATGTTATACAACCTTTCGTTATTAATCACAAGCTTTGTGGCAAAATGTGGATTTTTAAATACGAACATTTTGTCAACATCCTTGAACTATGTTTCAGGGACAACTTCAAAGCAACCCAGAAGATGATCTGGAAAGCTGTTCTGAATGGATTATGAACTCGATTGTTACTTCACCATCCAAAAAAACTGAATTCAATCACGAAACTAATTCCATAATGAAGAGATGGTGTTAGTTAGTAAATATTGTACGTTGAATTTGAAACTGGACCTGACGGTTTGAAATAGCCGACGTTCAAATTGTTAGTCGATGAAAGAGTGAGAGAGCTCTTACAGTTGCCTTTTAAAGTGCGAGAGATCCTTGTACTGTTTACGCATTTTCCTTGCTGTTTGTTCTGATTATATTTGACAGCTAAAGCACTTGGTTTTGCTTCCGACTCAAGTTTCGTGCTCATGAAAGTGCAAAAAATTGCCACACAAAAAGCGTAATCCAATGGTTTTCAAACATGCTTTCAGATGCACCAAATTAACAATAATACAGCTTCATTTGAATCAATAATTAGAATGCTTATAATAATGTAATAGTCCCAAATTGAAACGGTGTTTTGAACGATCTCAAGCAAAAACTAGTTGGAATCCGTCCACCGACTAAATCTAAAATATGTGTAGGAGCATCGAAACCATCATACAAAATATATGTCAACTTAGTTTATTTCATGTTTTACCAATTAAAATTTTCGTGACAAAAGTTTGCAAAAAGAACTGACTCGATTGGTTCATTGATTTTGTTTCTATAAGCTACGACCTATTTAACAAGAAATAGGATTCTGAGCGAAATTAAAGCCTTCTATTCAACTTTGTTGTACGAGGAAGACTTAATGTGATTGATTATTCTTTAATTGTAAAATATTTTTTCAAATTCAAGATTTGCTCAAAACGATAAGAAAAATTAAAAATACAAATATTTTATTAAAAATTAAATATATAATTAGGATAAGCACTTGTACACAAAACCCATAAATTGACTCTCTTGACAACCGTGTGTTTATATTTTATATGTGTTATACATGGCGCTGCTAGGATCAAATGTATTTTGGTAGAAATTGTTTCATAAATTCAATTTTCTAAAGTGCAAATGTCAAAATTGAGCATTGCGGTTATACGATAAATTGTTATCCTTATAGCTCTACCACACGGTTTCCATATACAATTTCCGATTCAAATACAATCTCAACGTTATTTTTTACTCAAATCCAGTCCCACTGTGCAACCACCATCGGCCCCCAGATCTCTCATATTTGCCAAAACGTACCGAAACGGAAAATTACGACCCGGCCGACGATTCCGGTAGGTGGTGGATTATTGTTTGACTTTTCGCTTTATGATCTGGTTCCGAGCCCGTGACTTGGCGCGTGGTTGAGGCGGCTGGCTCTGGCGGGCGAGTACGACGACGGTGGCAGCAGCAGCAGCCATTGCAAAGACGACGGTTATCTCTCGGCTTAGGGAGAGCTAAATAAAAGTCTCGGGCTCGGAGCGCGAAGCGCAAAGCGCTTCTCACCGGTCACGGCTGTCCGCCGTGGCGGGGCTGCGGCTGTTCTCGGGAGGTCTAGGAATCACGCCAGGCTGAAGCAAATAGATAAGAACTTTCCGCACTGGCGCGCAGCGCTAACAGCGATCGAGGCCTTTGTGTGTTGGGAGTATTAGGAGGCTTTGAGGATTTCTTTGACCTCCCAGAGTGGTTTGGAATGTTTTGAGATTTGGGACATGAACGTCGGCTTGTGTATGTCGGACGAAGAGAAGTTGATAAGACAAATAGCGTGTAGAGAATTTGTGGATGGTATAATATTTGAAGAAAACATAGTGTGGTTTATAAGTTTATTCTGTAGCCTGTTTGGTGATCAACTTCAAAAGGTATTCAACTCCTTTTACTTGAAAGACTTTATTTTTGCTTGTGCAATTTAAACTTAAAGAAATTGCATCGAAACCTATTCTTATTTGCAAAGATCGAATACATCGAACGAATCCATTGATCTTTTCCTCTCTGATTTTGCTGGACTAAGCATAAGAGTTTATTCGTTTTTGCGTTTTGTGATTTTGAACAATTACCAAAATACGGATAATAGTAGTGGGCCCTCCTTAGCCCTGCGGTAAGATGTGCAGCTACAAAACAAGACCATACTGCGAGGCGGCAATGTCCCAGTTTGAAACTTTTAACGGACAGACACACAACCCTCATTCTCCTCAATTATCAAAGGGCTGCACGACGTAAGACATAAGTACATTAAGTATAAAAACGTTAGACAAAAAGGACTTAGGGCATGATTCTGCCTTCTTCATGTAGTAGGCAGTTCTTAGACGCATGTTAGGTAGTTCATGAGAACATCCAACATGCTATAACTTTGTATTCAAGAATATTGGAAAAGAGACAATACAGTATTGACCCGATTTTGTCACTCCCCGATTTTGTCTACCCCCGATTTTATCACGTTTTCGACCCGATTTTATCAGGTCCCGATTTTGTCACCCCAAAAAATTTTGAAAATTTTATTCATTCTTTTTATTTTCGTAAATAATACCGCAAATAACGTTGATTTCCATGAAATAGCTTTCACCGCCTGTAGTTTATTATAAATGACTTCTGAGTACCTGGGAAGGATACTGTAAGCATTTTCGAGCAGAAATAACTGGTACCGTTCAAGCATTTTGTCTTTCCAAGGCATAAATTGATTCATATTTGTGAAATATGTGCCATATGTGCGTGTGATATGTGCCATCACAAATATTGCCCTCCGCTCGCTTTCAAATCGACTTCTATAAAAACATTCTTCATGCCTGCCGTATCCTAACGGAACTATCAATTTTATACTTTCGCCTCTAATTCTATCATGAACATGTACGTCCAAGTTTGGAAGATGATATTAGCATTTCCATATCATTGTAAATCGTTTAACTTCACGTAGAAGTAACACACACGAAATCATTAATTTAGTAAATTTATCTTGTTACCAACAATGTGTATGAGATGTTTTTCCAAAATTTATTAGGCATATTTATACACAAACCCAATCGTTTAAAATGTGCAGCAATCCCAAATGTAATAAACCGGCGAATTTATGTCAAATTGAATAGCGTTTGCTGGTGAAAATTTCGCTTTAACTCAGAAAGATTAATGATGACCAATTATAACATATTTCGATCAAGAATCTGAATTATGGATTAGAGTTCATTATGTGCTTCCGATGTGGATTTCTTCCAGTGTCGTGAAAGTCGTTCCTCATCGAAGTCTCATCATAAATTTAACCATCATCAAGGTCTAAGCAGCCCCGAACAAACAACTCGCTCAGCCATCGTCACCGTTGTCGTCATTTAGGTCGTTCGTTGTCCTCAACTTGGTCATCGTCGCCGTCGCCGGTTATTATTGGCGCCTTCGTATGTTTTCCCTCCCCGATTTGCAATAATATCTATAAAATACAAAGTTTTTCTCTAGCACTCACAGAAGGTACCTACTATCTTTCTATCTCTTTTCAACCCTCATTCTGCTTTCTTCCATTCTGGGCTCTGGAAACTATTTTATATTGTCTTTCAATCTCTCTCTCTGTGTTCAGTTGTATCTCACGCTCGCCTTTTTTCTACACCGCTTTGACTTGACTACCCTTGTGGGACCCGCAGCGATCGCGATCGCTCGAAATCGCGATAAGTCCCTTAAATCTCGGGTCGGCTCAAAAGCAGAACCCACGAAAAACAAAACAACAACAAACTAAGAAAAAAAACTTACAAGCAACACACAATATCGTCGATTCCTGGAGGTCACCTGGACACACCGCACTCTCGGCTGGGGGCCACCATCTTTCGCTTTGGTTCTGGAATCCCCGGACCCCGTAGCCGGGCTGCAGGACAGTTTGTTGTAGGAGTGTTGAAGCACGGCAACGGATAAACAAAAAAAAAATCTGTGTACAAACGAAACAACAAAACAGCTCACTAAACAAACGATGCTTTCTCCTATGGCCGGCCGCTCCCCACTCCGACTGCGCCACCCGCTGCCGGGAACCAGGCGAGACGAAAGGGATCCCGCAGCTACACAGAAACTTTCTTGAACACGACCAGCGTCTCCGCACCTCCGATGACGTCGCTGTTGCCGTCTTACACCCCTTTGCTGACTCCGGACCACGACGTCGGCGCGGGCTATCGGTTGGAGAAAATTTCACGACATTTTTGCACTTGACCTAGCACTCGATCAATCCTATCGACTAGAATCTTGACGGATTTCTCCGGCAGCGGTGGAAGCACGTCCCGTATCTTGGCCGTGGTCGTTCGCTCGAACAGCTCGTTCAGTCGCCGACCGACATTATTGTCCCGCAAATGCTGCAGGGCGGCTATAGTCGACCGCCGAAAAACGCACAAGTTGTCCAACAGAAGCCCGTGGTAGGCTTCGTACTTTTTGAGTAACCGGTAGCCGTGTAGCAGACCGGACTCGTTGTCCAGAAAGACCAACAGCTGGGAGTCACTCTGGCGGGCGAGATTGTGCGCCGGGGCAGCCATGATGTCGGCGTTCCACTGGAAGTTGTACAGGTTGTTGACTACCCGATCGAGGTTGGCTATCAGGTAATCGAATACAATTAGGTCCGACCATTGGGCCAGTTCGACTAGCCGCTTGAGTACCGGCTCGCCCAGGGGAGCTCCTGGTGGACGAATGGGCTGCAACTCTGGGGGCTGTGTAGCCCCGAGGTGGTCGAGCAAGGTTTTGGGTGGTTTGGGTAGATCGAGCCCTTCAGTGATGTTTTTGATGTCAAGCTTGTTAAGATGTCGTTCCAAAGGTTGGAATGGTCTTGGAATGCCAGCTGGTTCGAGGTTGCCGATCCATTTGGTGATGACAACCGGTTTTGTAGATTTCCACTGCGAGTTGGAAATATCGTCCGTCACCGAGGACCATAGCTTGGTTTCCATGTCGATTATCGATGCTGCACTCGGTGCAAGGTTTGTAATATTTAGCAGCTGTCCCAAATAGAAACTGAATAATTCACCCTGAATCTGATCGGTATTTTGACGATATCGGGCACATGCTCGTGTTCCATCGCGGAATACAACCATTCGATTTTGCATCCTTCCACATCCCACCTCCAAATGATCGACTTCAGCGTTCTGGAGATATCGCGTCCAGGACTCGGTTTGTCTTTTTCCGAAACCCTGAGGAAGGGAATTTTCGACCGTAGATCCCCAATAGATGTCATTCAAGATGACACCGTCTGGATCTTCCGAATCATGTTGATCATAATTTTGATTGACGATGTCGATTATCGGTTCATCCTGATTTTCGCCCTCCGTTTTACCGGAGGAAAGGATCTGTTCGATGATCGACGGTTGAGAAAGTTTCTTCTCTGGACCTTTGTGAAAGAGGCCATCGGCCGTTCGTCGAACTGTGTATTCCTTTATTGAGCGATCTTCGGGGTCAAATTTTTTGATCACCATCGTGTCCTTGTCGTCTCGCTGATCGATATGGAATGCATGCCGGAAGACGTCTTCAGCTTTAAGTTTCTCTTCCGCTATGAATGACACCGAGTTGTACGAGTCCTTCCCCCGAAGATCGTCGATCGTTGGAAAATGGGGCAGTTTGTGAGGTAAATGTTCGAACCTTCCTAATGGAAGCGGCCCAGATTCATCGCTGTCTATGCTAGCGCCACCACCTGCTCCACCACTACTGCTTCCACCGGTATCAGTGGATCCTTTCGTCACCGCCTGTGACATTCCAATTAGTGGCACAAACACGCCAAGTGCCAGCCCCAGAGAAAACGCAGCCATAACGCTCAATAAACAGGCCTGCCGCTGAAATGCTCGTCGTCGTCTCGCTGTGATTGACATTGTATCACTATCACGATCTTGATCACAACTTCCACCGGCTTCCACGGTACGAACGTCAAACATTTTGCGCGTCCCTCGCTCTGTTCCTCTGTAGCTCTCTCTCTCTGTTGCCTATGCTGATGCTGCTGGTCTGTAAAACACGATCGTAGAGCTGAAGATGCTAAATGCTGGATGCTGCAGCTGTCTCGATGTATAATTGATTTATTCGAGTGATAAACTTTTTACAATCCTATTAAATCTCTTCGCTTGTTACACACTCGTTGACGCAGATAGGGCGGTCATTTCACAACGCTGATACTTGTCTCCGGCGGAACGCCGATTTGGTCCGTCGCGAGTTTCTCCTACGAGTGTTATTATGATATGTTTTGAAAAATTACACATTATTAGAGATTCTTATTCGTGATTTTTTCGCTAGCCCCTCGTGCGATCCACAAAGTTGCGCGTTCTCGTTCTCGCGTATTTTTCCGTCACTCGCGATCACTCATTACCCCCAAGATCATACATAGATTATCACAATTTTGTGGTTATTACTATCGCAATTATGGTTCACAGCAGATTCGAAAAAAACTTTTAACCTTTTTTTCTCCCTCTTCTACACGAATTCTTTACAAGTTGAGTTCTTTTCTTCCAAAGCAAAACTCAGATTTCACGTTTGTTTTCATCTTATTTCAGCTCGTTTTATCTTTTCTTACACCCACAATTTCTTCTTGGTTTGAAAGAATTTTTTCGCTTATCTCCCTTTTTCGCTTGAACTTCACCTCTCGATCAGGGTTCTTCGCAGAACGCACGTTTGGTATGTCTTCAGTCGACCAGCACTAGAATCCGTCGAGGGCGATCAAAATTGTACAAGTTTCAGTACTTGAACTACACTTGATTTTCTGCTTGAACTCTAATAACAACCGGTTGTTGGAAAAATGTAAACTTTTCTTCGTCAAATTCTTCGCTTGGTTCACATCTCAAATTACGAAGCTGCCGTCGGTCGTGGTCGCCTTTGCCTGCGTCGTCGAATGCTCCACTCAACACTTTCCATATGTTTAATTATTCATAAAAGACACCACACTGGCTCTCTCCCCGTGGCTCGGAATGGAGCTGATCTTGGGCTTTGCATTACCGCACCTCCTTCGGTCCTTGGTGGCGGCCGTTTTTCGAAAACATCTTTCTGTTTTGTGCGCGCTGTCTCGGGGTAACTCTTTTGAAACTATCTCGTTTTCATATTTTTTAGTTCGTCCGTCCGTCCGTCTGGCTGCCTCTCCTTTTCGAAAGCCCTTTTACGCTTGTTGGACCAAACTTTGGACGAGCGTGCGCCCGCGCCTTCCCAGGTCTTGTAAAAGTGCGACGGACCTTGGATGGTTTTTGGCTTCTCTCGCCTTATCTGCCCGTCGACTTTTCAAGCTGCTTTTCAACTCTTAGCCTGTCTATCTCCGCCTGCTCTCTGTCTCTCCTCAGATGGCGGATTTTTAAACGGCTCTTAAGTACGCCACCTCGCCTCTTCCACGGTGGATCTCGTGTTACACTTTCCTTAGCCGAAAAATAATCTTCCTCGCCGAAGGAGAAGGCACAGACAAAAACCAAAATCTTCTTAACCCGAGGACTGAGATTTTCAACAATTAACTGTTATCATCGCTGTTTGCGCCTTTCTCGTTACTGCGCTCGTTCACGATCTTTCGATTTTCACCAGTAAAAACAACTTCCCGTCGCAAAGTCCACAATTGATTGTTCTCAGTGTTTTTCAGAAAAAAAACTAAACAAAAGCCAAATCCACACACGATCACGATCGGTGTTTACCGAATGTCTTCGTTGCTCCAAAAATCGGTAACCCACGGTCTGGATGCCACACAATCACACACCATCCACGGAGGACTCTTTGCAGATCGTTGCGTCTTTCCGTCGACGAACGACATCAAGTCAGATTCGCTGATTTATTTGACACCCGTTGCTGGCTCACCAACGGAGGCGAAACTACTGCTCTGTCCCTCTATTCAATTGATTAAAACTCGCGAAGCGCGAACGAAAAGATGGACTACTTGTAACGAAATCTTGGGCAAGACTGGTGAGTTCTGTCGCCTGCTTGGATGGTTTCGACTTCACCCTCGGCAGCCCAGAGCACACTCTCCGGTACTGCACACACAACACTCATACCGACGCATCCGGGACACAGGAAAAACCTGCCCAACAGGTCTTTAACGATCGCTCTCTTTCTCGCTTCCCTTAAATCACGCACCAACACATGTTCATGTCATACCGCTCGCGAGAGCGCTAGCGAGCTTTTGATCCCCGCTGCGCCTCCTTAGCCTAGGAAGGTGCGATGCAGCTTGAATGAAATGATCGCTCGATCGGCTCACGCAAGAGTTTGCTCTCACAAATTTAATAACAATAATCGAGCTCACGCAATATGCGGCCGCGAACCTGCGCCTGGGAGATGATCGCGCGCATCTCCCACGAAAATTTACCTACTTCTTCTCACGCGAAGGCCCGTACTGAATATAACTTCTCTCGGAATCCAAGAATACAAGCAACTGTTCCGGAGAGCCTTGCTGTCATTGTGTGTGCGCCTCGCCGTGGCCAGTGTGGAATGAAAGAATTCTTTTCTGCAGACCAAGTGCTGCCCAGTGAGAGCGCAACGAGCGTAAACAAATATAATACGAAATAATGAGAATTTCGGTGGTTTGCGGAAGGATCGGAGGATGAGGCGAGGTGCCCGTATCCAGTCACTTCCTCATCCCGCCAGATGGGATGGTGGTGAGGTATGCGGTGTGGGGTTATCAGAAGAAAATATGATAAGTGTGCAAGAATTAGGAGAGGCTTCAAATTATGCTTCTTTGCTCCGGTGTGGTGTTGTGTTCTTTCTGAATTCCCCACGTCTCATCGTGGTCACCGTCGTTGCTCTCGCGCATTGCGCTTCGGACTCTTTTTGGGTTATTTTTCTGTGTTTTTCGGTTCGAAACCATGGCAGCATATTGTGTGTGGAGAAGCATAACGCTGAATGTAGAGTGTGTAAAGTCATCATGATCATGATCATCACTGGCCGTCGGTCGGTCGGTAGGTCGGGTCTGCTGGTCTTCTGGTCGGTGCGAGTCCATGGGCGGTTGATTGACCCGACGATTCAGGGAGTGTTTGGAATATTTTCTGGTGCTGATCTGGACGGTGATCGTTGAGCCCTCGATCAGCCCAGCGTCGTCATTAGTTTAACTGAATGGTCTAATAGTTTGCTAATTGGAATCGGGCTTACGATTGGGGGTATCCATCCTACCATCGGTGCTGTTTTCGTTATCATCCGAAACGTTGTCATGAGAGCTGGCTGAGGCTGCTGTTGTTGCTGTTGTTGAACGCCAGTCGGATGCGCGTTGGCGTTTTTCGGCATGTGTGGACCACGGAAAGAGAATTTCGGTAAACGAGGGGAGGGTTTTGATTGTTTTGTTGCTTTCTTAGCACCTAGTTGGGCGTGAAACGATTGAAGCTTGTTGAGAGTGGGATATATAAAAGTTTATAATGAGTTTATTTATTTGTGTCGAGTGGGAAATCTTGTGTTAAAATAGATGTGGCAAAACACGTTGTTTCAAGATTGTCGTTTAGTGCAATTCACAGTATTGTCTACTTTTTATAATTAGAGTGATAAGAATGAATAGAACCGCAAACAGTCAACATGTAGAACTTGGTCTATCATTCTGCATTATCCTTAAATGCAACCCTTCACAGGTTTGAAATGGTGAATATTTTTGTCATTTTATTCAAATGAAATTACGACAGCTGCGAATTTCGCAACGTCCTCAGCGGTCGGCAAAAATTGCTCGAGTGAATTTTCTTCCACCCATGATGGCATTTTCGTACAGTGCAGTGATTACCTACTGAGTGAAATAATTGGCAAAACTTCAATTATTACTATGCTTTACTTGCTTGCTTCAAAAATTAGGATTAAAGAGCAGCGATGCAAATATGGGAGGATGAAGAACTCTTTACTAGTTGTTGGGATGGCTTCATATGCCTCATCTATAAGAAAGACACAGACTACAGTGCGCCAATTACAGAAGAATTGCCCTACAGAATTCGGAGTATAAAACTCCGCATACCCACCCAACCAGCGGATGACAGATCTCAATAAAGTTCTGTATAAGAACCATATAATGATCCGCATAAAACGCTGGAATACTAAAATTCGGAATATTTTAATGATCAATAAGGATATGTTTAGAGTTGTTGAAGATTTTGATAATATCATTTCCCGTGAAGTGCAAAGACATACAGTGTTGATCCGAATTTATCACTTCCCGATTCTGCCTACCCTCGATTTTATTATGTTTTCGACCCGATTTTATCAAGCTGTCGACCCGAATTTGTCATCCCAAATTTTTTTGAGAATTTTAGTCGTTCTTTTAATTTTTGTAAATAATACCGCAAACAACAATGATTTTAATAAAAAACAAATCTACCGCCTGTTGATTTATTATGAATGACTTCTGAGTACCTGTGAAGAATTCTGTAAACATTTTTGACAATTAACGGGACCGTTAACGCAGTTAGCCTTTCCAAGGCATAAACTGATTCTAATTTGTAAAATGAATTATAAATTTTTTTTTTTTTTCGATTTTGTCTCCTTGATACTCCTGTTGATAAGATCTTCTACGGCTTACGTAGCCAGATTAGGACGTGCTACGTGCAGACGGAAACGAAATTTGCTCTGTATAGAACGATGCTGGGTTATTAAACCTCACTTCTAATTGCTAAGTGATACCAATCTTATTGCATTTGAACATACCGAAGGCCACCCAGAACGTTCTTGAGTTCAGGTTGTCATATTCACTGTAGACATGATAACCTGAGACCAAGAATATTTTCGATGATGTTAGAAGTACTTAAACTCATAATGAGTGTCCTCACAAAACATTACTTATATTAGGAGTTTGTTGTGATGAGTATTTAAAACTACCTGTGAACTTTTTGTAGTCCGTTATTGCATCATTTCAATTAGTTATGTGGAACTAAATAAAATAAAATGTCTGTGTTCTGAGAATGATTCCACATATCTTGATGCATGTATTACGTTTACTCATGATTGCAGAACACTCGAACCAAAGTCATGGAATGGATAGACTAGATTAGCATCGGATTACGGTTTTAAACTTTTGTTTTTTACACAGCCATTCAATATTTTTGCAAGTTATTCCATTTTCAAAATTTGTTAAAAAAAATTATAAAACTTTTTTTCATTTTGCCAAAAATATCATTTGGATGAACAGGTCCTCGGCTGAAAATGTTGTTTGGCCGGAAATTCCGTTTGGATGGAAGAGCGAAACTTTTTCGGTCGTATGTCTATTTCGTTTAAATTGCATTTCTGGCCATTAGACTTGCAGTCAGCTGTGTTTCGGCCAAATGGCTAGCGATGTGGCAGACGTTGAAATATTCCGGAATATATAGCCAACATTCTAAAACCGGCAATAACAGAAATCAGATAACCTGGAACCCTAGTACACTTCTTATCACCGTTGCATAGCATGTGGAAAATTGCATGATTTATTTGATATTTATTGCAGGATGCAACTATCCCTGATTATTTTAGGCCTTGTCATGTTTATTTTTTAATTAATTTAATTTAAATGGGAATTAGTGCTGTTTAAAAACCAGTAATCTATGCTTTATATCGGTGGATCATATTTTTGCCTTTCTTATATACTAAGCATACGTGAAGGCTATATAATCACTTCAAAACTGAGCTTTTTATAGAAGGCTCGGATACCCATAGTGATATATATCAATCGACTCAGCTCGACGAATTGAGATAATGTCTGTTTGTGTGTATGATAGGGTGTGCCATAAAAACATTATGTTCGAAAAGTCATAGTACTCAAGCCTTATATGAAAGATAATCGCATCTGGAGCATTTCTGTAGAACAACTTAAAATTCGAAAAAAAAAACAGTTTTGAGGTTCCGACAGAGCGATTTTTAAAAAAGCTGTTTTTTTTGCATATTGTTGCCATATATTGTCTATGTTCGCCACATCTTAATCACATTTTAATGATAATTTTTTATGTTTTTGTGGACCAGAATAAGTATCTTACACGGTAATTCAGTTGGTATTATGCAATTATATGGCCTCTAGAACTAAATAAATATCATGAAAATGCGTAATAGATCGATTTCTCAAACTTAATGTGAGGTCTCTTTAGTAGTGGTAAAAGAGTAACATATTTTGTTATTTGAACCTTCTTTGCTTCATACATTTAATTTACACATCGAGTGATACAACTTGGTACCTCTGCAGCTCTGTGTATCATGTTTTTCAGTATGTGAAAGTGTGCATTGTTTTGTTTTGTTTTTATTATCTACATGTCCTGCTTGAAAGCATTTAGTTTGATGTTTGAACTTTTTAATTTTATAACCTACCTAACAAATCAACCTTAATCTAAGATAACCAACCATTCAAAGATAGCGTATTTTAATTCCGGATCAGTTCAACATCCGTTTTCAATCACAAACATTTCTAGATTACTACTCTGATTAACTGATCAAATCAAATTGTGTTGCAAACGTGTGTTACCATATGTAGTAACGGGTCCGCAACGTTAGGCATAAAGACGTTAGGCATAAGTACGTTAGGCATAATGGACGTTAGGCATAACGGACGTTAGGCATAATGTACGTTAGACATAATGGACGTTTGGCATAGTTCTGCCTTCTTTTTGTCATAGGCTGTTATTTGGGTCATTTTATGCCTAATGTCCATTATGCCTAACGTACTTATGCCTAACGTCTTTATGCCTAACGTACTTATGCCCAACGGGAAATACCCTGTGGTAACAACGTAGGAATCGACACACTTGCTATAGTTCATAGGAGGAAGGGTCATTTGGCCGAATATACCATTCAGCCGAATAGACCATTAGGCCGAAAGGGTCGTTTGGCCGAAAGGGTCTTTTGGCCAGAAGGGTATTTTGCCCAAAAGGGTTGTTTGGCCGAAAGGGTCATTTGGTCGAAAGGGTCATTAAGCCGAAAGTTGTTTGGCCGAATATACCATTTGGCCGAAAGGGTCTTTTGGCCGGAAGGGTCATTTGGCCAAAAGGAACGTTTGGCCAAAAGGGTCATTCGACCGAAAGGGTCATTTGGCCGAAAGTGTCATTTGGCCGAAAGGGTCATTAGGCCGAAAGTGTCATTTGGTCGAGGAGAAATGAGAAAAGAGAAGTGAGACTGTAAAAAAGAGGAGCACGAAGTGAGTAGTGAGACGTCTCACTACTCACTTCTCGCTTCTCACTTTTCACAGCGAGAAGTGAGAAATGAGGAGTGAAAAGAGAGACGTCTCACTTCTCACTCCCCATTTCTCACTTCTCACTGTGAAAAGTGAGTAGTGCGAAGAAGGTAGTGAGACGTCTCACTACTCATTTCGTTCTTCTCAATTTTTACAGTGAGAAGATAAAAATGAAGAGTGAGAAGTGAGACGTCTCTCTTCTCATTCCTAATTTTTCACTTCAAATGAACTATTCGGCTAAATGACCTATTCGGCCAAATGACCCTTTCGACCAAATGACCCTTTCGGCCTAATGATCCTTTCGGAGATGGCTTTTCAGTCTTGACAAAATCAAAACACTGTTATTTAATCTTGTCCAACGTTTCGGTCCGTTTGGGACCTTCCTCAGGGACTCAATTCTTACAGGTTTATCCTCAACTGTGGTTCTGCTGAACCATTGATTGTCATGAGGTCAGGATTTTCCCACATAAACGAGAACGGTTCGAGCACCGCGTTTGTGGTAAAACCCTTTCCGTTTATCGTTCATTGGAACTCAGTGCCTGGCACCATTGCTTGGTGATCGATCTTGTGCCAGGCACTGAATTCCAACGAACGATAAACCATTGCTTGGTGATCGATCTTGTGCCAGGCAGAAGTGAGACGTCTCTCTTTTCACTCCTCATTCTCACTTCTCACTGTGAAAAGTGAGAAGCGAGAAGTGAGTAGTGTGACGTCTCACTACTCACTTCGTGTCTTTTCACAGTCTCACTTCTCTTTCTCATTTCTCCTCGACCAAATGACACTTTCGGCCTAATGACCCTTTCGGCCAAATGACACTTTTCGGCCAAATGACCTTTCGGTCGAATGACCCTTTTGGCCAAAACGTTTCTTTTGGCCAAATGACCCTTCCGGCCAAAAAGACCCTTTCGGCCAAATGGTATATTCGGCCAAACAACTTTCGGCTTAATGACCCTTTCGACCAAATGACCCTTTCGGCCAAACAACCCTTTTTGGGCAAAATGCCCTTCTGGCCAAAAAGACCCTTTCGGCCAAACGACCCTTTCGGCCTAATGGTCTATTCGGCTGAATGGTATATTCGGCCAAATGACCCTTCCTCCTATGAACTAGCAAGTGTGTCGATTCCTACGTTGTTACCACAGGGTATTTCCGTTGGGCATAAGTACGTTAGGCATTAAGACGTTAGGCATAAGTACGTTATGCATAATGGACATTAGGCATAAAATAACCCAAAGAACAGTCTGTGACATAAAGAAGGCAGACTTATTCCAAACATCCATTATGCCTTACGTACATTATGCCTAACGTCCGTTGTGCCTAACGTCCATTATGCCTAACGTACTTATGCCTAACGTCTTTATGCTCAACGTTGCGGGACCTGTTATCACATATGGTAACACACGTCTGCAACACAATTTGGTTTAATCAGTTGATCAGAGTATAAAAATATAGAAATGTTTGTGATTGAAAACGGATGTTAAACTGATCCGGAATAAAAATATGCTATCTTTTAATGGTTGGTTATTTTAGATTAAGGTTGATTTGTTAGGTAGGTTATAAAATTAAAAAGTTCAAACATCAAACTAAATGCTTTCAAGCAGGACATATAGATAATAAAACAAACAAACAATGCACACTTTCACATATTGAAAAACATGATACACAGAGCTGCAGAGGTACCAAGTTGTATCACTCTGATGTGTAAATTAAATGTATGAAGCAAAGAAGGTTCAAATAACAAAAATATGTTACTCTTTACTACCACTACTAAAGAGACCTCACATTAAGTTTGAGAAATCGATCTATTACGCATTTTGATGATATTTATTTAGTTCTGGACGCCATATGATTGCATGATACCAACTGAATTACCGTGTAAGATACTTATTCTGGTCCACAAAACATAAAAATTATCATAAAATGTGATTAAGATGGCGAACATAGACAATATATGGCAACAATATGCAAAAAAAACAGCTTTTTTTAAAATCGCTCTGTCGTTACCTCAAAACTGTTTTTTTTCGAATTTTAAGTTGTTCTACAGAAATGCTCCAGATGCGATTATCTTTCATATAAGGCTAGAGTACTATGACTTTTCGAACATAATGTTTTTATGGCACACCCTATCATACACACAAACAGACATTATCTCAATTCGTCGAGCTGAGTCGATTGATATATAACACTATGGGTATCCGAGCCTTCTATAAAAAGCTCAGTTTTGAAGTGATTATATAGCCTTCACGTATGCTTAGTATATAAGAAAGGCAAAAATATGATCCACCGATATAAAGCATAGATTACTGGTTTTTAAACAGAGCTAATTCCCATTTAAATTAAATTAATTAAAAAATAAACATGACAAGGCCTCAAATAATCAGGGATAGTTGCATCCTGCAATAAATATCAAATAAATCATGCAATTTTCCACATGCTATGCAACGGTGATAAGAAGTGTACTATGGTCCCAGGTTATCAGATATCTGTTATTGCCGGTTTTAGAATGTTGGCTATATATTCCGGAATATTTCAACGTCTGCCACATCGCTAGCCATTTGGCCGAAACACAGCTGACTGCAAGTCTAATGGCCAGAAATGCAATTTAAACGAAATAGACATACGACCGAAAAAGTTTCGCTCTTCCATCCAAACGGAATTTCCGACTAAACAACATTTTCACTCGAGGACCTGTTCAAATGAAAAAAAGTTTTATAATTTCTTTAGCAAATTTTGCAAAATTGAATAACTTGCAAAAATATTGAATATGGCTGTGTAAAAAACCGTAATCTGATGCTACTCTAGTCTATCCATTCCATGACTTTGGTTCGAGTGTTCTGCAATCATGAGTAAACGTAATACATGCATCAAGACATGTGGAATCATTCTCTTAACACAGAAATTATTTGGTTTACATTTCTAATTGAAATAACGCAATAACGGACTACAAAAAGTTCACAGGTAGTTTTAAATACTCATCACAACAAACTCCTAATATAGGTAATGTTTTGTGAGGACACTCATTATGAGGTTAAATACTTCTAACATCATCGAAAATATTCTTGGTCTCAGGTTATCATGTCTACAGTGAATATGACAACCTGAACTCAAGAACGTTCTGGGTGGCCTTCGGTATGTTCAAATGCAATAAGATTGGTATCACTTAGCAATTAGAAGTGAGGTTTAATAACCCAGCATCGTTCTATACAGAGCAAATTTCGTTTCTGTCTGCACGTAGCACGTCTTAATCTGGCTACGTAAGCCGTAGAAGATCTTATTAACAGAAGTATCAAGGAGACAAAATCGAAAAAAAAAATTTATAATTCATTTTACAAATTAGAATCAATTTATGCCTTGGAAAGGCTAACTGCGTTAGCGGTCCAATTAATTGTCAAAATGTTTACAGAATTCTTCACAGGTACTTAGAAGTCATTCATAATAAACCACAGGCGGTAGATTTTTTATTAAATCATTGTTGTTTGCAGTATTACTTATTAAAATAAAAAGAACGACTAAAATTCTCAAAAATTTGGGATGACAAATTCGGTCGACAACGATAAAATCGGGTCGAAAACATAATAAAATCGAGGGTAGGCAGAATCGGGAAGTGATAAATTCGGATCAACACTGTATGTCTTTGCACTTCACGAGAAATGATATTATCAAAATCTCCAACAACTCTAAACATATCCTTATTGATCATTAAAATATTCCGAATTTTAGTATTCCAGCGTTTATGCGGATCATTATATGGTTCTTATACAGAACTTTTTATTGAGATCTGTCACCGCTGGTTGGGTGGGTATGCGAGTTTTATACTCCAAATTCTGTAGGGCAATTCGTAATTGGCGCACTGTAGTCTGTGTCTTTCTTATACAGATGTAGCATGAAGCCATCCCAACAACTAGTAAAGAGTTCTTCATCCTCCATACTTGCATCGCTGCTCTTTAATCCTAATTTTTGAAGCAAGTAGCATAGTAATAATTGAAGTTTTGCCAATTATTTCACTCAGTAGGTAATCACTGCACTGTACGAAAATGCCATCATGGGTGGAAGAAAATTCACTCGAGCAATTTTTGTCGACCGCTGAGGACGTTGCGAAATTCGCAGCTGTCGTAATTTCATTTGAATAATATATCGAATGAATAACAAAAATATTCACTATTTCAAACCTGTGAACGATTGCATTTAAGGATAATGCAGAATGATAGACCAAGTTCTACATGTTGAATGTTTGCGGTTCTATTCATTCTTATCACTCTAATTATAAGAAGTAGACAATACTCTGAATTGCACTAAACGACAATCTTGAAACAACGTGTTTTGCCACATCTATTTTAACACAAGATTTTCCCACTCGACACAAATAAATAAACTCATTATAAACTTTTATATATCCCATATTTTGTCAAGACTGAAAAGCCATCTCCAAATCTTTAAACTACAGTCGAAGTTAATAGTTAAATGATCCTTTCGGCCAAGTGACCCTTTAGGCTAAATGACCCTTTCGGCCTAATGACCCGTTCGGCCAAATGACCCTTTCGGCCAAATGATCCTTTCGGCCAAATTACCCTTTTGGCCAAATGACCCTTTCGGCTAAATGATCCATTCGGCCTAATGATCCGTTCGGCCAAACGACCCTTTCGGCCAAACGACCCTTTCGGCCAAACGATTCTTCTGGCCAAACGACCCTTTCGGCAAAACGACCCTCTTGGCAAACGACTCTTTCGGTCAAATGACCCTTTCGACCTAATGACTTTTTCGGCCAAGCGACCCTTCCGGCCAAATGACCCACCCACCCTTTCGGCCAAACGACCCTTTCGGCCAAATGACCCTTTCGGCGAAACGACCCTTTCAGTCAAACGACCCTTTCGGCCAAACGACCCTTTTGACCAAATGACACTTATTGGCTGTTCAGCCACATTGAGAGTTGATGTAAAGTCAATATCAACTTCTCTCCACGTACAGCCTAGATAGCCGTGTGGTGTCGGCAGCTGGTTATCTGGCTAAGAATAACATTACGGATTGCCTGTTCCAGTGGTAAAAGGCCATCATACAGGTGACCCCTAATTCTCAGTGTGAAGCGGCTTTATGCTTACCGTGCCTACGAATGAATGGTTAGGGGGTCTAATAAGAACCCAACCGCAAACGGAGCCTGTGAAGTACCAGGGCCCCTTCACAGTATTTAGCCCTCGCTGCGCTAACCGGAGCTATGGCGTAGTTGACCTTTTGCTTCTCCGAGATAATCGGCTACTCTTATTCAATCTCAACGTGAGGTTAAATAAGGGTGGGGTTATGAATATGTTTTTAACTTAGTGTTTCAACAAATTGTCACCTGTGTGGACTCGCATTATGCGTTTTTTTTACAATGCACTATGTGTTTGTTACCTATATCGGGACCGCTTTGCGATTTGGGCGTAACTTATTTTGTAAACAAACATTGTTTTATGAGTTCCGTTGAATGTGGGTGTTTTTCTCCAAAACTAATTCCCTTATCTGATAGAGGAAGGCTTATTCTGTCGAATACATACCGTGATTCTGTCAGGAAATGCTTGCTTTAGCAAGAATTCGCCTTCCAATGTTTGTTTACAAAATAAGTTACGCCCAAATCGCAAATCGATCCCGATATGGATTCGCATTATGGGTTTTTCACAGTGTACTCTGTGTTTCGTCTTTGACGTACAACTTCGGCTACTCTTGTTCAATCTCAACATGAGGTTAAACAAGGGTGGGGTTATGAATACGTTTTTGACCTAGTGTTTCAACAAATTGTCACCTATATGGATTCGCATTATGCGTTTTTTTACAATGTACTCTGTGTTTGTCACCTATATGGATTCGCATTATGCGTTTTTCACAATATACTCTGTGTTTCGTCTTTGACGTTTGGTTTCTTAGTTTTTCAACAAATTGCCACCTATATGGATTCGCATTATGCGTTTTTCACAGTGTGCTCTGTGTTTCGTCTTTAACGTTCGTCCATTGTTACGTCCTCAGTGTTTTTGTGACACCTCTATTTAGTCCCTAATTTAATGCGTGTGAGCCTACATAATTGGCTCTCCTATAAATGGTATATCTTATGCATTCGCATTGTTTGATTTATCCAGTATATTTTATGCTTCGCGTTTCATTGCGTTTTAAAAAATGTACCGTATTTATGTATTATTGAATGTATCCTCCTTCTCCTAGAACCTGTTCCATTCTCCTTTCCAACTTGACTTCCTCTTGCTTTCCATTTTTCACTTTCTTTTCCGTCAGGTAAATGACGAGAAAGGCCAGTGAAGGCGATGGCACAAATCTCCCAAACTGAGGGGAACGTGCCTCCTGAGCCGACGTTCTGATACCTGATACCCTTTCGGCCAAACGACCCTTTCGGCCAAATGACCCTTTCGGCGAAACGACCCTTTCAGTCAAACGACCCTTTTGGCCAAATGACCCTTTTGGCCAGATGTGTTTCGGCCTTATGGTCTGTTCGACCTAGTGGGATTCGATCAAATGGCTTTCGGCGGAATGTGTTTCGGTCAAATGACCCTTCCCCGTTAATAATGAGCATTTTGCCGTTTTTATAAGAGTGTACCCAGCGTCCTGATTTTCGCTCATGGAGCGAAACGAACGAAAAGGTAACGTAATATCCGCCGCCAAATGAACGAAGATGGGGAGACGAAAAGGAGATTGTCGATTGAGAAAAGGTCGTTTAGAGATAGCCGTGCACGTCGGTCGATTGTCCAATGCTGCAGCCTCACCAGCTTCCAGTTCGTGTATCTGGGAAGAAGCGACGACGGATTAGACCACCTTTCTCGTGTACAACACCGTCGGTCTAGCCAACTATCCTCCACCCGCGGAGCCGGAAAAAAGCCTTACCGATCTCCTCAGAAGGAACGTCTTCGTGGTCAACATCGCTTTTCCCTTGGTTCGTGAAAAGCTACGTCAGTTTGATTCACCGTTCACGTGTCCAACCCTATGATCCAAACGGCTATCCACAAGCGGGGCCGCGATCAAGCCCGACGAAAATGCAATTCAAGCCTTGACGGAGCCGGGATCAGAACGAACTGCTCCGTTCACTTCGGCAGTTAACTTCGACTAGTCGAGAATGAGTCTCGGCGAACCTCGTTGCCTGTACCGTAGAGTACCACAGGTATAGCCCACTACATGCACATGCCAACCATGGACCCCATGGCGAACCCTGAGCATCTTAAGCTTGGAGAGCTAGTTTGGGACGTGCGTACGTCCACTGCACAGACGTATGGACGTCGGCAGCAGTTACACATGCAAGCGAGCTGCCAGTTGGCTGAAGATAGGAACTAGTTGCTCCGGAGTGTAGAGTGGAAGTGCATCTGCGTCTGGAGGAGTTTTCTTCATTCTGTCACCAAAATTGAGGAGAACGAGTCAGTGGTCATTGCTTGATCGGTGGTAATTGCAATGCTGGCATTTCAGCAGCTTCCGGGCGTTATGATGGAACTAACTCAGGATATAGTTTAGATCATTGAGCGCCGGAGGTTGTTTTCTCACCGGCTGGTTCTTAATGCTTGCTGTCTTACGTATTTCTATGGAAGCTGCGCGTTTTGGACACTCCTGGTAGTGGCCTCATGTTGAGCTCCGCAGTTTGCGCATTTCGCATCCATCCAGCAGTCTGGACTCTTCTCAATAATAAACCAAGAGCCATTTCTTTATTTGAAAATTTTCCTAGTTTCTAGTTCCATGACCGAGGAGACAACAGTTCATGCACTGCGTAACGTCACGATGAACTGGTCTGTAACGCTGTCAACTGACAACTGTGCTTTTGAAAATCTGTATTGTTCTCAGGTCCCTTAGAGTAATTGATCCATGTTGCAAACGGATCAAGTACAGCTAGTCACGATATTGTTTCGACGTATCTTGTCTGTCAATCTTGTGTACACCGTAATAACACTCCACCATAACATTTTAATTCCTTGATCTTCATGTCATCGAGAACTCGTAGCGGCTGGTCTCTGGGGCTATCATGAGTAAAAAAAAACTCATGATTGTTTTGCTTCAAACGTCCAGCATTCTGTAGTATCGAGGCTTTGTCTCAGTTATCAGCTGCAGACCATCGGAACTAAGCTTGGTGGAGCACTTTGGTGGGTCCTTCGTGATGCGCTCACTCAGATTAAACCGCAGTGTTCAGGTGTTTTGGGTTGGCGAAAATCGGCACTTCTCCCTCCGCTCGATGTGATTTTCCTTCTGTTGAAACTTCGGTCTCTTGACAGGTTGTTTCTTCACTCCTTTGTTCGCAGCCTTTGAATCAGATCGCAGACACAACCAAGGCGTGGTGTACTTCATACGATACCAAAACAAGTCAATTGAAAACGAAAAAAGCACGCGCGACCGATCAGATCGGAGGTCGGGATACGAATGAGGACTTTTTAGATTGAGGTACCGCTATTTGTCCCCTTCGAGAAATGGCTTATACCAACTCTCAAGGGCTGAAGAACATTTTGGATATCCTTCGGTGTGTTGAAATGCAGCAAGAGAGTTATCACATATCTTGAAAAGTATCTGAGGATCTGTTTGGAAGAGTTTTTATAGATGTCGAAAACATTCAGCAGACCGCTACTGCGTCGAACGTAGAACGTTTCCCGAATTCTAGAATGCCGCTATGAGGGATGCATAGAACCACAACATAAATCATCTGATATCTTTAAACAAAGTGAACTGGGTTAGGTTTGAAACACGTATTAAGAACGTTTAAGATGGTCTTCGATGTATTGAACTGCAGCAAGATTGATATCGCATAGCTTTACAGGTATCTAAGGATCTGTTGGGTAGAGTTTTGATAGATACCATCAGCATTTCGGAGGCCATTGCTACATAGTCCTTACGACCTAAACTTCAGTACGTTTAGTTAATCTTAGAATATTAATAACATGCCCCATATTTTCACATAACAATCTAATATCCTTGAACTGAGGAGGATTACGAGCTAGTGTGACGCATTACGCTTCGTCATGAATGTAGATCTAACGACCTGAACTTGGGAACGATTTAGACGGCGTTCCATGCATTGAAAAATAGGATAACATGCCCAGATGAATACCATAGGATAAATATCACACGAGGGCGAACAAGGCACGATACAAACCGGCGCGGAACAGACAAAATTCGATTTTTCGAAGGAAAAAACGCCAACAGGAAGATCGAGACCGTGAATCGATGGAGCAAGTGAACGAACAGTGCTAATAAATAACACACGGAAGTTCTATGAGAAGTTCATCCATTCACATAAGGACCACGTGCCACCGCCTGACACGTGTAAGGACATTAACGGAAATCTTCTTACGAATGAGCGTGAGGTTATCCAAAGGTGGCGGCAGCACTACCGAGAGCACCTGATTGGCGATGTGGCAGACAACGGTGGCGGTATGGTCTCCCAGCTCCAGATGATTGTACCCCGTTTTGCATAAAGTCATTTGGCATAATGCCGTTTGGCATAATGTCGTTTGGCATAAAGTCATTTGGCATAATGGCCATTTGGCATAACGGCCGTTTGGAATAATGGTCGTTTGGCATAAGGTCATGTGGCATAATTGTTATTTGAGCTGTGTAATGGATAAGTAAGACTTGTTGAGCCATTCAGTTACGTGGTTTCCTTCAGATGGGCAATAATTGGGAACGGAGTTGTACGGCGTGACTAATTGAAAATAAAGAAGCTTCCTGTCAAAACGGGAAATGACGCACCTCCCGGAAAGATAGATCAGCATTAAATTAAATTGACATTGGATTTTTTTGCAAGCCAGAGTACTTGAGCAAACGGTTTCTAAGAAAGGATCATATTTCCCCTTGCATTGAACCGAGCGTACCAAATTCTTGAATTGAAAGAAGGAGTCATATTCTCTTTGGCTTCTGCTGGGCAAATGCCTCCTTTAAAAGAAGGGATAATTATTTCCTTTTCCTTAAGCCGAGCAAATACCTGAATTGAAGGAAGAAATCATATCGTCTCTTGCCGTCTGCCGGGCAAATGCACCTTTTGAAAGAAGGGAAATATCTTCCCGTGTCTTAAACCAAGCAAATTCCTGAATTGAAAGAAGGAACCATTTCGACTCTATGACATTACCCATATATCCATTACCCATAATGCCATTTCATCAAAGGCCATTACCCATCACCCCGAGTGGGACACTATCCCGAATGACCCAGTACCCCCAGTAGTCCTGATTTCAAGTTTATAGTTTAATTCAGTGAAAAAAAATTAATCAATGAAAATTTATTTATAATTCATGTGAATGATTATTAATCGTTTTACGACTTATTCATTAGCAGGGCGATTCCTGTTGAGTAAATTCCACAATTTTTACGAGAATTTTTAGCGTCGAACCTTACTTATTTTTGGATATTTTTACAAGTTTCACCGTTTTGGATTCACGATTCGTTTCATCAAACTCGAACTGTTTGAAAACAGTATAGAACGATTAGTTCTTGGTCCAAAAACTCCCATTACATATCATGTGCTACCTTTGAAGATTGTTTAAGCTGAGGTGAGAATTTCGAGAAAATTTCAGCTCACGTCGACTGGGCTTGCGACGGCTCGCGAACATGTATTTAAACATAATAAAGGGGTAGGAAAAGTTGCTTTTGCTGCTTGCACAGTTTTGCCGGGGATAAACCTTACTGTGACAAGAAGGGCATGACGACAAAACCCTAGAATGAGAAAGTCTCTTCTGTTCTTCGAATATGCTTGTTCCACTCATGGCATGGCAGGAATAATTTCGTTATACCTTGCAAACGCAATCATTTAAAGGAGGTGTTATCTCTGTTCGCCTTATATAGGGCAAATGCATTCATCTAAACAAGGCATTATAATCTCTGTACACATAAAATCAACAAATGCGTTTATTATAAGAAAGTATTACCAACTCTGTTCGCCTTATATCCGACAAATGTGTTCATCTAAAGAAGGCATTATCAACTCTGTTTGCCTTAAACCGGGCAAACGCATTTATTTGAAGAAGGTGTTATCTTCTTATCAAATGCGTTCATTAAGAGAAGGCATTATCAGCTCTGTTCGCCTTATATCGGGCAAATGCGTTTATCTACAGAAGGCATTATCACCTGTGTTCGCCTTAAACCGTTATCCTCTGTTTGCCTTATATTGGACAAATGCGTTCATTAAAAGAAGGCATTATCATCTCCGTTCGCTTCAAATGCGTTCATTTGAAAAAAGGCATTACCTCCTCTGTCTGCCTTATATTGAACAAATGCATTCATCCAAAGAAGGCATTATCTCCTATGTTTGCCTTATACTAGGCAAATGCGTTCATTTCAAGAAGGCATCATCTCCTGTGTTTTCCATAAACCGTTACCGTTCATTTAAAAAAGGTATTATTTCCACTGTACACCTATGTCAATAGAAAGAAGGTGTTATCTCCTCACTTACACCATTTCGTAGGATAGAACTTTTCCAGATAATAATGGCGTAGAATGATAATTTAACTCAAAAATGTTTATTAAACATAAGCTTTATTGCGTTTATCTAAGTAACTCTGAGTAGTATATACTTTTATTTTGAACAAATTTTTTTCAAAAATTTACATTCTACGATTTATTGGTGCTTGTGGGTGTTAAAAATAGTAATAGTAGAAAACTGCAGATTAGAAATGTATTCGGGCTAATGGACTTTCGGGGTAAAGGATCTCGGAGTACTGTCCTATCTGGGAAAATGGCATTCGGGGAACGGTGGTGGAGCCACCATTTCCTCTCTGGATTTCTGCCAGGCGAATGTATTTTCTGAATGAAGGGATCATTTATTCCTTTCCTTAAACCGAGTAAATGCTTGAATTGAAAGAAGGAACCATATCATCTTTTGTCTTCTCTGGACCTTCTGCCATCCGCTGAAAGAAGCGATCATATCTTCCCCCGCATTAAACCGAGCAAATGCCTGATTTGGAAAAAGGAAGCATATCGTATTTCGCCAACTGCCGGGAAAATGTATCCTTTGAAAAATTGAGCCGTATCTTCTCTGATGTAACTGTCGGGAAGATGCATCCTTTGGAAGAAGGGATCATATCCCTCTTTGCTTTGAATCGAGCAAATGCCTTAATTGAACAAATGAATAAAATCTCCCTTTGCCTTGGCCAAGAAAATGCATCCTTTGAAAGAAGGAGCTATAGCTTCCCTTTGCTAGAACTGAATATTGCATACATTGAGAATAGGAACCATACATTTTCTCCGTTGGGATATGCCTAAAAATGCATTTTAGACTTATGAACGACAAAGTATGCTTTAAAGAAATGAATATAGGGGGAATGACGGCTTTGGCAGGTTATGTTCTATTATTGGCAAGGGGTTTTGTATGACTGACTAGGCTCAAATTTGGCCTAAACATTCTTTGCATATCAAAGAATATTGTGACCAAATTTCATGAAAATTGGTCGACAAAAACCCCCCTGCCAATAATAGAACAAAACCTGCCAAAGCCGTCTTTCCCCCCTATGTCATGCAGAAATAACTTCATTTGCTTTTCATTGCACTTACAATTTTGCTATCTGAATTTCCGTATATTGTAGTTTGTTTTAGTCAACGACGATCTTGCTGCTGACCCAGAGGTAAAAAGTTTTTAAGTGAAATAGGCAGATTATAAAAAGTCTAATTAAAGTACCTTCAAGCAGTGATTTGATATAATCTGAACTTTAATGCGAAAAAATCAATTTAGAACATCTTTTTTATAATGTTAAAGTGACAATCATTATAAATAATTGAACATGTTATGCATAAGTGTCGAAATTGATGATTACACAACTATTATACAAAACGACCTTTATGCCAAACGGCCTTATGCCAAACAGCGTTATGCAAAACGACTTTATGCCAAATGACCTACCACCCTCCAGATCTCCAGGAAATCCAGGAGGAGATCGACCGGATGAAAAATAACAAAGCCTCTGGGATTGATTAACTACCAGGAGAGCTGGTTAAACATAGTGTGAGGCTAGTGCAATGCAATGGGTTATAGGTTATTACCAAAATTTGGGAGGATGAAGTTCTGCCGCGGAAGTGGGCGGCCGGTGTCGTTTGCCCCATCTACACAATGGGCGTGTGCCGCAAGAAGAATTTAGCAAAACGCAATTTTATTCAAGATACCACAAGTTGGCAGTAATAAGATGTTTTGGGTGTATGCCCCTACAAATCTAAATTTAAAGTACGTTAAACTAAATCTGATTCTGCTCAGACATCTCCCATTGCTCGTTTTTTTCACATTAAAAGAATAATTTCGGAGTTTTGACCATCTGTTCAAATTATGTGCAAAACGGTATTTCGTTAAAATTTTTATTTCTATTTTAAATTTCTAAGAGCTAAAACCAAGGTTTTAGTTTCCCGTCGGGTGCAAATTGTTACGTTTGTATTGGATGAGGAAGAGTTCCAGAACGCGAATAATACAATTTTGTTCTCATACAAACACGCAAACACGCATTTTCTGGTGTTCTTCTAAGAACCAATGTGATTTTATTCGTTTTTGAAACTCAATGTACTGGAAATTCTACGAAAAAAATAATATTATCTTTTTTTAGAATTATTGCTCAAAAAAAACCAATTGAAATCTATATATTTTGAATATCAATTTAAAGTTCCATACAAATTCTACTACAGTTTAGTTATGAGATGCCCTTATTTCATTAAATGAATGAGTAGAAAGCAAGTGACAAAGCTGGAAATTGACTTTCAGATTTATATTTTTGAATGCTATTCAATTAACTTCAGCAGCACCGAACCATTCCTTTTGCAAACCCAAATAGAAAACAAAATTGTAATCAGTGTCGCCAGCTCATCTTCCATTGTTCGGGAACTAGATCCAACCAGCCAAAAATACGTCGCTAAGAAGTTTAATTCGGAGTACAAACACACTAATGGATAGTCACCACATCGCAGCTTCGCAGTATAGAGCCAAAAACCATTGAAAGCCATACCGCATCACGCCGTCAAGCATCGAAGTGAAGTCCCATACCAGCTGCGAAGAGAGCCGCAGTTCCCCCTGTGCCGTCGTCGTCTGTTGGTGACCGAACTGGACCAAGGCAAGGTAAAAAAGCTTCGGCTCTCACTTAATCACTACGCGTGTGGACACACAACACACGGAGGAGCTTTTCCTCCCTGGCGCGAGTGCTGCAGTTCCTTCTCAGTGCAGCGAGAAATCGCAGAAGCAGAACGGTAGAAACGCGATCGTCGTCACCTACAACTTGGACTGTTGACTGCCATAGTTGCTGCTGCCAAAGATCAATGATGATCGTCAAAACGGGAGACATCACCCGTCCATCGGAGTGAGATGGAGATATATTTTTGATGGTAATCATGAAGAAGTCGCCTAATGGAAGAAGACCGGCTTAAGTCCCTTTCACGGTTCGCTCACTGAAACTGGATAGAGGTGAGTGGTTCCTACGCGTAAGATCAACCTGTACCACCAATACTCCGAATTAAGGGAGCTTTCGGAGCGTGTTTCGTGAGAGATTTGTGCAAGGTGTGTTAGCAATCGCTCTCGAGGTCTCAAGCACAAGGAGTTGAGCCTTCTTCGATGGGTTGTCTGCGCAGCGTAAGATATGAAGAGCAGGAGGAAAAAAAATATTAATACGTGTATACATGATCGTTCACGATCTTTGTCTGGCATTTATGGCATAGCCGACGGGTAGAAAGAGAGTTTTTGACCTGTGTGCGAGCGAATGTAGCGAAACCAGCTGCTGGTGGTTAGTGGTCAGTGCAGCGGCGGCGCTGGTGGCTGCTGACCAGGAATGCCAGCGGAGGCAGAGGACGATGGACGGACAGAATGAGAGACAGTGGGCTGCATTCCAGGCATAAACAATACACAACTCACACCGACGACAACGACGAATAAGACCAAGGCGATGACGATCAGCGGTGCCAGCTACGCGCATATTGTGCTTGCTGTTATTTGTATGTTTTACAAAGTTGAATAATTTCCAGATGGTCATCTTTAACAGATAGGAAAACCATTTCATTATTCTTCTTACATTAACATATTCAAATAAAAATCTTCATTTTGCTACCCAAGTATGTTATTCACCACAACTTATATGTGATGTGATTGGAGTCGGTTACAACTATGTGGCTGCAATCGCATCAGTGTTCAAAAAAAAGTTATCAAAATTCAAGTCATTTTTAAAGGATGAATATGGAAGCCATTATATGAGGTATGAAAAAACTAACAAACAATCCAACAAAAAGAAACTACGTTTTTTCATTCATTTTAATTATATTTGCGAAGCGTTGCACATGTTTCATACCATTCTTTTAAAAATCAAACAAAGAAAAAAAAATGAATAAACATTTCATTGCGTTTCAAATACTTAGAGACTGTTCACAAATTCCGACGTATGTATGTATGTAGTTTTCCACCACCTGGCTTGATTCTTGCTCTACATACGGTTACACCCTGTTCACAAATTCCAACGTTACTCAAAAATAATACAAAATTTAAACTTTGTTAAGAAATTATAAATTTCAAGTTCTTCGCCGTAGTCTCTGTTACCGTTTAAAAACATTTATGAGATCTTTAAGTCTACTGGGCCAGAACAGTTATTCTCCACGTTTCTCACCCAACACAAAAAACGGCCTGGCATCCATGGCGGCATCGACGGCAACGGCGATGATGATGGTTAATGGTTGCTTGATATAGGAAGTAGGTGGCGAGGGATCGGGAAACCTGGGAGTATGCTGCTTGTAGGTGGCGGCAGGCCGGTTGGACGGACGGCGGGTGGTTGTTGCTGTGTGGACTTGGACGGCAGCAGCAACTTTGGCAGCGGCAGCGTCTCAGATCAAGCATGGATCACGGCCACGACACTTGGACGGAGAGCGAAACATTGCCGTACGTCCGTTCAACGCCGCGTCGTCGTTCTGATCTTATGGTCTTTGAAGCCGTGCGCGCGCTCGACAGACGAGAGATATGTAACTTTTGCCGAGGAGGAGGCTGATTGTGTGGATATGACATGAATAACATAGTATTTATGAAGTAATGTGAATACGTGGTTCCGTGGATGCTGGCCGAGCTGGGAATGAGTTGACTGGGAAGAGGTGCTTGATCGTTGGAGATGGTCTTTTCAAGTGTTTGGATTGAATTGCTGGAGATGTGCAGATAAAAGCAAGGAATGCGAATATTTAAAATAGATTCTTTTAATCAACGAAAAAACTTCAGCGTTGGGTTTGATGTGTCGTGATTTGAAATTTATCGAACATAAGAATAAGGAAACATCAGAAATAACTCTTCAACTTCGCTACCATCGATGGTATTTTTAAGTCGAATACCGTCGGCAAGCTGCCTGAAGCGTTTCTTTCACGACACTTTTATTTGATTGCGGATATTTTTCTATGCTATCGAAAAGTGTGCAACATCATATGTTGATAATAAATGGAACGAAAAAAATAAATTTGTAGTAAAAATTCCAATTTGTACCCATTAAAAAAATATTTAGAGCTTTTTCAGTGTCTTACGACAAGGGATCCAATTTGTGGTTTGGCTATTGTGCAGTATTGTGCAGAATCTTTACGAGTTGATAATAGTTTTATTAAACAATTAATAATTTTCAGGTTTGATTTTTTTTAGTAATTGGAAATAATGGTAATAGCTTCTGAGCCTCGGAAATGCGGCTCGACAGCATGGAAACTGATTGCTTTTTATTCTATTAACTTTTGGATCTTTGAAAAAAAAAAGCGATCATGTAAAGTAAATCATTTGAACCCAATTTTAATATTAAAATCAATTTTTCGGCGTTACAGAAATAGTTTGTGCAACGAGTGCGCAAATCTTGATTTTCTCAGCTCTCGTGGTGATTATCTTACTTAGAAATCCAACTCAGAAAGTTGGAAGAACGTACACCTCGTACCAATAAAGATATTTTTTTGCAAAAAGTTGAACAAATAGCTATTTTGTGTCATTTAAATAATTTTGCAAGAAGTTTTTCATCAAGCTGGAATTGGAACTCTTCTATCAGTAAATCTATGATACTTACTTACTTGATACTTGATGGGCTACAGCTCTTCGATGAACCTACGCCGAATGGAGTATCCTTCTCCACTGGACTCGATCCTGGGACAATCGCTTCCAGTCGCCCTGAACATTGAGCGCCCTCAGGTCCTCTTCAACTGCAAAAAGCCATCGTGTACGCGGCCTTCCACGAAGCCTGCGGCCTCTTCCGGGTTCTCTACTAAATATTATCTTCGCTTGTCGTTCTTCCGGCATACGAACAACGTGACCAGCCCACCGTAGTCTGCCGTGTTGTATAAGCTTAATAATATCCAGCCCTTTATACACCTGGTACAATTTGTGATTCATGCGACGCCGCCAGATACCGTTCTCCTGTTTACCGCCGAGTATTGTCCGCAGCACCTTACGCTCAAATACTCCGAGAGCTCTCCGATCAGCCTCCTTTAACGTCCATGTCTCATGGCCGTATAAAGCCACCGGAAGAATCAGAGTAGTATACAGCGCGAGTTTTGTTTTCGTTTGCAGACTACGGGACTTAAGCTGGTTACGAAGTCCGTAATAAGCCCTATTTACAGCTGCAATACGCCTTTTCACCTCGCGGGTAACATCATTATCGCACGTCACTAATGTTCCAAGATTCACAAATTCTTCTACCACTTCAAATATTTCACCATCCAGCACTATTTCGCTACCACCACCACTAATGAACCCACGTTGATTGCCAGCGACCATGTACTTCGTTTTGCTGGTATTGATCGTGAGTCCAATCCTCGCTGTCTCCCTGTTAAAAGGCGCAAAAGCCTCTTACACGGCACGGCGATCAATTCCGATAATATCGATATCGTCCGCAAATCCCAGGAGCATATGCGATTTTGTGATAATGGTACCGCTTCTTTGCAAACCAGCTCTCCTAATCGCTCCCTCGAGCGCTATATTGAACAGTAGGTTCGAGAGTGCATCACCCTGCTTTAATCCATCTAAGGTAACAAATGACGTCGATATTTCATCCGCAACCCTTACACTTGATTTCGATCCGTCCAACGTTATACGAATCAGCCGTATCAGTTTCGCCGGAAAACCATGTTCAAGCATAATTTGCCATAGTTCATTCCGTTTCACTGAATCGTACGCCGCCTTGAAATCAATAAACAGATGATGTGTCTGCAAGTTGTACTCCCGGAATTTATCAAGGATTTGTCTCAGGGTAAACATTTAATCCGTCGTTGATCGGCCCTCACGAAAACCTGCTTGGTGTTCGCCGACGAAGGACTCTTCAAGCGGTCTCAATCTGTTGAACAGAATACGGGACATAATTTTGAACGCCGAATTAAGGAGGGTTATTCCTCGGTAATTGGCGCACTCCAGTCTGTGCCATTTCTTAAAGAGAGGGCAAATGAGGCCGTCCAACCAGCTAGCAGGCATTTCCTCGTCTTCCCATATTTTCGACATAATATGGTGCAGAACTTCATAAAGCTCCTCACTGCCATGTTTGAGAAGTTCAGCCGGGACCTGGTCCTTCCCCGCAGCCTTATTGTTTTTCAGCTCTTTGACAGCTTTTTTAACCTCATCTAGTGTAGGTGACTCCACAGCTTGTCCATCGTCGCTAATATTTATTCTGTTCACCGATGCACCGTCACTTCCTCCATTCAACAAAGTTTCGAAGTGTTGCTTCCACCTGGCAGCCACTTCAGTTTTATCTGTCAGCAAATTCCCTTGTTGGTCGTTGCACATGACGGGAGATGGCGCTGTCTTTCTCCGCACGCCATTGGCAGACTCATAAAACCTCCGCATATCGTTCTGCTCCATTTTTTCCTGCGCCTCACTAATCACTTGTTCTTCGTACTCTTTTTTCTCCCTGCGGTGGGTTCGTTTTTCGGCTGCTCTTGCTTCCTTGTATCGATCTCTATTCGATCGGGTACCTGACACCAACATCCGGCTTCTGGCAAAGTTCTTCTCGTCTGTCACTCTCTGGCACTCCACATCGAACCATCCCGTCCTGGGTCGCCTCTGTGCAGTGTCTACCACTTCTCGTGCTGTTGTGCTATGATATTTACCATCAAATAACATTTGAATGTGATTAATATTCTTAAGAAATAAAATTCCAATTTCATTAAAGAACAAATAGCATGCACATGGTTTTAGTTTCCAAAATTGAAAATAACTTTGTCGAACAAAATGCTGAGTTGCGTGGTAGTAATGAGACCAAATCTAGCTCTGCAGCATCTAAAGGAGGACCACAAAGTACGTCACGCAAAAATTGGCAACTTTAGACCCGCCTTCCCCCTTCATCGCATTTTTTGTATGAAACCTCTAGAATTTTGTACGGATGCGTGAAAGCGTGACTTACTTTGTGGATGGCCCTTAATAAAAGTCCGAGCTCAGAAATGTTTGATAATTTTTTTTTCAAGTCATGATATTCTCGATTGCGATCAATTTATGTTTGTACTTCTTCAAGTTCTGAAAAAAAACTAAGTGATTGAGGCGAGATCATACCGATGTTTAAACAAAATGAGACAGTCACATCACTAAAACTGGATCATATAATGCTGATTGATGCACATTGATATTGAGAACATTATTTCATGACCAACTATTTAGAGGCTCAGTAAAGGGTCTATTTTCAATATTATGTGCCATGTGTCAAACATTTTCGAACGCCTTGTCTTATAAACAACTCAAGCAACATTGATTCTTCGAGAACCAACATGAATGGAATCTTGCCTCTCAACTGTTTGCTAATGAAAGTTTTAATATCTTTATAAATCTCCTTCGTGTTTATACCAGGAATATGGGCTGTTTATAGCCAGATTTGCCAGAGCGGGAACTATTACACCGTGAATTCTTTCTAATTGGCCGATGGCTCTTGATACTCCTGTTGTAATGAGCAAATGTTTAATACCCTCCTTTTTCCATAAAATTTTCAATCCATGTTCCTTGGCTACAAATAGCATGCACTACTGCGAAATGGTGAGTTGACATCCGGGAAGGGCGCCTAACATAGCGCTGGTCCTCACAAGTTCCAACACTCACGCTTCCACGGGTCTTCCGATGACAATTGACCGCCAGCTAAGGGTTGCGTACTTAGCTGGTAGTGCAGCCTGGGCACTGTTGTCCTTCTGACATCAGCTAGAGTGAGAGGGTGCGTCCTGTGGGGTCTGCCTAGGATGTGGTGGGGTTCGACAGTGGGCTCTGTTGAACTTCTATAAAAGCTGCATGTGTCCCCAAGCAGGCCCTATCAAAGCGACCGTGTGCCGCTCAAAGCGCACTAGCCTAGTCCTGGTGTTGGGTGGGACTTTAAACAAATTTGACCCGACTGATCGAGCGTCTGTCCACCAAGGAGGTGCGGCTCCAACAGCGTCTGTTCTGGCATCCAGCGGCTGAGTATGAAATGCTATTCCCCGGAAGCTATACCTAAGATGGCAGCCCCATCCCGGTGGATAGGGAACCTTGGGCCAACAACCTACTGTTCCCGAAACATCAATTTGTTCGAGAATCCGATAATGAAAGAATACGGACTGATTTTACGGCGACGACTCTTAGCGCGAAACAACGGACACGAATAGGAACATGGAACGTTTTAACCCTAGCCCAGCAGGGTAAATTGGCACAACTTGCCAATGAGGCACGCCGCATGAAGCTTGAGATCCTGGGACTGAGTGAAGTCCGTTGGCCAAACTTTGGAGAACACAGAACGCCGTCGGGACAAGTTCTGCTATACTCTGGTTTACGAGGTGAACACGCTCCCCGGCATCGCGGAGTTGGCTTCCTACCAGTGATGTCATTTCACTGGGGTGTTACACTAGAGTGTAAGAGATTCTATCGAAATGAGGATAAGAGAATCAAAACGCAGCGCGTAAAATGAACCTTCTGCTGTGAGTGATCTGGAATGCGTGCGTAAGAGAGCGCTTGCGTAGAGAAATCAAGGCAGCGTACACCTACTCACCACTCTAGAGATTTGAATTTTAGGTGCACTCAAGTTCTCTCACTTCAGTGAGATCCTCAGTGTGCCTCACTCCAGTGTACCACTGCAGTGATATCACCACAGAGTTGCGTTCGAACGAATCTGCTGTTCAGTTATTCGTTTCCTGCTCGATGTTGTGATGAAGGACTCGCATGAGTTGCATGCAGACAGTCCGGATTCCGGAATCAAGGTGAAACGGGTACGCTGTATGAAAGTATCAACAGCAGCAATCGACTGTAACATGAAACGTTACTATTTTAAATTACACGTAGCGATTGCGTAGCGTTGTTAAATAGATTTTATGAAACTTTTCGGTTGCCATTCTTCGTTTTGATCTATCTTTCGGATTGCTAAAGTATAGCTATTGTAAACAAGTACCACATTTATTGCGGGATTTTAATAATTTAAATTTGTGAATCTGAAGGATGAGCAGAGTTGACAGTCATAGCGTTTTAAACAAGGATGTATTTGATCATTTGGTAACATGGGCTCGATCACTTAGTAGTTTATCAATAACTCATTCCAGAGGCTAAATTTCAAAATGCAATGAATGATGTACTTCTAGCAAAGGTTTTTCTACAACACTGCCGAATTGTTCGTTGTTTAAATTTCACTAATAACGGAGTCAAAGCACGAGTTGCAGTAACCTAAACCAAATTATTGAAATTTTGTTATCATTTATTATAAAGTTACTGAAACTAGCGCATTAACTTCGTTATCAGGATAAAAGGCACAATAGTGGAGGAACTAAGCACGTTCAACTACTATTTCTTTGCATACACTGAGTTTACTTTATTCCACTTATCTTAAGTGTGCATTCAAAAGCTCATCAATTATGTTTCAGACACGGTACACCCACGGCTATCGGAACTATTACCCTTGTTGAATTGAAACAACGAACTGTTAGTTTGTTGCTTTAGCCAAGCAAGCCGTTGGCATGTCCACGAGTCCCTCCAAGACACGTGGGTTCGCAAAGTTAGTTTCAATTTGTCCATTTCGGAAACATATGCTGTGCATATGCGTAACCAAGTTATTTAAGTAAGTTTAGTTTTAGTTTAAGATTTCTATGAAAAAAAATAACGAAAATTGTCCTCAAATTTTACATGAATGAATATGATGCAAATCAAATGAAAAGAGATAAGATATATTAAATCAAAATAGTGATGAATCAAAAACATAAATAATCAAATAGAAATACATTTTAAAACCAATTTAAAAACAAAAAAAATTTTTGGGGTTGTATACAAGACACAACCGCTCGACGTAAGCTACGTAAAATCAAATATAGTACACTGAACCAATTATTCCGCTCTATATAGAAGAGAAGGAACTATCCCGTCGACATTACTACCCAGCTTTAGCAGCATCTACCACTTTGTGAAGGAGTAGGGACCCCACTGTCTAGCAGCTGGGCCACTCCTTCCATACACCCCAGTTGAACAATTGATAATACCCTAAAAGTAGGCATTTACCAAGGATTGGAACACGCTGCATATGAAATGCACGATGTATGAAAGAACTAAAATGTTTAATAGTTTAGCGTTGATACTCAAAAGTTTTAATATTACTGGCAAATTGGTGGAGAGTTTGCGAATCGATTGATATATAAATCTTTAAGATCCATTGAAAGATAAAGGACCTATTAAAGTTACAAATCTTACATGATTTCGTGACGGCCCCCAATTGTGAAATTTTCATTTTACACCCTGTATCCGAATCTTCCCCTTAGACGTAGTTTATGTCAAAAATTGAACCATTTAACCATTTAACCAAAAGTAAATAAATTCCAATACGAAAGTATGCATAAGCTGAAAAATATGTTCAAAATCATAAATTCGATTACTTTTTGTTCTTCATTTTCTATCTCAAGAAACTTATTTTTTTATAAAGTGATATCACCTTTCTCGTTATTATCCATACAGCTACTTAATTTGACCAGAGTCGGTAAAACTTCACTGAGCTTTCTGAATACGGATCAGATCACCCAGTAATTTCATCAGCAATATTTTACATTACCGAGTTTTCAGCATATTCAAAAATATCAAATAAATGTGAACATAACTGAGTTAGTCAGTAAATGAGGTTTTGTTTTTGGGAAAAATATTTTACTCACTGGACAGTACTTAATTTGACCAGAGTCTGGACAGTCAATGTTCTTTTGCATTAAATTAAAGTATGGATAAATAAAGACTTTGGTAGGATCTGATTTATTACTGTCAGACTGAGATTGAACAAAAAGAAAATCTCTGACACTTTATCAGCATCACTAACGATATGTAGCATAATATGCCAGATGCTCAATACGATAATTTGGGAAGCTATACTTCATGATAAATTCTTTTTAAAAAGTTGCTGACAGAGAGCACCGGTTCGCATGATGCATTTCAACTTGTTTTACACAGCTGTGCGATCTGTGGCTGAGTGACGCTGTATAAATTTCTACAGACTTTTTGTGCTGTTCAGCAATCTATGAATTTAATGATTTCTTTAGTAAAGATAAGTAAACGTCACAATAATCATCCAAACGTTGGTTTACTGAAATACTAGAATTTCAGTAAAAAAGAAATTTTGCAGTTGAAACTCGGCAAACAAAATACCGAACATTCAAATGCTGGTTAAGTATGAAGGCATTAGTCCCTCTTGATTATTTCATCAATCTCGTTATAGTTTTATAATTAGGCGATCCTAAACGAATTCTATTATTCCAATTAAAAACTGAACGAAAAAAGCTCGTCGGGTTTATGGAATTTAAAGCTTTCCTGTAGTGTTGTTCAAGAAAGGTAGTATATAATACAAATACTAAAATTAAAAATATGAAGAATTAAAAATTGGCAAACATAATGAGTGATATGAAGCAACTATGATTTGCTCAATCTAGGTAGAACTCTTTTTCCATACAATTTTGAAAAACATATGCATTTTGCATTTCATATAATCCCCTCCCTCCCATAGATCGCATCACTCACCAAAGTGAATCCAGATAAAATATCCTCCTCCCAAGCAATCGTGGAGGTGTTCTCGGTCTCTAGTAGCAACGAGAGTCGAACTAACAATCCTTCTTTTCCTATATGACCGTAATGAAGTGGCCAGCGCCGTTATTGATTTAAAATACGTGAGCTTCTGAAACGTGTACATTGAGAATGGATAGCAAATCCCATGCTCCATTCACATGGTTCTCTGTGCAATTTCACACGTTCCAGTCAATCACGGAGTAGTAACTACGAGTTGTATGGTCATAATGCTCATGCCCATATGCATTTTGTCCATGTTCATGTTGGTGTGTCGCAAATCCTAAAAGTTTAAGAACCTTTGATCTGTTCTATTTTAATGTCTTCTCAAATGTTTGCCGAATTTGATTGTATTTTGACTATGTATCTACTATTTGCAATTTATGTGAAGACTTTAAAGCAGCACTTCAAAAAAATATAAAATCCAACATTGAATATAGACAATTCCATAAAAATTGTTCCTTCCATCGTTCTCAATCCCATCGCATCGTCTTGTGAATCACAAAGCATTTACCTATTCGCTAAACCAGTGATGGCCAAAGAGTGGCCCGCAGGCCGCATGTGGCCCTCCAAACCTTCTTCTGCGGCCCGCGAAGTATTTGAAAATATACACAATATGTGGCCCGTTGATAAACATGAGATGACACGAAAAGCCAGGGAATGTATCATGTTCACAACATTAAGATGTTTAAGCACCCTAAAGCAAGAATTATGTTATCATCATGATTAACTATATTCATCACTTCATAGATATTACGTAAGCCAACAGCAAACAACTTCGGGCTATGAAAATAGTTAATTCGTCCTTTTTTGTTCACAGATTCAAATGATGAACTTAAGATCAAAATAATGAAAATATTACCATTACATCGCTCTGAAATAAGAATGCATTCAATATAAGTTAGGCCTTAGCAACATTCAATTGAAAAGTAGCTTGATTTCTATCCCAAGAAATTATTGACTATTAACGTACTTTACGCAACGAAAAATATTTTACAAAGTCAAGATGTATTAGTTGATGAACAAAAGGTTTCAGTAAACTTCAATTGTTCGCAAATCTGGAAACACTGTAAATAGTGCGGAATGCAGATTTACTCGATTTCTATTCAACACCGCTGGCAAGTTCACCTGGCTTCAAAATCATGTTTCTCGTTATTTCGCGCGACAAGTTATAATCAATGAGGTCTCGTAATGTCACGCAATCACTCATCTCAATGTTAAATGAAACAGAATTGGAAGATTCATTATTGTTGTCTGTACTAACGAGTTTTTGGGCCCTAGTCCGGCTTACCTCGGGTATAGGAATTGGACGATTTCAATTTTGACCGCTCAAATAAGAAATAAAATTTTCAGAATCAATTATCCAGTCAAAATCTCTTTACTTTTTTTTGCATTTTCGCACATGAATTTCGCATATTTGAATTCCTTGAAACGAAAAATTAAAGTTGAGGAATCGTTACTGTTTTGTAATGAACAATAATCTTTCAACAAAAGTTCAAAATCCTAAGATCAGACGACATATGCTCATTTGGAAAATAGCTTAAATATATTTTGCAAAGTATGCTGAAGAGGTGTTGTTGCGAAAAAATATGTTTCGTCTCATGTCCGCTGCCGCAAAAGTATCTGTTAGTATGAACTTAAAATCAGTTGGCTATAAAACCAGCTGTAAGAATGTTCTTACAAACATATTATTTGAAGAAAACCCAGGGCAACGAATTTGATTCATTTTGTAATAGGTATAAAATTCATTTTGATTAAACTTAAAATTTCTATGTAAAACACGCTTTAACAGTTCAAAATTGCTGTGCGGCCCTTGATAGTAAAAATGCTGGGGACAACTGCGCTAGACCTAATATCAATGCAGCATGCATGCAATGCCTTGTGCGAAGAAATACGAAGCAAGAAGAAAAAGAAGAAAAAACAACATCGGCAGTCATGCCGCTGCGCCGTCCATCCCAACGATCTCAGCAATCAACTGGTCAGGGTTCAGCCAAACCGCACCATTTGCAGAAGGTTATCCTCAGTTATGGGGTTGAGGGATATCCGATACGATTTGTGATCAATTAAATCTACTAAATGAAAGTTTGAGTAGAAAAATCGGTAATTTATCATTGGCGCTTGGTGCGATTTGGCTGAACCCAGACCAACTGTTTCGCTCACTTCAGTTCGCACTGCAGTGCGGAATCTTCAGTGCGCACTGGTATTGTTCACTGAATTAGTTGACACTCAATCACTACAGCGCATCCCAGTGCTCTTTGTTCACGCTACAGTTTGGGACAGTGTGGAGTGCTTTAAATTGTGAGCGCAGCTTAGTTCATCGCTGCGCGCAGGAAAAGAGTGTAGTGATAATCAATGACGAGTGCGATGCTCTCAATTGTAGAAGAGTGTTGAGAGTAATCTGGCACTCGCTCTTTACTACACAGAGGAGAATGACAACACTGCTTCCTACTAAGCGCTCAGGCACACTCTGCGCTTATGAAGTGGGAACCTATAAGTGAAAGGATAATCGTTGCCAGATTTAGAACACGGGTCCGAAACCTTACTATAATCCAATGTTATGCGCCAACCGATGCTGCCGATCTACAAGACAAAGAGAACTTCTACAGTCAACTCAATGCCGTCGTAGATAGAATTCCGAAGGGTGATATCAAGATCTGTTTGGGCGACTTCAATGCGAAGATCGGATCCGACAACTCGAACCATGAGCGCATTATGGGACGCCATGGTCTCGGAGAAATGAGTGAAAACGGAGAGCTGTTCGCAGAATTTTGTGGTAATAACGACATGGTGATCGGGGATCGCTCTTCCCTCATCGACCGGTTCACAAGGTCACGTGGGTCTCCCGTGACGGCTTTACAGAAAATCAAATCGACCACATCTGCATCAGCCGAAAATGGAAACGGAGCCTTCTTGATGTACGGAATAAACGTAGTGCCGATATCGCGTCTGATCATCACCTCCTCATCGGCGAAATACGCCTGCGCATTGCGCGGATTCGTCGGCAGGAGGAAAGAGTTGGACGACGATTCAACACACGCCGACTGGAAGATGCCACGGTGAAACGGTCCTTCGTTGAAGAACTGGAGACGCGTGCTGCAGATATTCCGGAAGGTGGCAGCGTGGAAGACCAATGGACCGCCATCAAGAATGCCTTCATCGCCACCAGCGAGAACAATCTGGGTGAACTACGCACCCAGAGAAAACAATGGATCACCGATGAGACCTGGAGGAAGATAGAGGAGCGAAGAGAAGCCAAAGCCGCGATAGAGCGATCGAAAACGAGAGGAGCCAAAGTCTTAGCCCGTCAACGATACACGGCTCTTGAGAAGGAAGTAAAACGCTCATGTCGACGGGACAAGCGAGCGTGGGCAGACTCTCTGGCCGACGAAGGAGAGAGAGCCGCCGCAACCGGGGACATTCGCCTCCTCTACGATATCTCACGACGCTTAAGCGGGGCGAAGATGAATGCAACGATGCCTGTGAAAGACGCGAATGATCAGTTATTGACCGACCCAACTGACCAGCTGAAACGCTGGTTCGAGCACTTCGAACAACTTTTCAAGTGCCAACCAGGCTATCACCACCTCGGCATGATCTGCCTAGGATCCGACGTATAACACGTGTCAATACCGAAGCTCCATCACTGCTAGAGATTCAAACAGCCATCCAAAGCATGAAATCGAATAAAGCCCCAGGTCGACCGCATATCAGCCGAGATGCTCAAAGCTGACCCCATGACATCCGCACAACTACTGCATCGTTTATTTCGTAATATCTGGGACACCGCAACTTTCCCGGTCGACTGGATGCAAGGTATCTTAGTGAAGGTGCCCAAAAGGGTGACCTGACTGTATGCGATAACTGGCGAGGCATTATGTTGCTGTGTACCGTTCTCAAAGTTCTGTGCAAAATTATCCTAGCCCGGATTCAGGAGAAGATCGATGCGACTCTCCGGCGGCAGCAAGCCGGATTCCGTGCCGGAAGATCCTGTGTGGACCATATTGTCACGCTCCGCATCATTTTGGAGCAAGTCAACGAATTCCAAGAGTCCCTTTACTTGGTATTCATTGACTACGAAAAGCTTTCGACCGTCTCAATCACGAGAATATGTGGGGCGCCCTGAGACGCAAGGGGTTCCTGAGAAAATCATCGGCCTCATCGAGGCACAGTACGAGGCCTTTTCGTGTAGAGTGCTGCACAATGGTCCTGTCCGACCCTATCCGGGTCGTAGCTGGTGTGAGGCAAGGATGTATTCTATCACCGTTACTGTTCCTCATCGTAATCGATGAGATTCTGGTAGATGCGATTGACCGTGAACCAAACCGCGGGCTGTTATGGCAGCCTATAACCATGGAGCACCTAAACGACTTCGAATTGGCGGATGACGTTGCACTACTCGCGCAACGGCGCTCTGATATGCAGAGTAAGCTCAACGACCTTGCCGATCGCTCCTCCTCGGCAGGTTTAGTCATCAACGTCAACAAAACCAAATCGTTGGATGTAAACACGGTGACTCCTTCCAGTTTCACAGTAGCCGGGCAACCAGTGGAGAATGTTGAAAGCTTCCAATATCTTGGTAGCCAAATGGCGTCAGACGGCGGTACCAAGATCGACATAGGCGCACGGATCAAGAAAGCAAGGGCTGCTTTTGCGAGTTTAAGAAATATCTGGAAAAACAGGCAGATAAGTGAACGCACCAAAATACGAATTTTCAACTCTAACGTGAAATCTGTGCTGTTATACGCCAGCGAAACATGGTGTGTATCAGTGGAGAACACTCAACGGCTGCAGGTGTTCATTAACAGATGCCTGCGGTATATAATTCGGGCCTGGTGGCCTCACAACTGGATCTCAAACAACGAGCTCCATCGTCGTTGTCACCAGAGGCCGATAGCAACAGAAATTCGGGATCGGAAGTGGGGCTGGGTCGGCTACACTCTACGTAGGGGCGGAAACGAAATCTGTAAGCAAGCATTAGACTGGAACCCAGCGGGACATCGCAGCAGAGGCAGACCCAGAGGCTCATGGCGGCGAAGCCTCAATAAAGAAATAAAAGAATTTGACCGAAATCTAACATTGCAACAGGTTAAAGCGATAGCCGGGCAACGCTGAGGATGGAGATCTTTCAAGTCGGCCTTTGCACCACCGGAGGTGTACAGGATCCATAAAAAAAAAAAAAATTCCTTGGCTACATCTAAAACCAATTTTAGGCTCTCTAGTGCTTGATCCTCATTTAGTGCGAGAATGAGCAAATCATCGATGCAAATAATGACAATCTTCTTTTCAATAAAATCTCGGAAAAGATACAAAGACAGAGAGGAGTTTTTAAGAACTCATATTGACCTGATGGAGTTACGAATGCTGTGAAATTGGCACTAGCTTTATCTACTGGCACATCATCCAACGTTGAAAAAAAACTTTCGAGGCATGGAGATCATCTATGATATCTTCTGTCAATAGAACAATTATTTTATAAAGTTTCCGGTAATCGACACATAATCGTCTGCTTCCAACTTTCTAGAACAATAGAACTGCTGTTTTCAGATGTGCTAGGTCTTATAATTCCCTCTTCCAATCATTTTGTGGCCTGTTCATCTACAATCTGTTTTTTTTTTAATGGGGCTAATATACGTGGTATTGGATTGGTCTGAACTCATCGATCGAATTTGTTGGTCAACAACATCTTATCCGGGCCGTTATCATTTATTCCGTTAATAGTGTAAGTAATGATCGACTCCAAATCAGCGTTTACTTTTGGTTTAATCTCTCTCAGAATCAAAAAATATTCGAGAAATTTAGGAAATTTTTGCGCTGGAGTTGCTGGGTAAGAGGCTAAGGACCGCGAGATGGGGTCTATTTTATTGCTTCAAGTACGCGAAGTACCAATGGTACGCTTTACCCAGCATTTTCCGTGCCTATAGCTACCATCATGGAGTTTGATTTAATCAATAATTCGCCACAATTTCTATAGCTTCAACGAAAACTTCCATAAGATCCTCTTGAAACCACTATCTCTCAAACGAAACTTGATAGTTTTACAGAGGGGCATAATAAACTGAAATAGATTTATCGTAATCACGACGAAGCTTTGTTTCTCTTTCTTCTTTGTAGGAATTACATCCCCCTACTGGGACATTGGCATCTTGTAGCATAGTATTCATTAAGCACTTTAACAGTTATTAACTGCGAGGTTTCTAAACCAAGTTACCATATTTTGCATCCGTATATCATGAGGCTAGCATGATGATACTTTTATGCCCAAGGAAGTCGATACAATTTACAAACCGAAAATTGCCTAGACCGGCACCGGGAATCGAGCCCAGCCACCCTTATCATGGTCTTGCTTTATAGTCGCGCATCTTACTGATAGTCTAAGGAGGCTCTAGGAAGGAAGCTGAGTTTGGTTTGAATAAAACTAACTAGTGTTGGTCATAACTAAGAAATTTTATTCAAGGGCGTTATAGATTTGATGCTTTCATTAGAAATATCGTTTACATAATCATTGAAAACTAGTCGTTCACTTGAAAAGAGTTAAATAAAAAAAATATATTAAGTATCCAGAATATGTCTACCAAATCAAAAGGAAACTGATTTCATAACATGCATCAGCAGAAATCTAAAACAAAGATTTGGAGCGTAAATTGTTTTGTTTCTGATTTTTGTATTTTTTAACAAAAAGCACGCAAGGGGCTGTCCACAAACCACGTAGACCGAAATTTCACTTTTCCAAACCCCCCGTCCCCCCTAGTAGACTTTCGTAGACTTTTCCGAAAAACTCTCCCCCCACCCCTTGAAGTCTACGTAGACTTTTCCAAATTGTACAAAACTTCATATGTGATTGGAAAAATATGGAAATAAACCACGTTTTAAGTAATTCAGCTACCGCCTTCGGGGGTGACAATGGGTCTGGGGGGTGAGAATGGGTCATCGCTCTCATCGGCAGTCTGGAGGTCGTAGAGCAAAATCATTCAAAAAGGTCTCTTATATTTTAGTCTTCTTGCCCTCAGATGCATTTAATCTATTCTACATGCATTCTAAGTAGTTGAAACAGTGACCCAATCTCACCCCCATTTGACCCATTGTCACCCCCGACGACGGTATTCAATTCTATTTCCATGTAAACATTACAACAAAGTTCGTATTTCAAACATAATAAAATCAAAGTGAACAAAACCCAACAAAACGAAAATCAAATTGAAACGAAATCAAATTTAATCCTCTGTCCATAACTTCTGATATCAAATCTCAAAGCCAATTAATTTAATGACTGTTGAATTCAATTCCTCCTAGAGGTGTGCGCCACCATCGCCGACACTTTTGCATCAGCGCGCCACTGATAAAATCTGTCACGCATCTGACCTATCATTCTCAACGCCGGTTCAAAATTAGAAAAACCGAAGAATTTTCAGAATTTGGAAAAATTTCGAGATGAAATTCTGACAATGTCAATTCTATATTCCAATAAGTTTTGTGTGTAAATTTCGTTAAATTCCTCAATTGATAACCTTGAAATACTCTAAAGAACCTCTCTGTGATAATTCCAATGCTCTTCTTGAAAATTTCATGCAATATCCCGCTGAATAGTCATCTGTTGAAATCTCAAGATTTTTCCTCTAAATCTCAAAAGTTTTCCCGTTAAAAAACCCCGAGTAATTTTCCGTGAAAATTAAGAATTATTTCCCGAATTATTTATTATAAAATTTTAAGTTTAAACGGACATTCCGAAATATTCCCCGTGGAAATTTAGAATGGTTTCCTACGATATTTTTTAATTTCTCTTGCAAATTTGGAGCAATTTCTTTAGGAAATTTAAATAATTCTTATGGGCATTCCAAAGAATTTTCTGAATAAGATTCGGCAGAAATTCTGGAAAATTTTCAGTTGAAATTTTTGTGAACTTCTCGTATAAAAGGGCTGCGAAATGGTGAGTTGACATCCGGGAAGGGGCGCCTAATATAGCTCTGGTCCTCACAAGTTCCAATACTCACGCTTCCACGGGTCTTCCGATGACAATTGACCGCCAGCTAAGGGTTGCGTACTTAGCTGGTAGTGCAGCCTGGGCACTGTTGTCCTTCTGACATCAGCTAGAGTGAGAGGGTGCGTACTGTGGGGTCTGCCTAGGATGTGGTGGGGTTCGACAGTGGGCTCTGTTGAACTTCTATAAAAAGCTGCATGTGTCCCCAAGCAGGCCCTATCAAAGCGACCGTGTGCCGCTCAAAGCGCACTAGCCTAGTCCTGGTGTTGGGTGGGACTTTAAACAAATTTGACCCGACTGATCGAGCGTCTGTCCACCAAGGAGGTGCAGCTCCAACAGCGTCTGTTCTGGCATCCAGCGGCTGAGTATGAAATGCTATTCCCCGGAAGCTATACCTAAGATGGCAGCCCCATCCCGGTGGATAGGGAACCTTGGGCCAACAACCTACTGTTCCCGAAACATCAATTTGTTCGAGAATCCGATAATGAAAGAATACCGACTGATTTTACGGCGACGACTCTTAGCGCGAAACAACGGACACGAATAGGAACATGGAACGTTTTAACCCTAGCCCAGCAGGGTAAATTGGCACAACTTGCCAATGAGGCACGCCGCATGAAGCTTGAGATCCTGGGACTGAGTGAAGTCCGTTGGCCAAACTTTGGAGAACACAGAACGCCGTCGGGACAAGTTCTGCTATACTCTGGTTTACGAGGTGAACACGCTCCCCGGCATCGCGGAGTTGGCTTCCTACCCTAGCAGCACACATGTTCCACATAGGTTACTGCAACTTATATGTGACCGGATTCAGTCACAATCAAGTTGCTGCAACCATTTTTGTCTGACTTGTGCTGCTCGGGTACTAAGCGCTCAGGCACACTCTGCGCTTATGAAGTGGGAACCTATAAGTGAAAGGATAATCGTTGCCAGATTTAGAACACGGGTCCGAAACCTTACTATAATCCAATGTTATGCGCCAACCGATGCTGCCGATCTGCAAGACAAAGAGAACTTCTACAGTCAACTCAATGCCGTCGTAGATAGAATTCCGAAGGGTGATATCAAGATCTGTTTGGGCGACTTCAATGCGAAGATCGGATCCGACAACTCGAACCATGAGCGCATTATGGGACGCCATGGTCTCGGAGAAATGAGCGAAAACGGAGAGCTGTTCGCAGAATTTTGTGGTAATAACGACATGGTGATCGGGGATCGCTCTTCCTCATCGACCGGTTCACAAGGTCACGTGGGTCTCCCGTGACGGCTTTACAGAAAATCAAATCGACCACATCTGCATCAGCCGAAAATGGAAACGGAGCCTTCTTGATGTACGGAATAAACGTAGTGCCGATATCGCGTCTGATCATCACCTCCTCATCGGCGAAATACGCCTGCGCATTGCGCGGATTCGTCGGCAGGAGGAAAGAGTTGGACGACGATTCAACACACGCCGACTGGAAGATGCCACGGTGAAACGGTCCTTCGTTGAAGAACTGGAGACGCGTGCTGCAGATATTCCGGAAGGTGGCAGCGTGGAAGACCAATGGACCGCCATCAAGAATGCCTTCATCGCCACCAGCGAGAACAATCTGGGTGAACTACGCACCCAGAGAAAACAATGGATCACCGATGAGACCTGGAGGAAGATAGAGGAGCGAAGAGAAGCCAAAGCCGCGATAGAGCGATCGAAAACCAGAGGAGCCAAAGTCTTAGCCCGTCAACGATACACGGCTCTTGAGGAAGTAAAACGCTCATGTCGACGGGACAAGCGAGCGTGGGCAGACTCTCTGGCTGACGAAGGAGAGAGAGAGCCGCCGCAACCGGGGACATTCGTCTCCTCTACGATATCTCACGACGCTTAAGCGGGGCGAAGATGAATGCAACGATGCCTGTGAAAGATGCGAATGATCAGTTATTGACCGACCCAACTGACCAGCTGAAACGCTGGTTTGAGCACTTCGAACCATTTTTTTTCAAGTGCCGACCAGGCCACCACCAGCTCGGCATGATCTGCCTAGGATCCGACGTATAACACGCGTCAATACCGAAGCTCATCACTGCTAGAGATTTAAACAGCCATCCAAAACATGAAATCGAATAAAGCCCCAGAGGTCGATCGTATATCAGCCGAGATGCTCAAAGCTGACCCATGACATCCGCAAAACTACTGCATCATTTATTTTGTAATATCTGGGACACCGCAACTTTCCCGGTCGGCTGGATGCAAAGTATCTCAGTGAAGGTACCCAAAAAGGGTGACCTGACTGTATGCGATAACTGGCGAGGCATTATGTTGCTGTGTACCGTTCTCAAAGTTCTATGCAAAGTTATCTTAGCCCGGATTCAGGAGAAGATCGATGTGACTCTCCGGCGGCAGCAGGCCGAATTCCGTGCCGGAAGATCCGGCGTGGACCATATTGTCACGCTCCGTATCATAGCAGGTCAACGAATTCCAAGAGTCCCTTTACTTGGTATTCATTGACTACGAAAAAGTTTTCGACCGTCTCAATCACGAGAATATGTGGGGCGCCCTGAGACGCAAGGGGGTTCCTGAGAAAATCATCGGCCTCATCGAGGCACAGTACGAGGCCTTTTCGTGTAGAGTGCTGCACAATGGGGTCCTGTCCGACCCTATCCGGGTCGTAGCTGGTGTGAGGCAAGGATGTATTCTATCACCGTTACTGTTCCTCATCGTAATCGATGAGATTCTGGTAGATGCGATTGACCGTGAACCAAACCGCGGGCTGTTATGGCAGCCTATAACCATGGAGCACCTAAACGACTTCGAATTGGCGGATGACGTTGCACTAAGGGTATGCGATAACACACTTTTTCCTAACGAAACGAAACGAAACGAAATTTGAAATGTCTATGTTGATTCGGATCGAAACGAAACGAAATATGGATTTACTTTCGAGTCTTCGAAACGATACGAAATCAAGTTTATTTATTTCGAAATTTTTCGAAACGAAACGAAATTTTAATTTTTTTCCGCGGAATTTTTAATAAATTGGTTTTACATTATGTACGTAATTCTGATTTCACTTTTTCGAAGTCAAATAACTGTTTTGCGACCAATAGAATTATAATAACAGAAGAGGCAGTCTGTGATAAATCGACGATAAGGCAATACCCCAGCATTTTTGTAATTTTTCATATACGGATTCAAATTTGGTTTAAAACCTTAGTTCACCTTAGTTAGAATTATGTAATTATGCTGAAGCATACTACATATTGCCTTGTCAGCGTGGTTTTATAGTATTGAGCTAAGTAAAAATTTGAAAATGAATGTTTAGATTTATTTTTTTTATTTAGTGGGATACTCAATTATGTATCCACATCTGCCAGGCGTATACGCAGATAGAGAATTGATATTACTAGACCAACATTTGAAAAGGAAAGCAAAAACTTATTCCTTCTTATTCGTCCACATATATCAAACATACTTTTGCTCAGAATCCTGTGCACCTTTCTAAAATGCATAAAGATATGTAGTTCAGATTGAATTTCACAGAACCATAGCCTTATATACAATCAGCTGGACGAATTGAGCTATTGCCTGTGTGTCCTTGGCATATGATAACAGCTGTTTTGGTCAGATGAGCAGTTTTAATGATCTTTCAACCCGTTCTGGATGCCCACAAATCTGCAATGTTCCTTACATTTTGTGCAAATAGTCAAAGAAGAGCTTAGCTTGATTAACTGTACACATCGTAGTTGCTAATCATAATTGGCCGAGAAACATCAAATAAGCACAGCTCACCAATTAAATAATATTCTTAGGAAATGTAATTAAATTATTAATTTATTAATTATCAATTAAAAAAGTTATTCTTATTGTATACTGTATACAGAGTTTCCAATTCATGACCAATACCTAACGATGCTCCTTACTGTCAATTTAGGATTAGGAGCGGAAAATTAGTTTAACACTCTTTGTTATAAAAGACCGAGGAATGCTCTGCATCTCCGTGAGGGCTTCGGGAGAGGAATCGTTGGCAGTTGTGAAGGTAATTCATGTGAAGCCCTTTGGTAAGCGACTAAATGTTTATTATAAACGAAGTTATTTTGAAAACAAGAAGACGAAAACTGTGTTTTAAATCAATCTAACGCAAGATCAATGTGCCTCGTTTAATAAGCTTTTTATAGTCAGTTTTTAACATGCCGCCGCCGCCGACATGTTTGCATCGGCGCGCCACCGGTTTTAAATTTTCCACGCCACTGATCTATAATTTTTCACGCCGATTCAAATTTGAAGAAATCTGCAAAACTTTCTGTACAAATTCAGAAGATTCAGTGGAAGTTCCGTATAATTTACTGATAGATCTCAGCAACATCACGTTGAAACTCCAGAGAATTTTTCGTGAAGATGTCAATGATTTTCATGAAAATTCCATACAATTTCTTGTTTATATTTCGGAAAGCTCTGCGTAAAAAAAACTAGGCTGAACATTTCGTGTAAAAATTGCGAAGAATTTCCCGCTGAAATAAAAAACATTCCATTGAAATTGAATTTGAAGAGTCGTTCGGCAGACAGCCATTTGGCTGAAGACCACAAGGCTGAACGTTGTTTGGCCGAATATGTAGTTTAACCGAAACGAAAAGACTATTTGGTAGAAGCAAGCTTGAGAGCAATTCGATAACTTGTTTTAATGTTGTGAAATCTTCGATTATGTTTACTTAATTTGATATCCAAAACTAATTTTGATATTGGTTTCTGATAACAAAATAAGTACATATTTTGGTGTCCTACCATTCTATTTAGTTATATACAGCAAAATGAGATAGAAATATGTACTCAATCATGATGATTCATATTTGAGAACAAATTATAAATCATTTTGCCATCATCATGTCAAAATCAAAATATGTTTTGTATATGCTCTCATTATGCTTTCAGACTTTGCTAAGGTATCTAGCATAAGGTTATTTGGTCGAACAGTTCCTTTAACTGAAAAAAAAGTCGAAAAGCTTAATAGCCGAATATGTCCTTCGGCCGAAATAGTAGTTTGGTCGAAAAGGGCCATTTGACCGAAATGGATATTCGGTCGAAAGTGTTGTTCGGCTGAATTGGTCATTTTGGATATTTTCAAGACATTAACGGGAGAATTTTTTTTTCTCCTCAAACATTTTATGAATTTCCAGAAAATTCTTCAAGTTTTTCCAAAATATTTATTTGGAAATTATTTTCGGATTTTAGACATGAATTACAATTTTCGAGATCTCTTGGGAATTACCAAAAGGAGCTCCTTGGATTTACCAAGGAAAATTGTTTGGAATTTACATGAAAATCTCTCCAGAGTTTTCACGGGAAGCTGTTCCAAATTTCCACAGGAAACTATTCAGAATATCCATAGAAAGTTCCAATTGAGTCTCTGTTGAGTGATTTTTGTGATTTTTTGCAGGGCTTAGTTCATCACTAGATGGCTAGATTGGCCTTGTCAACTTTAAAACAACGGATAAGTTGCTTAGAATTTAACTTAATTTAACCTTAACCGATTTTCTCGCAACAAGTTTCATTCACAGGGTACAAAGCCTTGTTGATCACTATTGAATTTTATAACGATCGGCCATTGCGTTTAAAAGTTATGAAGAAAATGGTACATCAGACCATATAAACCCCATATAAGGTTGGTGTCTTAACTGGTGTCAAGAAAGGCACCACCAACGCTAGGTGGATTAATCTGGGGTTTTCAGCTGTATGTCGCTTTCGGTCAAACCATTTTCAACCTGATAACAGTTTGCATCAATTCGGCTTAATGGGATTTGGTTAGATGACTTTTGACTTAAAGGTCGGTATCGACTTAAAAAGTAGAGAGGTTACGAAATTTCGGTCATTAGACCAAACGAATATATATTTTCAACTAGATTACCCGTTCAGTTATTGACATTTGGCAGTATGACCTATCGGCCAAAACGATATTTTCGACCAAACGACATTTTCGGGCTGATGACCTTTTCGGTCAAACGATCATTTCGGCCAAACGACCTGTAAGGGCAAAGGTCTTTTTCAGCCAAATTACCAATTCGGTCGTATTTCGCTTTCGGCCAATGGAATTTCACAAGAATTTATTATAGACAATACACAAGTCGTTCGATAACTGCAAGAACTGTAGAAGTCCAAAAAAAATGCGAACTATTTTCTGTTGAAATCCAAAGATTTTTTTATTGAATTCTACATTTTGAGCAATCCTTCGCACAAAATTCTTAAGAAGTTTCCCTTTAACGTTCCGGAGAACTTCTCGTGAATATTCCAGGGAATTTTCCTTGAAAATTTCTTAGAGTCTTAGACAGAGCATAAAATATTCATCTTCATGAAGCAACTTCGGTCCGAATTTTGACAAACATCGCATGAATATTCAAAGCATAGAATGACATAGTCAGACCACTACTCCACAAACTCATTCATTCGACTGTCACTGAGTGTGTTTACTATGTGCAGAAAAAACATAATAAGCATTGCTTATGTTGATGTTTACCGTTGAAAGTGCCTCGCGGATGAAAATCGGATTCAGTTCTATGTGATACAATACTTTACTTATTTAAAACGTGTTCAAATTTCAGATAATTTATCAATTTGTAGAATGTGCGTAAATATTCAATGACCAATATTCAACTGAATATTGACAGTCCAGAGCCGACTATGAATGTGTCTAGAAGTAAGCTGAAAAGTGAATAAATGTGGACTTTACCAGAAATGTTCGATTATTTTACACTCTGGTCTTAGAGTCTCTCTCTCTCTCTGTTTTATTATTGGCCATGTCAAACTAGTTGTCTTAATTATTCTAGACTGAGAAAGCCAACGTTAAAACATCCATTCTACCAGCCTCTCCTACAATTAGGAAGAATTGTCTGTGTAAATTTCGAAGAATGCTCAACAGAATCTCAACAGAAACTTTCCGTGAATTTTCGAAGATTTTCCTGTAGAAGTTAAAAACTATTTCTCGTGGAAATTCTGAAGTTTCTCATGTAAATTGCGACGAATTTTATGTTGAAATTTTAAACAATTTTATTTAGGAATTCTAAAGAGCTTCTCTTGGATTTCTTCTTAGATTTCTCGAAACCTCAAAGTAGTTCCCGTGGAAAATTCGAAAATAGTTTCCAGATTTAGGAAAAACTTATAGTATTTTATGGAGAACTTCATTAAATTTTTCATGGGAAAGATTCTTTCTTTGAAAATAAAAATCTTGAAAGCATTCCGAAAAAATGCAAAAAGAGAAACGAGAAAGAGAAACGTAATAAAAAAAATCGCCACGCCGATTCACGCCGCCGCCGCCTGCTAAAAAGGATTTCGTCGAACAAAATTCTGACAAACGCCGCCGCCGACGAATATCAAACCGGCGCACACCTCTATTACAACACTATCGATTCCGCACTAAATAATTTTGTGCTCTTCGATGCAGACATTAGTTTAATCACTTCGCGTTCTCCAACATGTTCTCCATGATCAGCATCAACACGATCTGGTTAAACAAGTTTCTGCTACGCGAGTTAGGTTTTTTTCACTTCGCGTTCTCCCGGACTAGCTGCCGTCCCACGATCGATTCCACATTCATATTGTGCAAATAGTAAAAAAATATCCCCAAATTTAAATTTGAATCTTGGAAACACTGAAGACGTTTTATTGAAGAAAACTACATACATATTTGTCGACCAAGAATGGAGTTATGTAGTAAGCGTTAATAGAAAAATTTGTATAACCTAAAGTTTTGAAAACAACTTAACGAATTTGTTCAGCGGCGCAGCCAAAATTTTTGATAATATAAAGTCTGGTTTAAGTTTAAATTTGTTTCGAAATTCCGCGGAATTCCGTTAAATTCCGTTAGAAGCTAGTTTTTTCTAGCGAAATTTTAGCAATTTTACGAAACGAAACGAAATCAAGAAAACAGATTTCGCCATGCTCAAATTCCGCGAAATTCCGCGGAATTTCGTTTCGAACCACCTGAAACGAAATTTTTCGAAATACCGCATATGCTTACGTTGCACTACTCGCGCAACGGCGCTCTGATATGCAGAGTAAGCTCAACGACCTTGCCGATCGCTCCTCCTCGGCAGGTTTAGTCATCAACGTCAACAAAACCAAATCGTTGGATGTAAACACGGTGACTCCTTCCAGTTTCACAGTAGCCGGGCAACCAGTGGACAATGTTGAAAGCTTCCAATATCTTGGTAGCCAAATGGCGTCAGACGGCGGTAACAAGATCGACATAGACGCACGGCTCAAGAAAGCAAGGTAGATAAGTGAACACACCAAAATACGAATTTTCAACTCTAACGTGAAATCTGTGCTGTTATACGCTAGCGAAACATGGTGTGTATCAGTGGAGAACACTCAACGGCTGCAGGTGTTCATTAACAGATGCCTGCGGTATATAATTCGGGCCTGGTGGCCTCACAACTGGATCTCAAACAACGAGCTCCATCGTCGTTGTCACCAGAGGCCGATAGCAACAGAAATTCGGGATCGGAAGTGGGGCTGGGTCGGCCACACTCTACGTAGGGGCGGAAACGAAATCTGTAAGCAAGCATTAGACTGGAACCCAGCGGGACATCGCAGCAGAGGCAGACCCAGAGGCTCATGGCGGCGAAGCCTCAATAAAGAAATAAAAGAAGTCGACCGAAATCTAACCTGGCAACAGGTTAAAGCGATAGCCGGGCATCGCTCAGGATGGAGATCTTTCAAGTCGGCCCTTTGCACCACCGGAGGTGTACAGGATCCATAAGTAAGTAAGTAAGTCTCGTATAAAATTCGAATAAATTTTCATGAAAACTAGAAAGGCTTTTTTACAAAAATTGCATTTTTTTTGTGGAAACTCAAATTGTTTTTGGTGGGAAATTAAAATAATTTCTCGTGGAAGTTTTCAAAAATTTATTAAGAAATTTCTAAAATTTTCCATCGATAATTCCAAAGAATTTGCATTATAACTGCCGAAGAAATTTACGAAGAATTTTCCACGGGCATTTCGAATAATTTTGCTTATATGTCCAAAAATTCCTCGCGAAAATTCCGAAAAATTCCGAAATTAAGAAAAAAAATCGAGGACTTCCCAGAAAATCTCCAGTGAAATTCTGAAGGGTTTCTAGTGGAAATTTCGGAGAATTCCCTTTACAAGCTCCTAAGAATATCTTTTGGGCATTCTAAAGACTTTTTCTGGGATTGTAAATTCAAAAAAAATCCGTGGAAGTACTTCAAGTACGACATAATTTCCATAGTGCAAAGAAGTTCCGAAAATAAAAAAAAAATTCTAGTAGAATCTGCAGTAAAATCCAAGTGAGGATGTTGAAAAAATTTCGAAAATTTTTATGGAATACTTAGGAGCTTTTTTCGGCTCAACAAAGAAGAACTTCCTGGTGAAATTCTTGATAGTTTTAAGCCGTAGTACAGACTTTTACTTCAGTGAAATTAATAACATTTTTTATGGAGAAACGCAAGAGATTATTTCGGTCAAGTCATGCAAAAAAAAAAACGGAAAATCCTAAAAAAAATCAAACTAGTGAACTCCGCTCAAAGCTGCTGTCTATCGTTTTCGAAAAAAATAAATAAAAAAAGGGTCTACGTAGACTTTTCGTATACCCCCCTGTCTCCCTTCGTAGAATATCGTAGACTTTTTCGAAACCCCTCCCTCCCCCTCAAGAGTCTACGTGGTTTATGGACAGCCCCCAATGAAATAGACACAGATTCTACTAAAATTATTTTTTTTGCGAATAATGTTATGTTATTGGGTATTGAGTATGATATTAGTAATGGAACAAATGTCCTATTTACTTTAGAAATGTGAATATCATGAATATGTCTAACTTTTAGATACATTTCGTTGGTCGTTAGCTTGGTTCGTTGGTCCTCTTGATTAAAAATAACCCTGCCTCGAATCAAGAGTAAATGTTACAATTCGGTAATCATTTTTGGTTGTGGGAAATGTAATGTTGCGCCTAATAAATAGCTTGCAATCTTTCGAAACTACAAAGAGTCGGCTTCTAATTAAAATAGTTACAATTGTGACGGAAGAATAACCTTCAAACTGTGAAGTGTTAATTGAAAGTTGAACGAATCGCAGCGTTGCAACGCGTTGGTTTGCATCCGATACTGGCGGTTCAAGAGTTAAATCAATTCCATCTAATATTGTAATTTTATTCATAAATATTAGAGTGAGTTGTATGAAAATACGCAAACTTCATCCAATCGCTTTGGGACCCCAATCAACTTTGCAAAAAATGGGCTAGATTGATTGCGTCGTGGCTTTCCGCATCGCGTTTTTAATTTATATGAAAATTAGTATGGGAAATCATACTTTTTGGCATTTTTGCTTCTAGTGACTTCAATTATCGCCAATCCCCGAGCAGGAGAAATAACCTCAATAATACCTCATTTTATTATTGATACCATACTCTGTACGAACTAGCCTTGCATAAGAGGTAAAATACTAAAAAATAATACCAAAAATGAATATGTCAAATACTTTAGGCATAACATGCTTAGGTATTTCAATACCAAACGAATAATAATTTGTTATGCCTTGTATCTAGTTCCATAATATCCTCTTGCATCTAGTTCATACCAATTTCTGTTATCAAGGTTGTCGCTCCTGCTCGGGTCACGTCACTTAATACGTTTTCATATAGTCTGAAAGATGCCAAATGACTTTGCTGAAAAAGGTAGGTTGCTGTCACGTTTACAAAAAATGTTATGACGCTTCGAAGATGGATTATTCAGATCGTGTGCGAAAAATCAATGTTCCTGCCAGCACTACCGGGCCTTTAGTTGTTAGAGGGCAAAACCATTCTTCCTTCTTGTCCGGATTTTTACAATAAGAAATGATTCCGAATAACTGCAATTAGCTCACCAGCCCTATAAGATCAAACATTTTAAGATAACACTCAATTAAATTATTGGTCCTCGTAGTTCGGCAGTACTGGCAGAATAAACGTTTTTTTGCATATGGGTTGAACAACCAATCTTCAAAGTGTTATAACTTTTTTCGTGGACGTTCCAGCAACGAACGTTCTTCAGCAAAGTTTTTCGGCATCCTTTGGGTTATACTTTAACGCAATGCACTTGGTTTACGATGAACTGAAACCTCTAGAATAAAAAATGCAAAAATAAACGTTTTCCCATACTAATTTCCATACAAACTTCAAACGCGATGCGGAAAGCGAGGAAGCAACGAATCGGGCCCAAATTCTGCACAGTTGCTAGGGACCCAAAATGGTTTCGAAAAACCATTGATTTGAAAAAATGATCATGATGCCCCACTTTAATAAATATAAACATAATTTGTATTTTGACGGATACAGGATGTGAAACAAAAATTTCGAAATTCGAAATCGTCACGAAATTAGGAGAGATTTCAAACGCTAATAGTTTCTATAGCTTTTGGTGGATTTTCAAGATTTTTTTATCAATCGACTCGGAAACTGTCCAGTCCAACTCTTTACAAACCCAGTAAGAATGTCAGAGTACCTTTGCAACCGCTGTCGATCGCTGTCCGGTGCGGTTGGTTCTTGTGTTCTACTACTTTGCTTATAGCATTCATTGAACAAATCTTATGAGGAGAGGGACGCCACTTGTTGTAATTTTCAAACCAATCTGAAACATGCCGTATACAAAACATGTCTATTGACAACCCGTTTTCATCTCGGCAATTTCGTCGTAATTCCGAAATATTCAGTTTCTGATTGATTACGAACCACATAGCATGAAATATCATATCATTTATTGAAAGTTTTTTCGTCAGGAATTCTCATATTACGTTGAACATTTTATATTGCTATAATAACCCGTTCGTCTAAAATAAATAAGGGTTTATATAACAATTGAAAACACAAAAATGTACCTTGATTTTTTGCAGATGCCTCATTTTAATAAGTGCTTTCGCAGAAATTCGTTCAAACATTAAAATGTGATTTTCAAAATGCATTTCTGAAAAAATAAACCGCAATTTACTCAGGAGCATTTTTGCCATATTTTCGGATAACTTCGATGGTATTTTCGCACCGAAAAATTATAAAACTTCCCAATGAATTATCACAAGGATTCTATGGGAAATTAAATGAATACATTTCTACAGCCAGAATAAGGTTTATGTAGCAATTGAAATCCGAAAAAATATAAAGAAATTGTTGGAGCGCTGATCACAGGAATTACTGTAAAAATCCGCAGAAATGGCACCTTGGATGGACGAAAGAATTTTCGGAAAGACCAAAGAATGTCTGCAGAAATATCTAAAGCGATTTCCATAGGAAGAAAGGAGATTTTAGATGAAATTCCGACAGAAAAACGAGGCAGAAGTTCCTGCCGAAAATTTGTGAATAAATTGACGCTAAAAATGTCAATTGGTGGAATTTCCTGCTTGAGCTCTTAGAAAAACTTGTTATAATAATTAAAGGAGGACTCTCCACACGAATTCCGGAAAAAAATTTGCTGGAGTTTTCACAAATTATTCTGCGAAATTCCCTAAGAAATTTCCGAAAATATTCCTTTGAAATTTTCGAATGAATTTACGTTTAAAACTAAGGTTCCGACTAGCAAATCAACGGAACTTGAGCAACTATGTTAGATTTTGTATTATTTGTTTCTTGATACGAATTAAAATAATTTCATTATTATTATTTATTTATATTTTACTATATAGAAGTTTTGCTTTAAAAACATTATTGTTTGCCAAGTTTTGAAATCTCGCCTGAACATTCCTTGTATATCAATGTATCCTATAAAGTTCGGGCAACAAAAATTCAACTGACAATAACGGAACAAAACATGCCAAAACCATTATCTTATCTGAAAAGCGATGCTTATTGAAATAGTTCTGGCTGTTTAGTTCTTGTTTATTCAGCCTTAGTATTTCTAGTGATTAAAAGGATCATCATCCCTTTATATTAACCACAAGATTGCTTAGTTTTAAATTTAAATTTACAAGATTTCTTAGTCTTATTTTTAATTCGGTACGAACATGTGTAAAGTTGAAGTTTAAAATGATATTTAAAATCAATAATATTATAACTTGTTGGAGAGAAAACGTTCAGTTGTGATAACCAAAATTGATATTTCACACGTGGAATTTAGTTCTGTATCGTGCGGATTTGGAGCGGATTTGATTTCATGTCGCGTGAAAATGGCGCGGATTTCATTTTAGTCGGCACGAATATGACGCGGAAAATATTTTAGGATCTTCGTAACAACCTTCTAAAAGCACAAACATGTTCAGCATAAGGACAATTCTAGACCAACATTTATACATACATACATACATACGCACTACAACGGGGAAGGGTCGTTTGGCCGAAACCAATTCGGCCGAAATCCATTTGACCGAATGCTACTGGGCCGAACAAACCATTAGGCCGAAAAGGTCATTTTGCCGAAAGGATCGTAAGGAAGAAAGGGTCATTTGACCGAAAGGGTCATTTGGCCGAAAGGGTCTTTTGGCCAAAAGGGTCGTTTGGTCGAAAGGGTCATTTGGCCGAAAGGGTTGTTTGGCCGAAAGGGTCGTTGGGCCGAAAGGGTCATTTGACCGAATAGGTCATTTGAAAAGTGAGAAATTAGAAATAAGTAGAGACATGTCTTACTCCTCAATCTTAATTTTTCTCTTTTCACTGTAAAAAGTGAGAAGCGCAAAATGAGTAGTGAAACGTCTCACTATCCACTGCGCACCACTCACTTTCCACAGTCAGAAGTAAGAAATGAGTACCTCGTACAAAGTGCTTAATGGCGGATATATTACTATTCCAATAAAAGCTTATTATTAGTTTTGATTGTTTTATGTTTGGTTCCATAACTTTATATTGTACATAATATGCATGGCAATGCGATCAGTTTATCGAATCCTATGAAAAGCTCAGTAACGAGTGGCCACCAAAAAACGGGAATGACTTAAATTCTTTTCTATCAGAACAATATTGCTTTCACACAAATATTGCTTAAGGTGCATGAATCCTTAGAATTATTCCTTAGGATTGTTGCACACGCACTTTCATTCCAACCTTGTTTACAGCTTGTTTAAACAGGAAGTACTGCGGCATTGTACATTTTCACAAGCGAACAAAAATCCTGGGAAAAGTACACGGTTGACCATTTTAAGCGTCAAAATATTTCGAAAACTGTCATAGGATTCTTTGGTCCACTGAGCTCCATTGTATACAAAGGTAATTATAAGGCCAAAGACACGAAGCAACTCATAAGTAGGATCAGAAGCTGCATCCGGAAAAATGATGGGGCAGAGCCGTCCAGTGGTCATGTCATACCAGAAAGACTGAACTATGCCACATGGCGAACCACGGACTATATGCTAATATTCATTGGTCTAAGTTTGAAGACTAAAGACAACACTTTATATAACACATATCAGATAGAATTGTACATCTTTGTAGTTTTTTACCGGGCCATTCTTTCCATTCCCGCTATTAAGTGGCCACTTATTAGCTTCGTTGCTTTCTTCGAAGCCTTTTGGAGATTCGGAAACCTCTTTTCAAGAGACTCGGAAAGCTCTTTTCAAAAGGCTCGGAAGCCTCATTTCAAGAGGCTCGGAAGCCTACTTTCAAAAAGCTCGGAAGACTCCTTTCAAGAGGCTCGTAAGCCTCCTTTCCAAAGGCTCGGAATCCTCCTTCCAAGAGACTTGAAAGCCTCCTTTCAATATGGTCGGAAGCCTCTCTTCATAAGGTTTACAATTCTTCTTTCTAAGAGCTTGGAAGCCTGTTTTCAAGAGGCTCGGAAACCTCCTTTTAAGAGGCTCGAAAGTATTTTTTCATGAGGCTCGGAAGCTTTCTTTCAAGAGGCTCAGAATCCTCATTTCAAGAGGCTCGGAAGCTTCCCTTCAAAAGGTTTGGAATTCTTCTTTCAAGGAGTTTGAAAACCTTAAAACTTTCCTTTAAGAGGCTTGGAAGCCTGCATGCATGAAGATTGGAATTCTTCTTTCAAGAAGCTTGAAAGCCTCCTTTCAAGAGGCTTAAAAACGTCCTTTCAAAATGCTCATGCTTCCTTTTAAGAAGCGCAGAAGCGTTTCTCAAGAGGATCGGTAGCCTCCTTTCAAGTTGCTCTGATGCTCCGAAGTTTACTTTCAAGAGGCTCGAAAGCCTTCACATGCATAAAGACTCATAGGAAGCTTGATGAAACTAAATTTGAATTGGAAAGTTCACGGAATAACAAAAATTTCAGACAACTTTGTGTAGAGACATGCTATCCAAAATCGCATATTTGTCCTAAATAATAGGAAATGCGGCAAAGATTGGACTGATATGCGATCATAGGGAGCATATATCTCGTTAGTTTTCAGTTTTGTTTCTTATACATCTCTTAAGTTATGCTTATTTTCATTCACAGCGGATACCTCAATGAATGTAAAAGTTCGTAGGGGTACCTTACAAGAAAAAGGTTGAGAACCGCTACAGCTAATTGTTATATTCGGCCAAACAACTTTGGGCCTAGTGGCATTCGGCCAAACGACCCTTCCCACACAAGTATGATGAATGATAAGATTGAATTACAAACCCCGTAAAAACCATCCAATTCCGTTCATGCATCCCCTACACAGATTTAGTAATTTCAATAATAGCTATTTTTTACTTACAGAATATTATCTTTTATTGCACTAGGATGTGAGCGAGGTGTATGAATGGTGTTTGAACTAGCGATGGACCAAACGGATAACTAGGATGAATTGATCAGATCTGGGTCCACTCTAATGATCCGGATTTTTCGACCGGATCGGATCCTTGGAACAAAACGCAAGATAAATATTTATTTAATACTTTATTAAAGTTATTTTTCAACAATTGACCTTTCCCGTCAAACATTTGTAATACCTAGCTAAAATGATTCTTTATTTTATTTCTGGTCAACTTTCCCAAAAAAAAAAGGGTCTAAGCATTTTTAAAATTTAAAACAGAAAATCTTAAAAGTGCTGCTTTTCAACACTGGCCTAACATTTGCTCGATTACGAACATCGGGTGAAGTTTTCCGGCCGGTTCTGTCGTGCAGAACTTTTTCGGTTATCGTTATCAAAAAGTATGGGTTCTTCAGGAAAGTTGACCTTAAATAAGCCAAAGACTTGACTGAAATAATAAAACAAGAAACCACTGAGTCCATTAGTTGAAATTAGTTGAAAGCACAAATTAGCCCATCAGAGACGTGAGAAGCTCTTGTTTACAAAAGCAGTTAAGCCCTTCTGAAATGTTGGTGCCGAATTGTAGCAATTTTTTGGGGGTTTTAGGCTTGGATTTATTAAAAAACTGCCTTAGAGAAAAAAAAAACTTTGCGACCTTTTAAATTACAAAAGGAATTATTGAGGCATGACGACACCTACCCATGATGTGAACCGGTGCCAGCGAAAGTGGTACATAAACCATTTTTGTCGATGTTGTGTTTTTTACACCAACTGCTTCTGTGAGCAAAGGTTTAGTAAGGGAATGACGAAAAAGTGATTTTCGACAACTAAATCTGGAGATATGCACTTTTTAATTTCCGGTATACATCACAATGGCAATTTCGTTGCCAGGCAAAGTGGTACATGTGCAGCTATACCCCCTAAAACAGTTTATTGAAAAGAAAATTGTACAACATAGATGTTTCCGCAACATATTTTAACCCTATTTTGATTTTCAAGATGGTTTACTGCCGTTGTTTAAAATTAATTTTAAAAATGTACATGTACCACTTTTACTGGCAACGATTTTAGGTTTCTGTTGCATTTTGCTTCCAATAATAGTGGTACATGTGCATTTTGTTCCAACAAACTTGAAATTTGTCCAGAAACTTCGCGTATTTCTCATTGCTACCTTTAGGCAAATCAGTCATAACACGTTGGTACAGTTGAGTTGCAGAAAATTGCTAATTTGAATTCTATTTTCGAAGTTTTCGGAAAAATGCGTCTCCTGTAAAATTTACTCAATGTAACATGTACCACTTTCGCTGGCACCGGTTCATGTAAGCTACCACAAAAGTTCAACTCAATGGACGCAGTGGTTCGACGCCCCAACAAAAAAAACAGTGTCAATACATTAGGTAAATTAACCCAAAACTTATTATGGCAATAAAAGTTGCAATCCTACTTATTTAGCTATTTGAGTCAATATATAATGTATTTCTAGCTAGATTCGACTCGATTGCGCAATCAGAGATAGACAAATTTAAGATCAAAATATGTTTTACTTGAAACTAAAATTGGAATTCGCTTAAACGAATGATCAAGTTTTATACTGCTTCTGAAATGCTACAAATATTTTACTATCAAAGTTAGAATACACGATTACATCGGACTTCCCTATCATTTAGATTTTAAATGTAGAGCACCACCGTAATTTCAGCTTACATCATTTGACCGGAAACAACGATTTCATCATTTTGTGTGTTGCAAAATCTCGAAAACACGCTAGCTTCACTAATCCACAAATTCCCCCAGCGCAAACCAGGAAGACGATCAATTTTCTCTTCATCAATAGATTGGATTCTGCTTCACACAGTCTGCCTATTGCGAGTTTTTTTTTTCACCAACCCACCCACGGCGAACATACGCATAGAAGTACCTGGAGATAGATGGACGAGCTGTGGATAGTACGCAAGACCATCATTAAATCGGTTGACCGGAAGCCTCTGACTCCATCCTCCGAGCTAACCCCTTGCCACGAAATAATTCTAATTCGATGAATAATTTTATTTCCAATTTCGCTCATCACTTCCTCCTACGATTCGAGCCGGGAACAAATCTTCTCGGCAACAATGACGGTGTTGATGATGATGACGATGACGACGGGATGATACGTAGAACCGTCCCAAGCGTGAAAAGTCGACCACTTCGGTCACACAACATTCTTCACACTTGGCGCACTTCCACCTTCCATTTGAGCTGGTAGGGCGGCCGCTATGAGAGTGCCTTAGATAAAAACCCATACCCAATGAATAAAGCTCGACGGCCCGATTGCGTGCCCCAAAAGTGAACCTCGAAGCTTTCGGATTCGACGGGGAGTAATGGAACGAGGCCGGCGAAGGGGCAAGTGAAAATAAAAATCGAGCAACATGGGAAGAATTAGCATAAGGAATGTGAATGTGTGCTGTGCGCAGCAATTCATGCGCTGACCTCTCGCTGGAACTAAATGAAGGAAACGCGCTTTTGGTATGAGGGTAAGTGACATTTTGAATGTGCAGTGTCCGGAAGATCATGATTATGAGCTCATTTTGGAGCGAGTTTAGTGAAATGTTCTTGAACGAATTCAAACCATTTCACTAAATATCATTCAAATAGATAGGCGTTTTAAACCTCAGCTCGATCAGGTGAATGAATTAAATTTTCCCAACTCATCTTTTAATCCTATGGCATACCCTTACTCGGGACCACGGAGAAAAAGACCCAATAATTCGAGAGCGCTGCATCACGCGGGAAGAAAGGAGCGAAAGGAAAACACACAAAAATCGGCCAAAGCAAAAACCAGCGAGCAGAAAATTTAATTTATAATTACAGTCATGATATTTGTGTTTATAAACGAGTTAAGAAAGAAATAAAAATAGAATAATAATAATTATCATCGACGCGCAAAACAGAGAAATAAAAATACGAAACGAACGAGCTGCTCCGCCGCCGCTGTGCGAAGAGTCGAACGGCGTGGTGCGGTGATGCGGATGGGAAGATAGAGAGTTTGTTGGGCTCTCGTCGCTCGTCGTTCATAGAGACAGGTATGGAGATGATGCCGAGATTGCGCTGATGCTGATACGCAACGGGCCCGGGTGGTGGAAGCGACTTAGGAGGAAGGCGAGTGTTTAGGTGCTCCTTCTTCAACAAGAAACTGTTTGTATGATCTTGTTTTCTCACGTAAATAAGTAGGAAAAAGTTGGCGTTCATTGTTTTTCGATGTTCAAGATTAGTTTTTTTGTTGCTGTTTTTGTTTGTACTTTCTTCGGCGCTTAGGAAGAATGGAAGCGATTGTTTGTGGATGGAGTGAGCTCGATGAGTACAGTGAGTTTTCAACGATGACCATTCATCATTACTGTTGAGCTGATACAATCGGCAAAGTTTAGCAACTGGACAAGAAATTTACAATGAGCTCGTTTACTTCATGTATTTAAGATGTGAAGCTAAAATCAATTTATTGTGAAAAAGATTAAAGAGAAAAAATCAACTGAAAACAAATAGTCAAGAAAGCAAAGGAGTTTTCTGCATTGTTAATTCAAACCAAATGACGAATTATTCAGTTCATCAATGCATTTTGAATGATCAAATTCTGTTTATAGTGCTCGGGGTGGAATCAACTATTCAGTTTAAAATGGTAGAACAATCTGTTTCTGAATTAGAGTTTCGGATGGTATTCCTGACAGGGTCCCAGGCTGAAAAACCTGGCTGCAAAACTGCACAGGCTGGAAAACCAAAGATAGACACATTTGCCAAAACTTCTTCATAACCGTGTGAGCTCACTCGAGAATTTACGATGCAGCTAATTGAAATTGAAGATGCAATTGCGGCTTTATAGGGGTGTGACAAACAAAGCATAATAACCATAAAGCATAATTTAGACCATAGAGGCAACATTTTTGTAAACGGGAAAATTCATTAAATACTAGAACATTGTGCTAAATAGGAATAGTTACAATCAAGTGGTGGAATTAAGTACTAACTCGTGACAAGTGAGCTCCATGCTTATGATAGCATAACCCTCTAATGCCCAAGACCGCCTTTAAACGGTGTATTTTGATATATTTTTTTGTAATTTTCTATTGATCTGATTTCGAAAAGTTTTTGATATTGATCAATAATTTAAGCTTCAATGCATGTTTAAATGTGGTTTAAAGTCGATTTTCAAAGTTCTACAAATTTATAAAAAAATATACAAAATCTGGGAAGAAACGTCCAAAATCCAATACTCACGCATTCACTGGTGTGCCGATGACAATCGACCACCAGATAAGGGCTCGCGTATTTAGTGCAGCCTGAGCACTGTTATCATTCTAATGACAGCTATAGTGTGACCTGAGGGCTTGTCTAGGATGTGGTGGGGTTTGACAGTGGGCTCTGTTGAACGTCCATAAAAAGCTTCATGTATCTGCAAGCAGGAACTATCAAAGTGACCGTGTGCCGCTCAAAGCGCACTGGCCTAGTCCTGGTGTCGAGTGGGACATTGAACAAATTTGACTCGATTGATCGAGCGGCTGTTCACCAAGGAGGTGTGGCTACAACAGCGTCTGTTCTGGCATCCAGCAGCTGAATATTTATTTAAGCTATTATGGCAGCCCCATATCAGTGGAATCTTGGGACAAAAAAATACTGCTCCCAATACATCAATTTGTTAAGAATCCGACAATGAAAGAACATGGAATGTATCTACAGTAACGACTCTGTAGCGCGAGACAACGGATACGAAAAGGTTCATGGAAAGTCTTAACCCCGGACCAGAAGGGTAAATTAGCTCAACTTGATTAGAAAATTATTTTGAGCTTTTAGTGGAATGTCTTCACTTGTCAGTTGGTACAATTCCATTTAATTCTAAATACCACTTTATTGTACCTTTGACAGATACGTATTTCGACCTCTTCAGCAAGGCCGTCTTCAGTATCTCGTACTTGACTCGACTAGTCGACCCAAAGACGAGTCCAGTTCGATACACTGAAGACGGCTTTACTATTGAGGTTGAAATGCGTATCTGTCAAAGCATAGCATAGTTACGGTGTACTTCGTAGATTGGACACTAGTGATACTCATGTTTTTCTTTTGAAATCCTTATTCAGATTGCTATCAGAAATCAAGGTGGGTGTGGTCCATGATTTCAATCTAGGATAAAAATCACAAAAGCATGAGGATTACTACTCCTGACCACACACACCTTCACCATAACTTGAGAGGGGAAGGAAGTGTTGGTGTAGTACTTACTTAACGAGAGGCCCCCGACTCAGCGACACCCTCAAAAGTACAACGGAGTTAGATATTGGGAGAGGTATTCGTTGGGTCAAAGCTGACAATGTGACCGAGGTAGATCTTACACCGTAACACACCACGCAAAGGTGTCCACCCAGCGTTACGGGGGGAAGGTTGAAATACGTATCTGTCAAAGGTACAATGAGGTGTTGAAATAAATGGAATTGTACAAGCCCTTCTTATGACAAGTAGCACAACTTGCCAAGGAGACACGCCGCAAGAAGATTGAGGTCCTAGACTGAGTTTAGTCCGCTGGTCAAACTTTGGAGAACACATAATCCAATGTTATCGCGCCAACCGATGCTGCCGATTTGTTAGATAGCCAACTCAATGCTGTCGTACTCGAGCACTTCAAACAACTTCTCCAGGCCACCACCCCCTCGCCCCGGCATGATCTGCCTAGGGTCCGACGTATAAGCTCCATCACAGCTAGAGATACAAACGGCCATCCAAAGCATGAAATCGAACAAAGCACAAGGGTCGATCGTATATCAGCCGAGATGCTCAGAACTGAACCCATGACATCCGCTTATTTCGTTTATTTCGTAATATTTGGGATCTCGAAACTTCTTAGTTAAAGTACTCAAGAAGGGTGCTCTTACTGTATGCGAAAACTTGTGAGACATCATGTTCATGCATGTTGGCCTCACAAATGGATCTTATTGGGTCGGCCACAGATTACGTAGGGGCGGAAACCAATTCTGTAAACAAGCATTAAATTGGAACGCAGCTGAACATCGCATCGGATATAGACCTACAGACTCACAGAGTCATGGAGGCATATCCTAAATAAAGGAATAAAAGAATAGCACCCAACCAGAGGATGTCAGATTTATATATAGTTCTGCATTATTCACATGTAGGTTTTGTTCAAGAACTTAGAACGGCCGAAATCCATTTGGCTGAATGCCACTATGCCGAAAGTTGCGTAGTTTGGCTAAAAAGGTCGTTTGGCCGAAAGGGTCATTTGGCCGAAAGGATCATTTGGTCGAAAGAGTCATTTTGTCAAAAGGGTCATTTGACCGGAAGGGCCAATTGGCCGAAACGGTCGTTTTGCCGAAAGGGTCATTTGGTCGAAAGGGTCATTTGGCCGAAAGGGTCATTTGGCCGAAAGGGTCATTAGGCCGAAAGGGTCATTTAACCGAAAGGGTCATTTAACCGAAAGGGTCATTTAGCCTTTTGACCCTTTTGGCCTAATGACACTTTTGGCCTAAGGATCCTGTCGGCCAAATGAATCTTCCGGCCAAATGACCCTTTAGGCCTAATGACACTTTCGGCAAAATGACTTCTATCAAAATGACTTTCGGTCAGATGGGTTTGGGCCTAATGGTTTGTTCGGCCAAATGGCTTTCGGCCGAACGGGTTTCGGCCAAATGACCCTTCCCCTACTTGTACAAAATTCAAAAAAATGCAACAGAGGAAACCGCATGTAGAGAAAAAAAACAGCAATTTTCATTTCTGGCTTCTACCGGGTAGTAGATTTAAGGAGTTTACATCACTAGATAATGGGAGAGCTCCATTCTATTGAAATCATTCATAGTTTGAATATTTAAATATAATTTACGGCCAAAATCATGGAAATAGTTTGGCGGTACAGTTATGCCGAGAAATATAGCCCGTTTTGCGGATTTCTACGCATGTTGGTCCCGCTGAGGGGTCGATTTCTTTAATGACAACCATGAAAGACACATCGCACCTTATGCTTTATTTTTAATTTTACTCTCCACGTGGTGAATGTGTTAGATTACAATTCTATCACTTATGATGAAGATCTTTAAATCTGGTAATTTTCACTACTAAAAGTAGACAGGCTTGGAAGAATTGATCAGTGAATACCATTCCTATAAGCATCGCTCGTTTATATAACAGATTCTTCCCTAATGATAAATGTATTCCCTGCGACACAATTATACGTAAAAATTCAACAATGGGACAAACAGGCTTGATGTTGTTTTCACTGACTTTCCGAACAAAGTTCGAAATTTTTTAATGTTTTCGGAAAATATGCATAAGAATATACCGCTCTGTGATAAAAAGTTGAAATCTCCAGAAACAAAAATGGGACAACTATGCGTAGAAGGGCAGTACAGTGTGACCCGATTTTGTCACATACCCTGTTTTATCACCCCAAAATTCACCAGGGGGTGATAAAATCGGGATATTACTGTATCTACACGTGTATTTGTGTAATTCGCCACGCAGTTATTTTCATTTGCATTTTGTTCCACAATATGTTATGTATTTAACAAAAACCCAGAATAATCCACCTAGCGGTGATGGTGCCTTTCTCGATCTTTGTAAAATGTGTGCGCTCGAAAATAGATGAGCTAGAAGCCAGGAGGAGTAAAATAGAAAAATAGTCTTTCGGTACAACATTGTTGTCCGAGAAAAGTGAAACAAGTATTTTGGCCAATATTTCTAAGGATATAAAGGCATACCTCGATAGTACGTACACCTCCGTAATTTTAGTGTACGTACTATCGAAGCGTACGCACTATCGAAGCAAAAAAATGTCGAACAAAAAAAAATTTTTTTTTGCCTTTCTATTTATTTGGGAGTGGTGTAATGTTTATAAAACCGCTCGGAAGCCAAAATTTCGATAGAAGGCTCTGTATTCTAAGCAAATTTATATTGAATATAGTACACAACGGACCAGCATGACAAAGATTTTTCTTGAAATGGTGCCTACATGTAGCATTGCGCAAAATAATCGTCCTTGCAAATGTGAGGCTATTGTTTTTATGAAATATTGTATGTTAATGCTTCGGAACATCCATAAATTACGTGATATTCGTCGTTATAAAGATATGTTACACATCATGCATAATTATGCATGTAACTACAAAAAGTGACGATTGGGGGTGGATCACAACATTTTTACGTGACGTATTTTATGGATTCCACCTATAGATTTTATGTAAATGAAAAGCTTTAAGCTTGTCCTTAACTGTCACTGTCGTTGTGATTCTATTTGCTCCATTGACGCATCCTTACCAAAGCGACAAACTGTTAGCTATAGCAACAAACGCATCGCGTTGATTTGGAGGAATCTTCATTATGATTCGTTATTTTATACATAAGTATATTACACTAGGATGAGTATAAAGATAACAGATAAACTGATTTCTAATTTTTTAATTTATTTTAATTTTCTCGTATGTACAGGGTATCTGCAAATTATTCGTACAGATTTTGATAGTTTGCTTCTACAAAGCAAAAACAGACAATAATGGACTGAATCGGTAGCTATATGGGCATAACAACTCAGCAGGCTGTAACAGATGTATATTCTGAGAACACTGAGCGTCATTTCATGTATAAAAAAAATTAAGTCTTTGTGAAAGCTTTTTTTTCGGTTTTCTGAACAAAAAGGAATTGCCTTCGTACTCACCCGATTTGGATTGAATTTATCATTCGGTATGGTCCATCTTGAAATCAACAGCCATCAAAACATCGAACATATTATCGAGACTCTTCAGAGTCTCTTTCGAAAAGATGTCAAGTAGACGCAATTTACACTGACTTTTCGGCGGCATTCAATCAAATTAATCACAGGATTACAGTTGCTAAGTTTGAACGCCTAGGATTTTCTGGATCTTTTCTGTGCTGGCTTCAATCGTACCTAACTGGCCGTGAAATGGCCATCAAACTAGGAGATACCATTTCACAATATTTTGACGTTTCCTCAGGTGTACCGCAAGGTAGTCACATAGGGCCATTGATATTCCTAGTTTACCTCAACGATGTGAATTTAATACTTGATTCATTCAAGCTTTCGTTTGCTGATGATTTCAAATTGTACTGGATTATCAACGATACTCAAGATGCACTTTTCCTACAAAGTCAACTGGACGTTTTCGTTAAATGGTGCGATATAAATCGCATGGCCCTCAATGCTGAAAAATGCTCGATAATTTCCTTTTCCCGTAAAAACTCTTTGATCGACTTTAGTTACAAAATTGGACGCACAGTTATTAGAAGAGAATCTGTTGTTAAAGATCTGGGGGTTTTATTAGACAATAAATTAACCTTCAAGGATCACATCGGCTTCATTACCTCAAAAGCGTCTAAAACACTTGGATTTATTTTTCGCATAGCAAAACACTTTGATAATATTCAATGTCTTAAATCATTATACTGCGCGTTGGTCAGGTCATAATTGGAATATTCATCTATTGTCTGGGCTCCTTTCTACCGAAACAGCATAATCCGAATTGAAGCAGTACAGTGCAAATTCGTCCGTTTCGCCCTGCGCCGTCTTCCCTGGAATGACCCAAATAATTTACCTAGCTATGAAGCACGCTGTCAGCTTATTAGTTTAGATCTGCTTAGTGATCGTCGAGACGTTTCAAAAGCCCTTTCATCTCGGATCTATTGCAATCAAGAATTGATTGCCCGGCTTTGCTCTCGCAGTTGAACGTTAATATCCCCTTTCGCCAACTTCGATCAACTCCCTTTATTATTACTTAAGAGGTGCACGAACGAATTATGCCCAAAATGCACCTTTCGCTAGTATGTGTCGCATATTCAATTCCTGCTCGAGGATATATGACTTTCATCTTTCCCGCAGTACCCTCCGAAAACAGTTTGCTTTACAACTCTCTGCTTTCCACAACACACACCAGAATAGGTATTTTCACTAGGACTAGTATTTTAATGTAGAGTTATTGATAAGTTATATGTAAGAAAACTATGTATGTATCATTTGGAAAGTATGTATTACTGGTCATATTAGAAGATGAAGAGGTTTAGCGTCCATTTGAGAAAAACCACACAAGCTGTTCTACTCAAATTGGCTTTTCCCAGCTCCAAATAAAGATAAAAAAGAGACATTTGAAATCATGTCACAATCGTCAAAAATGTGTCATTTTAGTAACGCTGCTAATTTGTTCCTCTAGAAAAAAAATAATGTTACCGACAAGTGGATAGAATGGAACTAAACTTAATGTAAACTTTATTAAACAGTAAAGTATCTTGCCGAAAATTCAATTTTATGAATCACCTTTCCCACGATGGAATTAATTTAATCCTCGGGGAAATATTTTGTGGTCTATCAGGTGAAGGTGGGGAAGGGTTCTAGAGCTAGAACTAATTTCCTTGATAGATAAAATAATTCACAAACATAATAGCTGTTCAATTAAGTGGATAGCTAATCTGCTTTATAAGAAAATCATACCCATAAAATTTCAATTATTGCTGATAACACTCTTATGCCGATGACATACTCACGCGAGTGCATGTGCGAACGCGTCCAAGACAAAAGAATTCCTCTTGCTGATATTCAGCTTTATGAGGGCTTGGACGCGCTCCGCATCGCTCAGCTGTTTCAGATGTTCCTTCAATTGTTTAAAGTGATAGTATAATATGTGTTATGTAAGACTGGCAAACACACACGCTGCTTTTTCAAAGTTTTGCTACTAAATTCGTTATAAGCTCACGATGGTGCTTAAATCAGTTGTGAAATTATTACGTAACATATGAAGGAACCCCGCATGTGCCATGATCAATGCATATTAAATTTTTTACTAAAATCGTACGGAAAGTTGAACGAAAAAAAAATTTTTTTTTGTGTGCGTACTATCGAGGTAAAATGTACGTACAGTCGAGGGTACGTACTATCGAGGGTACGCACTATCGAGGGTACGTACTATCGAGGTATGCCTGTAGTCCAAACTGCCCAATTTTCAGCCTAGCTTAGCTTAGCGTAGACTAACAGTACATATATATGGAGTCCGAACTGCCCAATTTCTAAAGAAAAAAATGGCACAGGATTCCTCGTCCAATGCAATTTGTTGCGAGTAAATCGATTTAGCGTAAGTGCATTAAAAATGTGTTTTTTATAAGACAAAGTATTTTGGCCATAGTTTCTGAACCAATAATCCGATCTGACAAATTTTTAATAGGAAGCAATGCGACAGGATTCCGAATTGAACCAAAAAATTTAGCTAGACTTTTTTACACGCTCTTTTATAACATAGTAAGTATTTTGCCCATAACTTCCAAGCCCATAGTCCAATCTGTAAAATTTTCTATAGGAAACAATAGGACAGGATTCCACGTCGAAAGCAACTTGTTGCGAATAAATCGGTTTGGAGTAAGTTCATTAAACGTGAGCTAGCCTTTTTTACGCCCTTTTTTCATAACAAAAATTATTTTGGCCATAATTTCTAAGCCCATGGTCTGATCTGCCTAATTTTCAATAGAAAATTGGTGCGTCGTATGGTGCAAGTAAATCGGTTGAGGCTACGTGCATTAAAGCGAGCTAGAATTTTTCAAAGGAATATTATTAAAATAAAAGTATTTTAGCCATAATTTCAGAGCTTACAATCCGATCTTCCAAAATTTTAATAGGAAACAAAAGGACAGAACTCTGCGTCGAATGTAACTTGCAAGTAAATCGGTTGAGGATAAGTACCGAAAAAGTGGGCTAGATTTTTTACGCGCTTTTTTATAACACAACCATAACTTCCAAGCCCATTATCCGATCTATCAAATTGTCAATAGTAATTAATGGGACAGGATTTCGCGTCGAATGCAATTTGTTGCTAGTAAATCGGTATTTCCGCCGTAATTTCTGAGCCCATAGTCCGTTCTGTCAAACATAATATGATTTACTGGAGCAGGACTCCGCGTCGAATGGAACTTGTTGCAAGTAAATCGGTTGAGGGTAAGCACCAAAAAAGTGAGCTAAACTTTTTGCACTTTTGGTGCACACACACACATACACACACACGCACACACACATACATTATCTCAGTTCGTAGAGCTAAATTGATTGGTATATAACACTACGGGTCTCCAGGCCTTCTATAAATAGTTTGGTTTTGGAGCGAACGTATAGCCTTTACGTATACTTTGTATACGAGAAAGGCAAAAATGTATTTAGATCTAACCTGGATTCGAACCTAGACTTGTTTCGAGAATCCGCATGCACACCCATGCGCTAGTCTTTTGGCCGAATTAGTGATTTGGCCGAATAGGTCATTTGGCCGTAAAGGATATTTGTCGAATAGGTAATTTGGCCGAATAGGAAGATCACATCGACTTCAAAGCCGCATATGATACAATCGATCGAAACCAGCTATGGCAGCTAATGCACGAAAGCGGATCTCCGGATAAACTTCCGGAAAGTTGATCAAGGCGACAATGGATCGGGTGATGTGCGTAGTTCGAGTTACAGGGGCATTCTCGAGCCCCTTCGAAACGCGCAGAGGGTTACGGCAAGGTGATGGTCTTTCGTTTCTGCTATTCAACATCGCTCTGGAGGGAGTAATACGAAGGACAGGGATTGACACAAGTGGTACGATTTTCACGGAGTCCGTCCAGTTATTTAATACATCAGATAGAAAAGCGAAGCTAAACGGATTGGACTAGTCATCAACACATCGAAGACGAAGTACATGATAGGAAGAGGCTCAAGAGAGGACAACGTAAGCCACCCACCACGAGTTTGTATCGGTGGTGACGAATCGAGGTGGTTGAAGAATTCATGTGCTTATTGTCACTCGTACGTACTACGTACGTACTACGAAAATCGTACGTACTACGCAAAACGCTCCGATCGAATAGAGTTCGCCGCCGTACCAAACTGACTATCTACAAAACGCTTATTAGACCGGCAGTTCTCTACAAACACCAGACCTGGACGATGCTCGTTGAGGATCAACGCGCACTGGGAGTTTTCGAAAGGAAAGTGCTGCAAACCATCTATGGTGGGGTGCAGATGGCGGATGATTCATGGAGAAGACAAATGTACCACGAGTTGCATCAGCTGTTGGGAGAACCATCCATCGTTTACACAGCGAAAATCGGAAGACTGTAATCCGGACAGCAATCCGGTGAAAATGGTTCTCGACAACGATCCGTCGGGCATAAGAAGGCGAGGTGCACAGCGAGCAAGGTGGATCGATCAGGTGGAGGACGGTTTGCGGACCCTCTGCAGACTGCGTGGTTGACGACGTGCAGCCATGGACTTTTGTGTACTACGGCCTTAGTCTAATAACCTATGAAGTGAGTATAGAAACGTCTCACCTCCCACTGCGCTTTACTCAATTTTCACAGTAAGAAGTTTGAAGCGAGATGTCTCACTTCTTACTCCTCATTTCTCACTCATCACTTCACGCTTCAAAATGAAAAGAGCGAAGAAAGAAGGGAGACGCCTTAAACTTCTCATTTTTCACTTTTCGCAGTGAGAAGTGAGGAATGATGATTGACAAGTGAGACGTCAAATGAACTATTTGGTCAAAAATGACATATTCTGATGAGCGACCTTTTCGGTCTAATGGCCTGTTCGACCAAGCGACCTATTCGGCCAAATGACCTATTCGGCCGTATGATCCGTTCGGCTAAATGATTTTCGGTCAGATTGGTTTTTGTCCTAATGGTTCGTTTGGCCTAGTTGCATTCGGCCAAATGACCCTTTCCCATTTAGATTTTTTTCGTTTTTACCTTTTTACCTTTAACCAACCTACCTTCTTTACATCCAGTAGGGCAAGAATAGCACAGAAGATTGAACTTTGCTATCTGGACTTATGCTATCTGGATCTATTGGACCTACTATCAGTAATTCAAACTTCCTTTTCAGATACGGGCATTTGTTTCCCAAGCTTTTTTTTAACGAATATTCTAATTTTTCAGATGCTCTTTTCCTGGCTGCTTCGTCTACTTCTTGGTAGGTACTTCAGTTGAAGCTCTTGGTGGTTTCAGTTATACCAGACAAGTTTGGACCCAAGTCTCACACAGGTAATGCACTACCATGATATTGGGAGAGTAAGAAGAGTTGCAATTATTGCAATTGTAGTTGATATTCGGATCAGAGGAATTCATCTTGCTCGCCTAGTTTGTTAAGCATTGTCACCAGGTTGCTAAGGATTACAGAACGCTTTTTAGCAGTTGACTTCAACGCAGCTTAGTAAGTATAATAATTCAAGCTAAAATGTAATAATTGATTAGCATCTTATATTCCAACTTTATGAGCTATTACATATTTCGTATCAGTACGCTCCTGTAACAAACTTCCCGGTTTTCAGTACCCGGCAACAATCCAGTTCTATAATTGAATAGCATTTAATTCATCTCACATATCACAACAAAAACCACTAACTTACACTGATCGAATTCAATAGAATACGCCGATCTAACTGATGAACCACCTGCTTCTGACCAATATTCAAGTTTAGACAAATGACAAAAGCAAAACAGGATTCAGCTCTAAAGAGGCACCCGGCCGACAGTTTGTATGGACCCAATAAAGTACTCGAATATGTTCGTTGTTGGTAGTGTTGGTACATATGATTCTGCGGAGGTCCATTATTTTCTGGCTTTAAGCTCGAACCTACTCGATACATTTCGCTTAAAATATTGTATCTACAGATAACATAAAGCTCATCATAAATGCAGCTGTTTGTGAAAGCCCTGAACTTGACATCACGTCGAAGGTTATCGTAGGCAGACGATGAACCCTTCTCTCTATCTCCGACACCTTGATACGGTGATAAATGCACTTGCATGGATGGGGTTTTCCACGCCAAATGTGCAGACTGTTGTTTTATCAAGCTTGGCAGTCTCACCCCAAACAGCAACGAAGTCAGCGGAGGAAGATGATGTTGACGGATGTACGAACCTCATCACTCATCGTTGTTGGCCGTTTCGCCCTTGTATATGACTACGGTACGCCGTCGATGACGTTCCTCACTAGCTCTATCCACCTTCAAACGCGCCAGCCAGCCAGGCTTTTGTCTTTTGTTTTGTTTTTGCACAATTTTCGCTCATCCTCTCCTGCCAGCAGCGCGCGCCATCCGCAAACCAAACCCCTGACTGACTGGATATGCCCAAGTCCGACAAGCCTACAAACGCCTGCTCGTCGCTGCTGAACATTTTCCCTTTCTCGATCTCGTCAAAGCGTGCCCCTGGGCAGACGAAATGATCATATGTTTTTCTAATCAGAAATTCACAGCAGCCCCGCGAGCTGAAAGGGGGCGCGACCGTTTGTTGGTATACGGATTGAATCGTACCGCGGCAACCAGACGGTGAAACGGGAACCAGTGATTATCCAACAACAACAACAATCTCGCGCGCCGCGGTCGGTGAATAATCCGATGCACCTCCGAAACCATGCAGCCGCCCTTCCGGCCTAATCTCCGAACAGGGGCGATTTGTGACGATCGTTGGGGGTTATGCAGATTATGCGGCAGTTTGTTCAGCGGGAAAACGTAGGTACATAGGATCTTCAACTAGTGATAAAAAGAGGGGGACAAACATTTTCACCTGTTGCGAGCCGTATTAGATTTGATCCGAGCACAATTGAAGTTAATTTTAAAACAAAATTCATTTGTTCACTCCGGGCCTCATATCAATATTGCAGTTTTGGCGTAAACTTTAGGTTGTTTGAGAGAAACATGAAAACGGTGAAAATAAAGTTATATTTAACATGCAGGAAAATTCTCTTTAAAAAAAACACAACTTGTGTGCATATTACGGATATAAAGAAACACTTCTCCGTTCAACGGATTCCGAATCGTCCGCAATCCGTCGACGAGCAATCCCTACTGCTGTGCGTTTGCATTGTTTATGGCAAATAAATTTTGCCAACCGTGAGTATTTCCATTTGGCACGAAATCGGCAGATTTGAAGCCCAGCTAAATTTTCCGGCGGCATTCGCATGCACGACATTGATATAAATTTGATCCTCGTATCGTAAAGTTATTATTGAATTGAATCCAATTGCTTCGGCGCGGCACTCGCCATCCGGACCTCGTGCGGTGGATCTTTGAGTGAAGCAAACACAGTAGTGCAAGAGGGACATGAAGTTGGTCAAAACCTCCAAAAACTTACGTTCAACACAGTTTTCATAGATTTTCTCAATTTAAGCTTTTCTCGTTGACTAAACAAACAGAACAGAAAAAAGATCATTTAACATATGTAGATTGTGAAGGGTATAAAAAAGGGTAATTTAAATTTATCATAAGTTACCAATACAGCAGTAATAAAAACAAAGATGATTAGTGTTAGATGTAGGACTTTCTTAATCAAGTATATATTTCGGGTACAGCCCCTGCAAAAATGGAAAACCAAAAACTAAATATCTAGGGTACTTATTCAAAAGGACGTAAACAATGAATCAAACGTGGATTTGTCCAATCTGATAGTACTCCCAAGCAAACCATCACCACACACAGGTAGGGGTGCCATCAGATTGGACAAATCCACGTTAGAATCATTGTTTACAAAATCACAAACGTCCTTTTGAATAAGTACCCTAGATATTTAGGTTTCCATTTTTGCAGGAACTGTATTCAATGCGTTTTATGACGTTCGAAAAAAAAGCAGATTTTTCATGATCCAGCATTTGTGGGAAGTTGTAACCACTGTGCAGCGTAGCGATCAGCAAAGGATGGTAGCAACGGACATGCAAGATTGCAATAGTCGCGGCGGTATCCGAGCATGAGTTATCTGTAATACGAGTGTAATATAGCGCTGCACGGAACGCCTTCTTGGAGGGAGAAGAGGAACGGGAAACCTGCTCCCGCTAGGAAGGACCGAGCTTGCATATGATGCGAAGCGATGCGCGCGAGCACTCGGTGATATCGGAAATTTATTGTCATAAATAATAAATATATTTATTTCATATTGTTAACATATGAGTAAACATTAAAACAGATAAAGATACACACGCACGTTGCGAGTGGGCTGATCGATCTAAGCTCGTGAGGTGGGCTCTTTTCAAATCATGTTTTAACAACAACGGATGGATGCAACGGCGCAATCTTGTGGGTCTCAACTCTCGGATGAATGTGTTTCTATGACTAGGACTATTGTAAAGAAGCGAGTATTTTCACAGTTTCAAGTAAAAGATATACATATGGTTGCCTTTCTCGTACAACAACGTTCTACCGAAATGTTATCATTCGCTCCAAAAACGAGCTTTTATCGAAGGCTCAGATACCCATGATGGGTGTGTGATAGTGTTATATTTGGCTCAATGAATTGAACAAATGACTGTCTGTCCTTGTGTATGTGTAAGCACAAAAGTTTAAAAAAGCATTTTAACACTTTACGATAGTTTCAGTTGATGCGTCGTGCTTTAAATATCCTTTTAAATGCAACTTATCCTAAAATTTCGCTTGGAAAACTATTGAAAACAATGATTTTTTTTAACAAAATTGACTCCCTTGCACCAATAGTGGTGCAACTGTACCAATAGTGGCGAGTCTCATAAGAAACCAATGGATAGCACCACTATGGGAACCAAAATTAATTTTTACCTCCACTAAAGGAACAGTGTACCCATAGTGGTGCAAGTAATATTTGGTAATTGTTGATGTTAAATGACATCTATCTCATTTTTATTAGCAAATTTATTAGTTTGTCTATTAGCTAAGATATTAAAGCTGTAAATTTCTCATAATTATCAATTAGACCTGTGCGCCGCCGCGCCGCGCCGCCGCCGCCGGTGGTTTTACTCACGCCGCCGCCGCCGGCGATTTTGGGTCGGCGCGCCGCCGATCATAATTTTGCCACGCCGATGACTAATCGCAATAAAAAAAAATCAATTAACTTGAGTCGAGTCGAGTAAAATAAGAGACACTGAAGATGGCCTTACAGAGACGAAATACGTTATTGTAAGACAATACTACGTGGTGGAATTGATTGGAATAGTACTAAACTCGTGTTATGATTGTTGTTGTTAGTTAGTTGTTAGAATGTAGTTGAGGTGGAACTCGTCAGAATTCAATTTCAAATCTACCTCAAGTGATGGTGCCTCTAAGACAGTGTGGTGACAAACATTGGATAATGAATTGGTTGGTTGATTAGTTGTGAATTTGAATTAGGCTGTATCTAGTAGATTTAATCTACTAAGTAGAATAATTCAAAAAAATTTGAAATGGTCCTTGGAATTCGTCTAAGCCAAAGCCTCATTCAGTCAGGCACCTAAATCTGTAGGCAGTGTTTTCCTACACTCTGTGCAAAAAAATCTGCTCTTTGATTTTACTCCATCCACACGATTTTACAATCCTAACTAAGTAAGTGCAAATAATAGAAGGCTATTTGAATTTTCTAAATGTCCATCGTTTAGATGGAGTAAAATCAAAGAGCAGAATTTCTTGCACAGAGTGTAAGACAACACTGCCTGTAGGTGACTCGCAAATTATGTTTGTTGTGGCACATAAGCTTTTTTGAAGGCTTGAATACATCCCCAAAGCCCCAAAACCACTTGGTATATTTCCAAGTAAATTCCTCCGAAAAGTTTCAATAAAAAACCTTGGAAAATAACTTTATGTGTTCTTCCGGAAATGTCTTACAAAACTTCTCCGAAAATTCCTTATGGAATGCATACAAAAAAATTGTTTCAGTAATTTCTACGAAAATGTTGTTAAGAATTCGTTAGGAGAATCGTTAAGGAATTCCTTCGGAAGTTTCTTTAACGATTCCTCCGGATATTTCTTAATAAATTTCTCAAGAAATTCCATTTGAAGTTTCTTCAAAAACTATTTAGCAACTCTTCAACTTTTTAAATGAATACCTCTTCATGAATTTCTTCGGCAATTATTCTATGAATTCTTCAAATAAATTCTTACAGAGATTGCATAAGGGATTTCTTCCAAATTTTCCTAAGGAATTTCTTCAGAGCTTCTTCCAGCAATTCCTTTAAAACATTCTTCGAGAATTCTTCCAGAACTTCCTGCAGGAATTCCATCGAAAATGCCTTCATGGGTTCTTTACGAAATTCTTTCAGTAATACCTTCGGATTTTTTCAGCGTTAGTTGTTTAATTTATTTGTTTTATTTTTTCAAAAATTCAATTAGCAACTCCACCGAAAACTATTTCATTATCTAATTAACTTTCAATGAATTTCCTGGAAGAAATCTAAGAAGGAATCCGGGAGGCTTTTCGAAGAAATTTTTAAAGAAATCCCTGGTGAAATATCCAAAGGAATTCTTGGTGGAGTTTTTTTTAGATTATTCAAGGAAAATTTTTTGAGGAGCTCTTAAATGAATTTTTGGAGAAGTTTTTGAAGAAATTCCTGGAGGTTTTTGTGCATGAATTTCTAAATATATTTACGAAGGCATTTTTAAAAAAGAGGCTGAATGGATTTTCAAGAATAATTCCCGTTTGAACTACTTTAAGAGATTTTGAAAGTATTTCTGAACAACTTCTCACAAACCACGTAGGCCGAATTTTCACATTTTCAAACCAACCCCCGTTTCCCCCCTAGTAGACTTTTCCAAAACCCCTCCCCCATCCCCTTGAAGTCTACGTGATCGGGGTTCAGCCAAATCACACCAATCGCCAACGAAAAATTGACGATTTTTCTGCTCAAACTTTCGTTTAGCAGATTTAATTGATCGCAAATCGCATCGAATATTCCTTAACCTCATAACTGAGGATATACTAATGCAAATGTATGCTTAAATTGATATGAAACTATTTCCGTTGTCCTTGTACGAGCAAAATATTACAAGTCAGTCGAAAAGCCGCTTGGTGCAGTTTGGCTGAACCCCGACCACGTAGACATTGTGAACACTACAGTAAAATTCAAATTTCAAACCTAACAAAATCAAACTGAATAAAATCCAACTCAATATCAACGAAATCAAATTCAATCCTCTGTCCATAGCTCCTGAAACCAAATCTCGAAGCCAATTAATTTAATTTCTGTTGCATTTGATTCCTCCTAGAGGTGTGCGCCGCCGCCATCGGCACTTGCAAGGCGCGCCGCTGCTTAAAATCTGTCACGCATCTGAATTATAATTCTTCATGCCGGTTCAAATTTGTAGAAAACCCAAGAATTTTCAGAATTTCGAGTTGATATTCCGAGAACGTCAAGTCTACATTCCAAAAAGTTTGTCGTAGAAATTCCGTAGAATTTCCCGATTTATAACCTTCAAAGTTTCCAGGTAATACTCCAAAGAACTCTCCGTGATAATTCCGATATTCCATTGAAATCTCAAGAATTTTGTTCTAAATTCCAAAAATTTTCCCGTTAAAATGTCGCAGAAATTTTCCATGAAAATTTTGAATTATTTCCCGTTGAAACCATGCTAAAGGTTTCCTACGATATTTTGACATTTCTCTTGCAAAGTAGGAGCGATTTCCTGAAGAAATTAAAAAAAATCCTATGGACATTCCAAAGAGTTTTACAGATAATTTTCAGTGGAAATTATGAAGGACTTCAGTTGAATTTGTGGTAAAAAGTAGAATAAATTTTCATGAAAATTACTAATACTTTCTCTCAAGAATTGCAACAATTTTTTTGTGAAGAGTTTTTGGTGGTAAATTCAAATAATTTCTCGCGAAAGTTTTCAAAAATTTCTTTTTCCATAGATAATTCCAAAGAATTTTCATTAGAACTGCCGAAGAAATTGCCGTTAAATTTCGAAGAATTTCGCTTATATGTATGTCCAAAGAATTCCTCGCGAAAATTCCAAGAATTTCAGAAATTAAGAAAAATTTCCCGGGGACTTCCCAGAAAATCTTCAGTGGAAATTCTGAAGAATTTCTCACGGAAATTTCGGAGAATTCCCCTTACAAGTTCCAAAGAATGTCTTTTGGAAATTCCAAAGACTTCTTCTTGGATATTCCAAAATGCTTCCTTTGTAAATTCTAAATAATTTTTCGTCGAAGTGCGATATAATTCCCCGTGGAAATTCTAAAGAATCACTTGTAGTTTCTAAAAAAGTTCCTGCCGAAAATTAAAGGATATTTTGATTGAATCTACAATGTAATCAATGTAATCCAAGCGGAAATTTTGAAAAAAAATTTCGAATTTTTTTATAGAATACTTTGGAGAATTTTCGTGCTCAAGGGCCGTACACATATTACGTAAGCACTTATGGGGGAGGGGTCAGCCAATATCTTACGCTCCATATAAATAAAAAATCATTTGTATGAAAAAATCTTACATGGGGGAGGGGGTCCAAAATCCTGAAAAATTGCTTACGTAATAAGTGTACGACCCCCAACACAGAAGATTTTGCTGTTAAAATCATGATATTTTTAAGCCATAGTTCAGACTATTACTTCAGTGAAATCCATAAGAGATTCAAGAGATTATTTCGGTAAAGTCTTGCAAAAAAAAAACGGAAAAATTGAAAAAAAAAATCGAACAAGTGAACTTCGCAAAAAGCTGCTGTATTAAATGTTTTCCGAAAAAAAATGTCTACGTAGACTTTTTGTATGCTCCCGCCCCCCTTAGTAGACGTAGACTTTTTCGAACCCCCTCCCCCTCAAGAGTCTACTTGGTTTATGGACAACCTTTAAAGGAATTTTTTAAGGAATATTTGAAGGAATTTCCGGGGAATTCTCAAAGGAATCTATGAAGAAATTTCTAATAGAATTTCAGAGGAAATGCCTACTGGTATTTTTGAAGTAATTCCTAGATTTCTCCAGGATTTTTTTTGTAATTCTCCAAAAAATCCTATAGAGATTCGTCCAGGAATTCCCTCCGGAAACGAATTCCATGAAGTCTTTCAAAAATTCTCTCAGCTATATTCGGAAATTTCTCTCAGGAATTATTTCGGAAAAAGTTTCTTCAGAAATTTGTTTAAGAAAACCTTGGGAACATCGTTAAGGTGTTTTCCCGAAAATTCCTCAAGAAATTCTTCTAAGAACTCTTTTGGAATTCCTTGAAAAGTTCTAGGACGAAATTTCCTTGAGAATTCCTGAACAAATTCCTGAAGGAATATCCGTAGAAATCCCTGCAGGTTTTTTTCAAAGTAACTCATAAAGAAACTTCTGACAGTCTTAGATATCTCCGAAAATTCCTTTGGACATTCCGTCAAGACTTCGTTCAGAAATTCGGATATACCTTCTGAAAATCCTTCTTTTTGAAATATCTAGAGAATGTTTTAGGAGTTACTTAGGAAATTGTTTCAAAATTCCAAATCTCTAAAAACTCCTTCAGAAATTTATTAACGGATTACTTCGGAAATTTCTGTCAGCTTTGGAATTTTGCTTTGGAATTTCTTTGAAAATCAATTTGAAATTCCTTCGGATTTTTTTAGTAATTCCTCTAGGAGTTCCTTAGCAAGTTCCTTGACAATCATTGTTCCTGAAATTCCCATAGGAATTCTTCCAAAACTACTTTAAGTAATTTAATAGAAAATTTCTCAGGGTAATCCTTTGAAAATTCCTCCAGAAAATTCTTTTGTAACTTCACGAAGCAACACTGACACTGACAAAACTAGCTCTGTACACATCGTTGATTCGTCCAGTCCTCCTGTACGGCCATGAATCATGGACGTTAAAAGATGCAGATTATCAAATTCACAAAGTGTTTGAGTTGAAAATACTGTGCTCAATATTTGGCAGCGTGGTGGAAAATGGTAAATGGAGCAGATGAATGAATGAACCACGAGTTAAACCAAGTATACAAAAATGCAGATATAGGCAGGTTGATAAAATAAGGCAGATTACAGTGGGTTGGACATGTAGTGCGAATGCAGGAAGAGAGACCAGCAAAAGAACTTGCAGAGAACCTGGAACAGGACGTTGGCTCTGGGGTGTGCAATCGAGGAAGATGCGGAAGCAGCCGCTGATGTATTTTGGAAATGTCTGTGGGGATTTGCTAAATTTTTTTAAAAGGTTCCTACTACACTTTCCAACACTACTTCAGGAATTTTCTCGGAAAGTCCTTTAGAAAATTCTCTTAGGAATTCCATCAGAAAATAGTTCATTCTTAAATACATTTCCGAATGAATTCCTGCAGGAATATTTTATGTTTTACTAAAGGAATTTCCCAAAGAGAACCTGAATGGATTATTCTTTCTAAAATAGAAAAATTCTGCAGTCATTGTTATAGGATTTTACGAAGGAATTCCTAATGAAATTTACTGAGAAATTCCTGTAGGAATTAAAAAAAAAATCATAGTTTCCTCCAGAAGTTCTTTCAGAAACTCCACCAAGAGCTTTGTTGGCATATTTAGGCAAATTTCAGGAAAATATTAGATTTTTTCTGAAACTTAGTTATTTTGAGATCAAAACGACTATCTGAATGTATCTGAATCCTAAATTGGAAATAACTTTTGAAAAAAGTTGTTACCAATTTGTTCTATGACACCGAAATCTAATTCTTAACACTTAGGGGTCACGAAAAAGAGAAGCAGGATTTATTGTTAAAATTTGATTAATCAAAATCAAAGAGTAACAAAATAGTGGTAATTCAAATAACTTTTTAAAATCAGGTATTGATTAGTATCGCCGGCAATTGACTATTTTGAATGTGCTGTTTGATGATCGGCAAACGCAGAATATTGCAATTTTAATCCCCTGAAGTCGGTTTTTATACGGGCGATTCCTACCGTGTGAATCAAACCGCGGTAATCCAAAAATCCGCGGTAAAATTGATTTTTTCAACCATTTATTTTTTCATCCACGCCGGTTCACGCCGCCGCCGCCGCCGCCGATAAAAGTCAACGGCGCGCCGCCGTGACGCCGCCGCCGCCGGGGCAAAAGTGACCACCACGCCGCCGCCGCCGATGACATGACCGGCGCACAGGTCTATTATCAATTTCTAAAAAATATTTTCTTTTGTGGATCTACTAATAACTCCACTATTGGTACCGTTACCCTAGTTGTCCGATTTTTTCGCAAGAATTTGTTTTTGCCATAGGACAAAGGCTAGTTGATCATTATGGAATTTGATATCGATCGGCCATTGCATTTGCTTCCAACTGAGCTTGATAAAGATTTCAAACAGCAGAATCAAATTCCAATTGAGAGCGTACTAAAGAGCAGTAAAGTGATTTAAAGTACAAAGGATTTCGAAATTCACTGAAAATTTTGAAATAACATCGGAGCTGGCAAATTGCTTTATCATCCAACAGGACAATAAGATCTTTTGTATGATCGCATTTAAGAGAAGTTCCAGTAATTTTATAATCGAAACCCAAAACATCAACTCAACAATGCGGCTAAAGCTTATGACGTGGCTATTAAAGACAGTGCGAACCATCATATTTCGATCACACTTAACCTATAAGAAAACCAAAAGCTTGTTTTTTTGTCAACCAAGCCGCCAACTCTCGAACTGTTGGTAGAACATTTTTACACACGGTCAAACAAAGCAGCAACGGAAGCATTTTCTTGGAGACGGAGTCAATGTTGAACGCGCACTGATAGATTTGTTTTTCTCAGTAAGTACTACATTGATTGGTTTACCTTCGGACCGCACAGAACAGAACAAATTACCTGGATCTCGCGAATGTTCTACATCCGATACGAAACACGTTTAATCACGCACTTATTCATTTACTTTCGCCCGGTCGAAACAGAACTAATCACCTGGATCTCGCAAAAGTTCTGCGTCCGATACAACATAAGGACGAAACTCATCTTGCCGAAAATGTCATTTTTCTGACTGAAATGGAACATGATGTTTGGAATTTTATCAAATTGTTCATTTTAGAGTGAGAAGTGAGAAGTAACAGAAGTAACTTCTCACTTCCAACTTTACACGTCTCACTGAAAAGTGTGATTAATAGTGAATGAAAAGTGAAAAGTGTGAATAGTGAGCAGTGTTGGAAAAATCACTAATAAATCTCAAATAAAAAGCCTTTCCGTGCGAACATAATCGTCTGCGATCTTAAAGGAATGCATCATGCTTGAATTTTTTATGCTAAAACGCATCATTTCACTCATTTGTCAAAAAACCATTTCGGTTCAAAAACGCATTTGAAATCAATTTGGGGGCAATTTATTGCTTATACATGGAAGGGTAATCCATTATTTTATGCAACGAACGTCAACTCACTGTTTTTAACGAAGGAGAACAAAAGAAAACCTGCACTGACTTAAATGGATGATTCAATTCAGTGTTTAGGTGCTGAGTTGAGTGCGTTTCAACTCACAGGTGATTTGAATCGTTTATGAGTTTTGAGTTTTTACCAACACTACACACTTAACTTATTTCACAGTATTCGGTAAATTTTACCGAAATCTCAACAGCAGATCTGTTCGAATTATTTTACAGATTTTTTGTAATTTTTGTTAAAATAACCGAAAATCAGTAAAAATATTTACCGAACAGTTCTGCTGTTGAGATTTCGGTAAAATTTTACCGAATTCGGCGATTTATTTTAAGTGTGTAGTGAGAAGGGTGAAGTTAAAAGTTACACTTATCATTTTTTTACATCACGCTTCTAAAATTGAAAAGACAGTAGTGAGATGAAGAAGTAAGAAGTGAGACGTCTATCCTTTCACTTCTCACTATTAGCAGTATGAAATGTCTGAAACTTGATTATGCATATGTACAACATGTGATAGATTTAGTTCGGAAAAGGTATTGGAGGGTAACCGCACCTTCGGTGGGGTTTGATCCCACGACCCCAGTTCGCATGACAGGTGCTTTCCCTACTAAGCTAGGAAGGACCTCCGTCGTCCACCGCAGCTTAGCGGGTACTGATGAAACCAAATTCCCAGCACCAGGTACCAGCCGATCTCTCGCAATACATTTTCAGATCTAACTCTCTCAAATGTATTTTTGCATACACATCATGTCAACCAAGTAAATGGGATGAGTATTTAGTATTGTCCGGCTCTACACACTTGTTTCATCAGCAACGGCGCTCAATGAAGTAGGGTTGTGTGAGGTTGTGCCAGTTTGGTCGTCAGATCCCAACACGACCACACAAGCGAAGAGAGATCGCCACTCGAGATCAGTACATTCAAAGTTAATTGCCTATATGCCGGGTATTAAGCCACGGGTGGAAATTAATTACTATGTCTGAAACTTGATTATGCATATGTACAACATGTGATAGATTTAGTTCGGAAAAGGTATTGGAGGGTAACCGCCCCTTCGGTGGGGTTTGATCCCACGACCCCAGTTCGCATGACAGGTGCTTTCCCTACTAAGCTACGAAGGACCTCCGTCGTCCACCGCAGCTTAGCGGGTACTGATGAAACCAAATTCCCAGCACCAGGTACCAGCCGATCTCTCGCAATACCAAACTGGCACAACCTCACACAACCCTACTTCATTGAGCGCCGTTGCTGATGAAGCAAGTGTGTAGGAGCCGGACAATACTAAATACTCATCCTACTTGGTTGACATGATGTGTACAAAAATACATTTGAGAGAGTTAGATCTGAAAATGTATTGCGAGAGATCGGCTGGTACCTGGTGCTGGGAATTTGGTTTCATCAGTACCCGCTAAGCTGCGGTGGACGACGGAGGTCCTTCGTAGCTTAGTAGGGAAAGCACCTGTCATGCGAACTGGGGTCGTGGGATCAAACCCCACCGAAGGGGCGGTTACCCTCCAATACCTTTTCCGAACTAAATCTATCACATGTTGTACATATGCATAATCAAGTTTCAGACATAGTAATTAATTTCCACTCCGGGTGGCTTAATACCCGGCATATAGGCAATTAACTTTGAATGTACTGATCTCGAGTGGCGATCTCTCTTCGCTTGTGTGGTCGTGTTGGGATCTGACGACCAAACAGGCACAACCTCACACAACCCTTACTTCATTGAGCGCCGTTGCTGATGAAGCAAGTGTAGGAGCCGGACAATACTAAATACTCATCCCATTTGGTTGACATGATGTGTACAAAATACATTTGAGAGAGTTAGATCTGAAAATGTATTGCGAGAGATCGGCTGGTACCTGGTGCTGGGAATTTGGTTTCATCAGTACCCGCTAAGCTGCGGTGGACGACGGAGGTCCTTCGTAGCTTAGTAGGGAAAGCACCTGGCATGCGAACTGGGGTCGTGGGATCAAACCCCACCGAAGGGGCGGTTACCTCCAATACCTTTCCGAACTAAATCTATCACATGTTGTACATATGCATAATCAAGTTTCAGACATAGTAATTAATTTCCACTCCGGGTGGCTTAATACCCGCATATAGGCAATTAACTTTGAATGTACTGATCTCGAGTGGCGATCTCTCTTCGCTTGTGTGGTCGTGTTGGGATCTGACGACCAAACTGGCACAACCTCACACAACCCTACTTCATTGAGCGCCGTTGCTGATGAAGCAAGTGTGTAGGAGCCGGACAATACTAAATACTCATCCTACTTGGTTGACATGATGTGTACAAAAATACATTTGAGAGAGTTAGATCTGAAAATGTATTGCGAGAGATCGGCTGGTACCTGGTGCTGGGAATTTGGTTTCATCAGTACCCGCTAAGCTGCGGTGGACGACGGAGGTCCTTCGTAGCTTAGTAGGGAAAGCACCTGTCATGCGAACTGGGGTCGTGGATCAAACCCCACCGAAGGGGCGGTTACCCTCCAATACCTTTTCCGAACTAAATCTATCACATGTTGTACATATGCATAATCAAGTTTCAGACATAGTAATTAATTTCCACTCCGGGTGGCTTAATACCCGGCATATAGGCAATTAACTTTGAATGTACTGAGTATGAAATGAAAAATACGTACTAAGAAATGAGAAATAATGGGTGAGAGCCACACTATCGACACTCTGTTTTTTGTCTACCGCGTATCGCGAATTCGAAGTAGTAGTCGGTCGAATACGTTTGTTGAAAATGTCGTTGGAAGAAAAATCCAGTATTGGCGGCGCGGTTGGGAATCCACCAACAGTCGTCGAGACAATAAACGCACCACGACTAAATCCCCCTAGCATGGCCGACACGAACATCGAGACGTACTTTATGTCGCTCGAATTCTGGTTCGCAGCATCAGGAATCAGTACCCATCCCCAACACGACTCCCGCAAGTATAACATCGTGATGGCACAGGTGCCGCCAACCAAGTTGACCGAACTGCGGTCGATTATCGAAGCCACCCCAGCGAACGACAAATACATCTACATCAAGACCAAGCTGACCGAGTCTCCAGCGTGTTTTGTCCGATATGCCTCTGGGTGACCTAAAACCCAGCCAGCTCTTCAACGAGATGAAGCGGGTTGCAGGAAATTCGCTCGGTGAAGCGGTGCTGCTCAACCTGTGGGCCACCAGATTGCCACCTCATGCCGAAGTATCAGTGATCGCCTCAAGAGGAGACGCAGCAGATAAATTAGTAATCGCCGACGCCATTGTAGATTCGATGGTTTTGCGAAAAATTAACGCTATCGATCATCACGAACAAAATTCTGCGATGGCGGTTTCAACTAGTCTGGAGCCTGCGGCCAGGAGCTAAAGCGGAAAATTGCCGAGCTATCCAGGCGGCTCGAAAAAGTATTGCCTTCAACAAAAAACGTTCGCGGTCGTTCTCGTTCCCGTTCACGTGGAGGCGAGAAGCATCGCACGTCGTGAAGAAGAATTGTCGATTGGACCATGTTGGTATCATCGCACGTTTGGGAACAATGCCCAAAGATGCCGCAAACCCTGCACACATCACCAACAAAACCCCTCAAACCACCAATGACATCACTTTGCTGATACTGTGGTGGAAATTGGCGAACTTTCCAACACAGCCGCAATTTATCTTAAAAAAATCGGATTCTACAACTTGCATGCAGTTTTTAATTGACACCGGAGCTGACGTGTCCGTCGTGCCGAAAGAAATGAATTCAGCCAAAGTGAAACCAACAACGATGAAATTGTTCGCCGCAAACGGGACGCCAATTTAAGTTTATGGTGAAGCGTTGCTGAAAGTGAACCTTGGTCTTCGCCGCGAATTTTTGTGGACGTTTATAATCGCCGACGTTACTTCGGGAATAATCGGCGCAGATTTTATATGCCACTTCGGTTTGTTAATTGATTTAAAACGAAATCGTCTTATCGACAACAACACCCACCTTGAGTCTACCGGGTTGTTTACCCGCACCAATGAATATTCGATTAAGACTTTGTTGTGCAATGTCGCCGTTCGCTGAGATACTGCCAGAATTTTCAAGCATTACCCGGCTTGCAGCCCCGGGTATTATCAGCAAATCATCGATCGTCCACCGCATCGAGACAACCGAACAGCCAGTCTCCACCAGACCACGCCGTCTTCCTCCGGATAAACTTGAAGCCGCCCGTACCGAATTCGAACATCTTATGAAGCTAGGAATCTGCCGACCGTCCAGGAGCAACTGGGCCAGCCCGCTCCATATGGTAAAGAAAGCAGATGGTTTCTGGCGACCATCTGGAGACCATCGTGCCTCGAATGCCCAGACTGTACCCGATCCATATCCGTTGCCGTACCTACAGGACTTCACGACCATTTTGCAAGGTAAAACAATATTTTCCAAAGTTGACTTGCAGAAGGCCTTCCATTAGGTACCAATCCATCCCGATGACATCCCGAAAACGGCCATCACGACGCTGTTCGGCGTTCAAGTTCTCGTTCATGACGTTTGGATTGCGTAGCGCAGCTCAAACATTTCAACGTCTCATTCACGAGATTGTTCGGGGATTGGACTCATATTTCCCTTCTTCTTCTTCTTATTGGCATTACATCCCCACACTGGGACAGAGCCGCCTCGCAGCTTAGTGTTCATTCAGCACTTCCACAGTTATTAACTGCGAGGTTTCTAAGCCAGGTTACAATTTTGCATTTGTATATCATGAGGTTAGCACGATGATACTTTTATGCCCAGGGAAGTCGAGACAATTTCCAATCCGAAAATTGCCTAGACCGGCACCGGGAATCGAACCCAGCCACCCTCAGCATGGTCTTGCTTTGTAGCCGCGCGTCTTACCGCACGGCTAAGGAGGGCCCCTAATATTTCCCTACATCGACGATTTGTTCATCGCCTCCTCCTCTCCTGAAGAACACCGTAACCATTTGCGCCAGCTGTTTGAGAGGCTTAAGCAGCACAAGGAATTCGGCCATTACCGGAGCGTGTCGAGGCCATCCAGAACTTTAACCAACCATCAACAGTGAAGGAGTTGAAGTCATTCTTGGGCATGATAAACTTTTATCGAAGATTTGTTCCGATGACCCCTGGCAACAAACGCCACGATCGCTCGCCATTGATATGGATGAGCGAAGCTACAACTGCATTTGAGCAATGCAAACAGCAACTTGCTCAAGCTACGCTTCTCGCACACCCCGCCAAATCCGCAGAATTGTCTCTGTGGGTCGACGCATCCGACATTGCAGCAGGGGCTGTATTGCACCAGGTCGTCGCCGGAGAAATTCAGCCACTGGGTTTTTTCTCGAAAAAGTTCGACAAAGCTCAGTTACGCTACAGCACCTACGATCGCGAGCTTACAGCGATCTTCCTCGCACTTCGGCACTTCAAGTTCATGTTAGAAGGACGAAGCTGCCACATCTACACGGACCATAAACCGATCATCTTCGCCTTCCGTCAGAAACTCGATAAGGCATCCGATCGCCAAGCTCGTCAGCTGGACTTCATTGGGCAAATTACGACAGATATCCGACACATCGTTGGCAGGGAGAACATTGTCGCTGACTTACTTTCCCGAATAGCTGCCATCCAAAGCACGTCCTCGCTAGATTTCTGCGCGCTTGCCGCAGACCAACAAACTGACGACGAAATTCGGAATATTTTACAAGGTAAATCGCATTCCTCATTGAAGTTAAAACTTTTTACTGTTCCAGGCAGCGCAAAACAACTATTTTGTGATGCCTCCGGTGGTCATATTCTGACGTAAAGACAGTATCGCTTTTGCCAGATATTGTTTACAGTGCCAACGTTCGAAAATTACACACCACACCCAGTCACCTGTAAACCGGTATCCAATGTCGGACAGTCGATTTGCCCATATGAATATCGACATAGTTGGACCGTTCCCTCCAAGCAAAGGAAATCGCTACTGCCTCACCGTTATCGACAGATTCTCAAGGTGGCCTGAAGCGTTTCCCGTTCCGGACATGACTGCACCAACCATCGCTGAAGCCTTAGTAACCGGATGGCTTGCTCGTTTTGGCGTGCCAAACTACATCACCACCGACCAAGGAAGACAATTCGAGTCATTACTATTTTCCGAGCTAACTCGCATGCTTGGTGCAATGCACATACGCACGACTGCATACCATCCTCAATCGAATGGTATCATCGAACGGTGGCACAGGAGTCTTAAGTCGTCGATACTTTGCCACGATACCGAGCGCTGGTGTGAGCACCTACCAATGATTCTGCTCGGGTTACGGACGGTCTATAAGGAGGACATAAAAGCATCACCTGCTGAGATGGTGTACGGGACGCATCTCCGCAGTCCGCATATCGTCTGAGTTTTTTGTCGACAACCCGAGAAATGCCAACGAAGTTGAATTTGTTGCTAATCTTCGAAAAACCATGCGTAATCTACGTCCGAAGGAAACGTTCGTTCATCAGGATCTTCATTCATGCCAACAAAGATTCTGTACGGCCATCGTTATCACCTCCATACGAAGGACCCTTCGAGGTGGTAAACCGTTCAAGCAAGTTCTTTGTCGTGAACATGAAAGGACGATCAGTGAATGTTTCGATCGACAGACTGAAACCCGCCTTCATCATGGAAGAGCAACAATCACCGAGTACTTCTGCATCCTCACCTACCTCTACCGCTACGACTCCATCGACTAGGGTCACTCGTTCTGGTAGACGAGTTGTTATCCCACTTCGCTATCGCTAGATGGAAACCTAGTCTAGGAGGGGAAGGGGAGTACTGTAGCAGCATCGTCCTCATTGCGCGCCGTAGGTCTGTGTGACAACCCCCAGATCCTACCAGAGAGGACTCTAATTGAATTTTATAATAAAGCAGACCAGTTAGTATTAGCTCACTACTCAATCGGAGCACATCTTTCTTCGCCTCATACAAATAAATTGTACGCTGGGCTGATCGCCGAAAGATTATCCCCACAGATTGAAAGAGCACTAAATGTCTATTCTCTCACTTCTCACTATAAGCAGAAATAAATGAGGAATAACGGGAGAGTGGTCTCACTTCTCATTCCTCATTTGTTACTCCTCACTTCGAATTCTCTCACATCACTGCGAAAAGTGAGAAATGAGCAGTGAGAAGTGAGAAGAAATAAGCGAGAATAGATAATTCAAATGAAGCGTTCTTACTTCTCAAAACACTTCTTACTTCATATTATCACTTTTTTTTGTAGCAAGAGTAAACGGAAATCTATTATCAGACACCTGAGGTGGCTCTCAGGTAGTGTGGGTATGGGTGTCTTAGCATCCTTTTTTAATCGGTCCTTGAAAACCAAAACCTTTTCATTAGTCCGTCCTAGTCCCCGGGCCCGTAATTAACCAATACAACAGGAGGGGACTTTCGACAGCGCTCACACATGTGTTAAAGCACAAGGCATTATAAAACACACAACATTGACTTACAGGTGGCAACCTCGTCACCTGTCAACCGTAAGCCGTATATTAGATTCCTTACGGTCTCTATCACTAACTCATGTTTGGAGAAAAGCACCACGACAACAACAACTGCGCATGAATTGCAATGACTTCACTGTGGAAAGATATAATTGAGATGGTCACCTCAGAAGTAAGTAAGTCAGATTTTGACATTTCTCAATGCTCAAATGACTCAAAGACGACTAAATTAAACTTCCTCCTGAAAAAATGGAATTTTTCCATAAATAAAATAGGAAAATGCCAATAAAGAAATCAGGGTATGAGCAACAAATAAATATAAAATTTCCACAAGTAATAAAAAAAATCCATAAGTAATTTTCCACAAAACAAAAATAAATTTGCACTTTTAAAAGCAAAAATTGCAATTATAAAAAATACAAAATTTATATAAATTAATCAATATTAGCAATAAACAATTATAAAATTTTACACAAAATAAATTGATTTTTTCGACTAAAAATAACAAAGTTTCCAGGAAAAAATCAATAAAGAGCAATAAGAGCAAAAATTACTATTTTGTTCAATTCTGGGATCGAAGTAAGCTCTGCGCGCGGAAGGTAGTGAGTATAGATAGTGGAATATATAGATGAGCGAAGATAAATCCTCTGTCTCCAAACGAACTGTCAAACGTGTCTCCAAACCAGCATGACGTCACGATATCAATGGAAACGTTAAGGGCTGTGACGTCATACGCGCGTGTGCACGGGCAAAAAAATCGACTCAGCCATGCTTTCGCTCATCTATAGATTCTACTATCTATAGTAGTGAGTTTCCTTATGACAGTTTTTTCTGCTGCTATGCCTCCATTTAGTGGTGTTGTAAAAAACTTCTCGTAGTTGGGATTTACCAAGCAACTCGATTGAAATATATTTATCCATGAAATCAAATAATAACATTTAAGTAAACATAACCTTACAAATTGGTCTTCAATTGACTCGATTGCAGCGCACTTAGATAGATTTTATAGATTGTTGTAGGATAACTGTAATTAATTTTAAGATTATTTCAACTTCTTTTAAGGTGTGTCTGGCCCTAACTTACAGCTCTACGTTCAATGTGAATATGTATATTAGTCACATATAGTTTGCTCCACGTTATGTCTATGCTCTCTTGTATGTTCCTGTTTAGATAATAGTTAAGTCTTATTTAAAAGTAAATTCATTAAGCAAATATTAGGTTGACCAGTTCAAATAGAAATACATAAGTATAAAGAGAAACAGTATAATTCAATAGTTAACTTCTTCCAATAAATTCTTAATAATTCGCACTAATCACCACTCATGAAAACGTTTGCCAATCTACTCCTTTTTGACATCTCCTGTATGTCAGCTTGACATGACACTTGAGCTGCCTTCAGTGGCGCCGGGAGTGGGTGGGACACGTAGGACATGTCCTACGCAAGAAAATACCTGGGTAGGACAGTCGAAGCATTGTCCTACCCATGATTATGGTCAGAACATACCATATGAATAACTTAAAAATCTAATATTATCAATACTATTTCAATTTCTATATCTATAAAAATAACATTCAAACGTTTCAAAGTTAATCAGAAATTTGAAAGTTTCTCAGAGGTTGAACTGACAATCGTGGAGGTTTCCAGGGATTGTAAAGGAGAAATCTATCCCGAAAGGCTTCTCAGAGTCTATGGGGAATCTTTTCATTCCAAAAAGTACTCAATGATGTATCGAGAATCTCCAAGAAGTCTTAAAGTTTTTAATAATATCTGCTCTTCCATAAAATTGTTGAAAACTTTCTGGAAGTACGTAATAATTTCGGGTAGTTCAGGGAGGCTTATATAATCTCTGAAATTTTATAAGAATCGACAGGTTGACTGTGAATTAATCAAAAGTTGAATATCTAAACAAGGATAAAGTTCAGCTTAACTTAGCTAAGACTGACTATACTTGTCAATGGTTGCTTCTCCGTAACTGGTTAGAACTGGTGAAAATTTCGTTGGTATTTACTACCTACGGATTCAGTCAGTTGGGAAAGGAGAGGAATGCTAGTGTGTTGTTATTGTTGCTACTAGAGACCGAGAAAACCTCTGCATCCCCACAATACCACGGAAAGGAGATTTCGTTAACTCGGTAAGGTAAATGAACAGAACTACAGATCAAGAATTCATTTAGAAAAGGGATGTAGTATATCCCAGACCTCCTATCTATAAGGCAGAAGCGGTAGTCACTAGACTGCTGAGCTCAACTCCAAAAGTTGAGAAACTAGACAAGGATATGAGAAAACAATTGCTGAAATATGCAAATGAGCAGTTAATGATGTTTGTAGCACATCTCGATGTCTGGTAGCAGGCCTATGAGAAGAAGAATTCTGAAACCTTCTAAGAGTTTACTAGAATCTGTAGGAATCACAAATATACCTACGTTTGTAAGAAATCTCAGAAGATAGAAAGAAAAAAGTCCGAAATTCGGAGTAAATTTGTTCTTGAGATTTATGAAAACCCCTAAATAGTTATACCCAACACTTCAAACCATTCACACCAACACAAAGCAGCCGCATTCCAACACATGATACATAGACTCGAGACTTTTCCACTTAGCGTCACAGGGAAACAGAAAGAATTAAATTTCATTTTTGAAACAGCTAGACTAAACGGATACTCAACTAGAACTATTCAAGCTATTATAGACAAACATAGAAAAACCCAGTACAGAAAATCATTAACTACATTATCACCAATAACAAATGAATTGCGACGAGTATCCGTTAATTTTGACCATAATATAACAAGACCATTACGCTCTAAATTTAGAAAAATTGGTATCGAATTAGTTTTCAGTAGCAGGAACAACCAACTTAAGACACTACTTGGAAGCACAAAAGATCCCGTTGACGCATTAGGAAAATCTGAAGTTTATAAAATATCATGCCCACACTGTGACAAAATCTACATAGGACAGACAAAACGAACACTATACACGAGGTTCAAAGAATATTTGGCAGAAGTAACTAAAGCAAACAAAGACACTGAAAAAGGTATACATTATCATCTCAAATCTAAAGTAGCCGAACATATATTTAACGAAGATCATCAATTAACCAAAGACAACATATCACTTCTCAGACAAATACAAAATCCTTGGAAACTTGACGTAGCGGAAAGCTTAGAAATTTACAAACAAAAACAAATAAACTTACCTAACAAAGATCAAGGAAACGGATATACCTGGCTGTTTAGATTACTACCCACGGGACGACGACGAATCGGTACCAAGCGACATGCCCTAATTTTTACCTACAGTTCTACCCACACACCATATTTAAAGTTAATGAGCAATGTTTTTCTTCAGTCGATAACAAACACTGAAGAAGTTTCCAAGTAGGAAACGAAATACGTAACTGCTTGTTGATACATAAAAAAGTTAATAGTGGAAGTAAATGGAAGAATAATAGTCTTTTAACCTTGTAGCATTTCCCCTAAGACGCTTTAAAATAATTAATCATTAAAATAATTAATCACCCTAAATAGTACTGAACCCCCTTAAAGATTCTTGAACGATGATAAGCTTTACTGGTATATCGTAGTGAAATTACTGAAGATTTCTTAAGGTTCGAATTCCTGGAATAATGATAATTGCGTGAACTCATCCAATATTTTATAAAACAGCTTATAGCTTATCAAGTTTTTGTCCTACCCACGTCTCGGAACGTGGCCGCGCCTCTGGCTGCCTTAATAATACAAAGGGTCTATCGCTCGTCGCAACAGATGTGATGTGAAGTAATGTACTTCCAGTCATATTGATGACGAAGGACAGGATCAGTGGGTTCATTGTTGTGCATGTAAATGAAGGCTAGTAAGAGGAAGACGCCCCCAAAAGACACAAACGCTCCTTTAAGATTATTTCCAACCACGCAATCTGAAATGGGTCACTGGAGCTGCAGTAAAGCTAGTGCTTTCTAACTCCATGACTAAATCTTACTGTAAAACTATGTAGAGCTGACAGCTTTCTTCCATAACATCACTGTCAGCCATAGGGGATTAATTTATTTTTTATTCAATGGATTTATGCCTTTTTCTGCAAAATACACGTAACATAATTTATCTCAACCGTCTAAGACGAGTTAAGTACTGTCCATTTAGCCCTTAAATGGGCAATGTTGTTTTAAACCAACAAACCGAAAATACGTTCAATGTTATTGATTTCAATGGTTATTTACGTTAAAAATATTTCCGACGATTTCTAAAAAAATCGCCTTGCGCCTTTAAGGGTTAATTCCACTACGTTTTGCTATCTTTGCAGATACGTATTTCGACCTCAACTGTGAGGTCGTCTTCAGTGTCTTGTACTTGTTGAGGAATACATTCCACTAAAAAGAACCTGAAATATTTTTTCTGATAATTTATCTGTGGAATGGTTTCAGTTCTTAACTAGTCATAAATTTCGCCAGTGCTAAGGAAGCACCTGGTGTGGGGAGGGCGCTGAAGCAGCGACCTTCTGTTCCAAGTTGTGGACCTCTGCAAGCAAAATTAAAACAGAATATGTTAACAATCAATACTCATAGCGTAAAACTTTGAAAACATTTAAATTTAGTTCGAGTTTAAAGGCTGGACGAGAGTACAGGATGAAGGATTTTTTAACTACTTCATTAGTGATACAGTACGAAGGACAACAATCGCAGTAGCGGTAATCACCATCCACGGTGGTGAATCCCAATTGAAGAACGTTGGCTGGATTGGCCAACAAGGGGTTGTACAGGATAATCCGGAATTCCAAAGGATGAAAACAGACGCTTTTCTCCGAAGGTGAATGATTGGAGTCAGAAAAGGGTATCCATATTTAACGCACACAGCATCGATTAATTAAACAGAGGATTTCAATGGCGGCAATGGAGCTAATTAGAACGCTAGTTCAAGTTAGGAGCGAAAACATAATTTTAGAGCGATGTGTACAAAAAACTGTTTCAGAACGTATAGTATGTTTCTCTAGTTCATATTTATGTTCAATAATTTTCCGGTAGATAGAAGACCGAATGATGGATACGAAGCGTGGGGAAATTGGGGGAGGAAACTCCTCAGCTGAACTAGTTGGGATAATGGTTGGAGAGCGAAGGACTTGCGAACCGGAATTGGATATGAACATGGAAGCACTTAAAACCCTGGATAGGGGTTGCGTACCTCCTGTTGAGGGACTTACACAGTTTGAGCTATGAAACTCGAGAGGCTCATAATGGCAGCAACGATTGAATGAGGCAGTGTTAGCCCCCTTCATTGAGGAATGAGATGACTGCTTCCCGGCACAAAGCTAGGAAATCGGCGGTGGTGTTGCCGGCAACTCAGAAGTGCCGTGAGATCCAGGCAAACGTCGTGTTCTGGCGCTAGTTAGTGAGAATTCTCTGTAGCACGGAGATCATACATGTTGAGTCGGTCAGGACCGACTTCCGGTCGGCTTCCGCTATGGGTACCTATAGCTGCGTAAAATCACGGGAGCTTCGAAGGAATAGATATTGGGAAGACTATCCCTGATTGTGATGTTGGGACCCAATTCCACGTCCTGAATCCGACCCATCCGTTGAAATGTAGTCATGGTTTCTGTATTCGCCATGCATGAATTTTTCCTCTGACCTTCCAACTATCTCTGAATTATCTTCTTTGCGAAAACGCTGCCCCAGGTCCTCGCTTCATGCCAATAAGCCAAAGCCACACATGCCCGCCATCTTGTGCAGGATTCGATCCCCTTCAATAAAGTGAGGATTCGTATCATCTCCAGAAGTGGAAGAGGCAAATGCGGCGGACTGGCAGAATGCCTATCTCGGCAAAGGCGGCATCAGCAGGTGTGGACAGGAACAATCCGTAAACAACTCTCACTGGTTGAATGTCAGCGACAGGGTATCGAGGAGATAGGGTCGATAAGGTAGGTTAATACAAAGTCTTAGAGAAGGCGGCTCTAATTATAGAAACAACTTGGGTGACATCAGTTAGTTGTTGAACTGATTAAATTTGATTAGATTTGAAACCCAATATGAAAACAATTTTGTTTTACCACTTTATCGTTTTACTCAATTTTTGCATATTTTTTGGTAGGCAATGTTTGGTTTTTACTCAAATCTTGAACATGACATTCATCAAACCCGAACCCGATAAATTAAACTAATTTAAAACCGAAGTCAAATTTCTTGACTTACTACGCGCTTACTAAAGCTCTATCATCCATACGTTGCATTCTTTGAACCTTACATAAGTGTTCACGGGTTGAAATGATTCAAATTAGAATCACATCAAATACATGTGAAAGTGCAATGGTTTTTAAGTGGTTACTTGTGGAATCATGGGTAACATCCAGGACGCACCCGAGTATTTTTTGTTTAGGGAAAACTGTAGAAATAAATAATAAAATAGATATTTTTAGTATTTTTATAAAGTTTTTACTTCAGTACTAGCGAACTACCAGCAGTACACATTCTTGAAAAAATTTGTTTACCCTGTCGGCCTGATTCATACCCAAAATATTATAATGCATGAACTAAGTTTGAAACCCCGAAACATAAACATCTCTAAGGCATTGCCAACTGTAGCGGTTGACAATTAGACATGTTTGAGGAGTCCTGCCGGTTAACATTTTGCATTATCGGAATACCATACCAAATAGTCCTAACACTGTCCAATAGAAAATATTTACAACTTTCCTAGTAGTTACCACAATGAGTACTGAGAAAAAAGAGTGCAAAACAAAAAGCATCATCCCGGCAAGCATACTTTATAAATCTTCAATAAACGAGCAAAATGTTATTATTGTCCCTCGAAGCTGAATAATCATGTTTTATATATGTTCCATCCATCTCGATCGAGACCGCATCATCGTGGCCGCTTGGACCTCTCTGGAGAGCCTTCCGTACTCTCCAGCAGGCAGCCCGCGTCCTCCTCGAGATCATCATCGGTCGGCTTGATACCCACTTAGAGAGATACCACGGCAAGTAAGTCCGCATGTAGCCGAAAGGCGAACACTTGAAACGCTCGAACAGGTTTGAAGGCTGGCTGGCAGAAGAAGGCCGGATGGCAAATCGCGAAAATAGCCCCGCCATGAACAATAACATCATCATCAACAGCGGCCGCAGTAAACTGCTTCCCCAGCGATCTGCAGCCACGACCGACGATCATTAGATTTGCCTTGGGACGAACAGGATTGAAAGGAACAATGAAGAGTACCGCGAACGAGAAAAAAAAAATCTATCGATTGCAGATAAACATATTGATTAATTGATTATCATGCAGGGAATGAAAATTGAGGAGCGTGTGTTTTGGGCGGTTGCACACTATATTAAATGATTTGTCGGGTGTCGATAGCAGTACTTGAACAGCGGTACTGAATAGCTTAGCTTTAGCTTAGCTTTAGCTTAGCTTTAGCTTAGCTTTAGCTTAGCTTTAGCTTAGCTTTAGCTTAGCTAAGCTTAGCTGCTTTTAGTTTTAGCTTAGCTTTGGCTTATTAGCTTAGCTTTTAGCTTAGCTAGCTTAGCTTTATGAAGCTTTAGTTAGCTTTAGCTTAGCTTTTAGCTTAGCCAGCCAGCTTTTAGCTTAGCTTAGGCTTAGCTTTAGCTAGCTTTAGCTGAGCTTTGAAGCTTGAGCAAGTAGCTTAGCTTTAGCTTTAGCTTTAGCTGAAGCTTTGTTTTAGCTTAGCTTTTAGCTTTAGCTGCCTGTTCCAGCTGTTTAGCAGCTGAGCCCACCAGCCCCTGTACCTGTTCACCAGCTCCCAGCCCGGGCTGAGCCCCACCCCCACTCCCACCTGTTCCCAGCCCCTGTTCAGCCCCTGTTCTGTTCCTGTTCCCACCTCACCACCTGTTCCCACCCTGTTCAGCCCCACCCAGCCCACCAGCTGTTCCAGCCCAGGCTGTCCCAGCCCCACCTGTTCAGCCCCACCAGCCCCACCCCAGCCCTGTTCCAGCCCTGAGCCCCACCACTCCCACCACCCTGCCCACCCCCAGCCCCAGCTCCAGCCTCACTGTTCCCAGCTCCCACCACCCTGTTCCCAGCCCCACCAGCCCCAGTTCCCAGCCCCAGCCCAGGCTCCTGTTCCCCAGCCTCAGCTCCACCAGCCCCTGTTCCCAGCCTCCCCACTCCCACCCCTGAGCCCAGCTCAGGGCTGGGGCTGCCCTGCCCAGCCTCCCCAGCCTCAGCCTCCACCTCACCTCAGCCCCAGCCTCCCAGCTTAACCTTTAGCTAGCCCTTAGCTTAGCTAGCTTAGCTTTAGCTTAGCTTTAGCTTAGCTTTTAGCTTTACTTAGCTTAGCTTAGCTTTTTTAGCTTAGCTTTAGCTTAGCTTTAGCTTAGCTTTAGCTTAGCTTTAGCTTTTTAGCTTAGCTTTAGCTTAGCTTTAGCTTAGCTTTAAGCAGCTTTAACAGCTTTAGCTTTAAACAGCTTTAGCTTAGCTTTAGCTTAGCTTTAGCTTAGCTTTAGCTTAGCTTTAAGCTTAGCTTTAAGTCAACTTTAGCTTAGCTTTAAACAGCTTTAGCTTAGCTTTAACAGCTTTAAGCAGCTTTAAACAGCAACTTTTAGCTTAAAGCAAGAAAAGTGGGTAAAATATGAGTGAGTTTTATTTTGCGCACATACATACACACACGCACATACATACACACAGACAGACATCATCTCAATTAGTCAAGCTGAGTTCTATCACAAAATCGTCTTGGAAGTGAATGTATAGCCTTTTCGTTAAACCTTGGTTTACGAAAACGGCAAAAAGGTTATATATTGAAGTCCGAAAATCCAAGATAGTCATAATAGCTCAGTTGCGAAAGACAAGAAGTATCCATTCCAAAAGACCACTTCTTCATTTGTTGTTTGACTCACTTCGTTGCTGAAGTATGTTCTTAAGTTTATGAAGATCATAACGATGGTGAATGATGGTTGTGACGCAAAGTTCAAATACAAGACTGCAACATTTATCGACACGATCTCCTGTTGCAGTTACTGCAGTAGATGCCAGCGAAAGATAAAAAGACAAGCAGCTAAAACCGGAGAAAACATTGACAGCAAACGACAAACAACTACAACACACAACTTGCTGCGGCGCACATGGGTGCTCGCAGTAAAGCATCGAAGTGGAGCTGGACGTCAATTCTTGCTAATTATAACATATTTCAAATTTAATTATTTACAACATAGGCTCATGCTCGCAAGACAGGAGAGGATCGACGAAGGGAGTTAGATGGAGAATAGCTATTTCATGTTGGAAATTAGATGAAGCTAAACGTTTTCTGTAAACATGGAAGTCATAACTTGAATGTTGGTATTTGGTAAAACAAATATTCTGTTTTTGAAGGTTTTCAAAAGCAGTTTTACTAATTTCTTTGTATTCCGAAGGCGCGTATTGTAGCTTCAGCTGTCAATTCGCCTTTGGACTTTATACAAATCTGTTTTTGCTGTCTTGTAAATCGAAAAACATAAAAGTTCCTGTAAGCCTTTTTCAGCTACAAAATCATCTGAGCATTATACCAAGCACTTGAGTGATATCATAATTACAATTTGATTACAACTATTTATTTCCTCATCATTAAACTCCCTCCGGAGAAATGCATAAGCTCAGTTTCTTTCACTCAATCATCATCCCGACGTTCACAACAAGTACTTATTCCCATCGCAACAGAGCGGTATTTATTTCTTGCAATAAGTTTTGCATTGCACGCAAATCGCCATTGAAGCACCCGCACCATCCATCGCATTGGCAAAGTCATAGAAGACGGCGGGATGCGACCTGTTGCAGCAGTTCATCAGTGCGGTAATAATATTTATTTTGTTCGGATTGACTTGAAGCAAACGACGAACCCCAGAAGGCATGCAGTACGACGGCGGTTTGCTCTGGACTACAGAATGGGAAGAGTTAAGTTGTGCGAAGAATTGCAGCCACAACACAACCACCGCACATGAAGACGATGATGATGGAAGCCACTTCTAATAGTGCACCATCATCACGTCGGTCGGTTAGTGGACTGGGCAGCACGTCGAGTGTCTAAACAGCGATCTGCTCGCACAGAGACAGATGCCCCGCTTGACTATTTACAGCACAATTTGATAAAGAATGGAATCCTACAGTAGTTCTCAGGGACGAATGCAAAATTTTCCTAAATTTATGAATGCAAATTAAACAAATGCTGAAACATGCGGGAATTTTCTTAGTTTTATGTTTTTTGGGTTGTTTATTTATCTCATATGAAGTTTTATTACAACAAACTCCATTGAAGCCTTTCTAGACTTAAATGGACAACCAGTGGTTTGAGAGTCTCTGAAATCTTAAATCAACTAAACGTTGCGTCTTTGTAACGTGGTCTTCCGTGAACGCATCCTGACGAACCTTCTCCTCGATCTGGTGGAGAAGATTCAAAGTGAGGGCGGCGAGACGAGGTTAAATCGGGATAAAGTGGTACTTGATGTCGTCGCGTCTAGAAAAAGAATCGAAAAATGTGTAGCCCTGGCCCAGCAGCAGCAGCCTTGGGAAAACCATGAGACGGAGATGCATGCATCATCATCGGCAGCAGCAGCCAGGCTCAGCGCGAGATGAATGAGCACGGTAATGAGTGAGAAAGAAAGAATTAAAGAATGTTAGATTTGAAGTTTTCCGAAGTGGCCGCTGTGGCTGTAAGATGAGGGGTTCTTAAAAGGAGCCAGTCACAGCCGTCGAGCCGGGTCGTGAGATAACAGAATGACACATGGGAGAGATTGGTGGAAGGTTCGCGCCCGCACCCGACCGCCATCCGCCTCCATCGCCTCCGATGTCATAAACCTCACGACGAAGATGTATATTTGGGAGTCCGGAGTCCGAAAGGAATGCTGCACAAAAAAGTCGGCGGCGCGGAAGGGCAGGGGATCGAAGGTTGACTTATGAAAGTACCAATCGTTATCGAAGAGCTATCAACCAAGCAAATGGTGTTAAAGTGGATCATTTGGTTTCGGTGCGGTTCAAGTTCGGAGGGAAATAAGTGAAGTCATTTGGAAGGACTTAAGACCGAGTGAATTAATTTTCAGGAGATTATTGCATTCTGCGGCGGTGTTTGGAATTTGGGTTCTCAAATGATTCAACGGACATGTTCAATTCGTAGCTTGTTTCTGCGTTTTAAATCTTCAGCTCGATTTGTGTTTTGCTTTATTCTTATGCCTTTATTCCTTCATTTGCTTAATTTTGATAATAATTTATTCTAAATACTGCATTATAGTAGTATAGTTTAGTAACATTTCCTTTAAAGCGTAGTCATTCTATCATTAGAAGGGACATTTTATTTTTTTATTTTCTGAAATTTAAATATTTTTTTTAATTTCTCGAAACTTCGAAAATGCCGTCTTCGCGCACTCACAGACATACACACTAAGAGATAAGAGTGTGGTTATACGAAAAAATTCTAAATCATTTTTTCGAGACTTATTAAAATTAAGTTTTTTGCTCCCAGAAGCTACTGTAAAAATTGCAACCAGATCCGTCAAGTCTAAGTGGATGCTCAAGGAGCATGAAGTTTATATGGGAATCGACTAAACCTCTATGTGGCCCTGTAGTTAATCCATCCCGCTCATTATTAGCCCAATTACTATCTTTACATTATAACGAAGAGGCTCCCGAAAATCGTGAGTGATTTTGTCAAAAAAACAAAAAAGTTATACCTAGATGAAGAAAGTTGGAAAAAATAAATTACTCAACTGAGGTGAAACGCTCCATCCAGTAAATTTTCATACAAAGTCGATCGGAGAAGGTAGTGAGCCCCAATAACATTAATTTCAGTCAATTTCAAAACTTGTTTTCAACCAGCTGAAAAACCAACGTTTACTCTACATAGGGGGAATGACGGCTTTGGCAGGTTTTGTTCTATTATTGTCAGGGGGTTTTTTATGACTGATCATGCTCAAATTTGGCCTAAACATTCTTTGCATATCAAAGAATATTGTGGCCAAATTTTATAAAATTCGGTTAACAAAAACCCCCCTGCCAATAATAGAACAAAACCTGCCAAAGCCGTCTTTTCCCCTACTTATTATAACTTTTTTTTATTTTTTGACAAAAGTCAATCGCAGTTTTCGGGAGCCTCTTCGCAATAATGTAAAGATTATAAATGTCAATAAATGTCTTAAAACCCAGATCACAAAACCCACGTAGCGTTGGTGGTGCTTTTCTCGCGCATTAAAAAAATAAAAAAACACGTAAGAGAGGTTGAAATAGCACTTTAGGGGGATAGAATTTACTTTTTCCATTAATTCATATGCATTTGCGGTCATTTGAATGCATTGCTGCAATCTTTGAAAAAAAAAATTTTTTTTTTTGTTTTTGATTTTTTCTTCCCCCTTAGCAGAAAAACAATATTTTTTCAATAACTTTGAAACGCAATGACCGATTGGGCCAATTTTCAATAGGAAACAACTAGACCGTAATCCGCGTCGAATGCAACTTGTTGAGAGCAAATCAAATAATGCTAAGTACCAAAAAGTGTGTCTCACATTTTTGTACACACACACACACACACATACATACACACATACAGACATCACCTTAATTCGTCGAGCTGAGTCGATTGGTATATAACACTATGGGTCTCCGAGCCTTCAATCAAAAGTTCGGTTTTTGAGTGATCCTATAGCCTTTACGTGTACTTTGTATACGAGAAAGCAGAGCAAATAATATTCAAATTCATTGAATGAAAATAGCCGATTTTCATTCAATTGTCATATTCAAATTCACTCCAACAATATTCATTCATCGCAATACTGATCATTGTTCACTGAGCCCAAAAAGGTTTTCATTCGTCATTCTCTTTCTATATAGTCATTTTCGAATGAACTCTCTACTTCAGTCGGTAGCAAAGCTTCGCTATTCGTTTACCACATCAACCCGTCATCACGTTACGATGTCACAAACTGCGGTGCATTCGACAAAAAAAATTCATCTCCTATGTATATTTTCATAGAAATCGCATACCGGCGCACCGCACCGAACACCGCACGCTTGCTTCGAACGTTCACTCAAAGCAGGCAGCAAAAAAACAAAGCAGCTGATTGTCAAGTGCAAAACAAAACAAATCAGATTGCCCGGTAACCTGGTGAAGCGGAAGTTTTAAGCTGGAAAATTATTAATTACAGTTCATTCATAGTTCTGAATGTGTACAAAATGTAATTCTTCACGGGAAGTAATATGTAAGTAATCTATTTCATTAAAAAACTGATACTTTGTTTCTTGTAGCAAAATATAAGGTGAAATATGAAAACACCACTTAGCTCTCGAACGGAAATTATATTGGACCAATATCTCGACTCCGATTCCGATGCCCTCAATTGTGCAAATCAATGCAGAATAATTCATCCGGATTCAGTTGGCAACTAAACAGAAAACTGCCTCGCATCGGTCGGAGTTTAGTAGCAAAGCAAGGGTGCACTCAGATCCTCCTCACGTGCATAAAAAACATCGTTTGCGTGATTGAAAAGTCAGGAGATCCTACAGAATATTATTTTCACTTGTCACATTCCCAGAAAACGACAAACGTATCTAGCCCTCCGTAGTCTACCGTGTTTTAAAAGCTATCACTTCTAATTGTGCTGGACCGTCGGAAAAAGCGTGATAAAAGTGCAAACTTGCGTTGGATCGCCTCGGTGTCTTCGATGCAGTAATTCCTTGATTTATTATGGAGGAGTACGCTGAAGACGCCGAGGTAATCCGACACTATTGTATGCATTTATCACACTTTTAGTGGTATGCACACTATATTGTGATGGTCAAGTTTTGAATGAGAAACACAATATAATTGGCTCAACTTATGATGCATACGACTACAACAAACACAGACCTTGAATTCCTCTCGGGTGCCCATGACACTCAATATTATGTGAAATGAGCAGTAGAACGGTGAATAGTTATAGTATTAATACCTTTTTATTTTGAATATTAAAATCGGTTTGTTTATTTTAAGCATACCATGACAGTGATTGCGAAATAAATGTTTTAAGCTCATTTTTTAAATTATGCTATAACGAATTCAATGCGTTAGGAAATTAAAGATAATTAACGATGGTAAATTGAGTCAGCCGTGATTTCTCACCGGATTTGCATAGCGTAAAACTTGCTAATGCGTCGAATAGAGCTGAGGCATGACAGTTTCGATCAGCGGTTCGTTGAGCTTGACAAGAAGAATATTTCTCAGGTTTTCTTCTCCGAGGCCTGCACGACGATCTGTCATCACTACTGGCAGCGCGCTGAAGGCCCTTTCTACCGAAATCTGGTTTGAGGGAACAGCCAGGACCACGGAAGCTACGGCGTATAGTTCGGGATGTGTATCCCGTCTGTTGACCCAGTGCTTCCATACATCGTAGCCGTGATTTTGCCTCGGTTCTACTTCAAGCGCTTTGAGCTGCTGGAGAAAGCGTGACCCACTGGTTTCACCAGAAACAGGGGCATCGCATATGCCGAACATGTCAATGAGGAATGAATCGAAGTCGTCCTCTTGGGTTGATGATGAAGTGTCCAAACGTAATTTGGCAGATTCCCGGAAGGAAATAATCCTGTTATACGTTTCAACGATGTAGCCCTGGAAAAGTGAATACAATAGTTAATATAAAATGCAAATTACTGTCAAATTGGAACTTTTTTTGTGTTGGTTATTGAGTAGTGAGACAATCAGTGTGTCTTGAGTTTTTGAACTAGAAATACACACAAATATGGGGCAGGGGTGAGAACATAATCCAATAAATGTATAGGATAGTTACCTGAATGTGTTCTTTTTCTTCGGGGGTGGAATAGTTTTGATCCCATGTAATTCAGTCGTGGGTCCAAATACAAAGCCATCTTAAAGGCCCTTGACTGCCGAAGCTTTTCTAAACGGCTAGTCAATGCATCTTTCAAAGGAGTAGATAATGGATTATCCTTCAGTTTTGAAACTTCCATTATGGCCAGTAGCCATTGTAGATAAAAAATCTGGCAATGACACGTGCCGCTCCTGCATGTTCTTCGTGCAGATATAGAGTGGCTTGTATGCTTCCACGTAGTTTTGAATGAACTGCCACGTTTCACCAAGATCTGAATCAAATAAAAAAAGATGATTACTAATGAAAATTGCAAAAAATAAAGTCTATTACCCAGTTCAGGAAACTGCTGCGCCAATTGTTTAAAGAAATGTTCGTTCTGCAAAAAACTATCGTTCATTTCGTAAATGCCGCACCATCGAGTAGGACCCCATACTGGAGGACGCGATACTTGCGCAGTGTCGAAGCTAAGTGTATATTTGACGTGTTTGCACTTTTTGGCGATCTCCGTAACAATCTTGACTGACGCATTCGATTTATTAATCACGTCCAGAATTGCCAACTGGAGGGTGTGTACGGCACATCGAATTAAGTTTAGATTTTCCTGCAGTTCGTTTCCCAATTCTGCAACAAATTCGTGCGCTTCGTGGTCAGCCCGCTCCATTTCGTCAATGTTCTCCGAGTCGCAGGCAAGCAGCTCGAATTCCTGTTTGAGGAGGCGCACTGCTGCCAACATGTTTGCTCCGTTGTCACATGTCACTGAAAATATTTGCCCCACAACAACTCCGTAGCTGAGAACGACTTCCATTATCTTCGTTTTTAGGAACTTGGCGGTTTGTCGTTCACGAACTTCGAGCATATCTGAAAGAAAAAAAATTTTAACTTGCTTTTTGGTTGATGAATATATCTTTTGCCACTTACCCAGGGTTCGAATGCATACGACATCGTCGACAGTATATTGGGCATTGATTCCCAATATATGCCGCTGATGCCGCGAAGCGGAATCGATTTTAAGGCTGATTAGCCGCCCGTGTACTTCCGACGCAATGTGTTCCCGTATTTTTTGGCCCACCTCTTTGATGTTTTTCATCATGTTCACGCCATTGACGGTAACACCGCAAGCATTCGATAGTGGCTCAAGCAGTTGCTTAAAGCCCTTCCATTGAAGGCATCTTGCGGGAAGATTGTGGACTGTTATCATTAGGAGCACAGAATCCATCAAGAGTGGTGTGTCTATGGCAACCATACGTTTCTCTATAACTCTCTGCTTCTTTTCCGGGACTTCTTTATCTTTAAATAAACCGTTCGCTGCAGCCAGTTCATAATGGCGTGTCCGGAAGTGACGGACAAAATTTCCTACGTCCAGCTTTTCTTGGGTGTACCGACAGCAACTGCCGGGATCGATGGAACATAAAGCTTTAGTACCATCCCGGCGAATATAGCCGAGCGCAATTTTGGCCAGAGTTTCCTTGTTGTCGTTTCGTTTTTTGCTTTTTCTTTTTGTATTTTCACCAGATGTAGAGGGCGACGGAGATTCTGATGTGACGTTTAGGTCCTCCATTTTTCCTTCGGATTTCTTTGATAAATCGATCACTACCATCGATTACGTTCCGACACTTCCACACTGATTATGATCAAACGAAGATGATCAGTGACAAAATTCAAAATGAATATGAATGAATGCAAACACAACGAATATGAGAATGAAAACATAGAAGACGGAATGAATATACAAAGCTTTTCATTATCATGTCAATGTCAGTTTGTTCGCTCTTTGAGTGAACGCGTTGGTAGATGAAATGAATAGGCACGGTAATCAGTTTTCATTAGGTATGCTCGAAAATTTAACACTCTGCGAGAAAGGCAACACGCTTTCTACAATCGCTTAAAAATTCTTGGTTTTCTAGAAGATAATGAATGAAGTATGCTTAGATTACTAGATTTATAACTTGATATAATGTTAAACGACAATTTTGAGATCAAGATACTCCGCATCATCCGCTTTATCCTGATAGTGCTAGCCACATTCTCAATGTGTTTAGAGATGGAGATACTGTGGATTTTGTTCAGATTTTTGAATATATGTAATCGAAATAGTTACTATTTCTTGGTTTCTACTTTTTCGAAAATGGAGGCATTTACATTTGGACTGAAATAAGAACTCCTTCTCAAAAAATAGAAACTTCCATAATAAATTAGGAAAATGCCAATAAAGAAATCAGGGTATGGACAATAAATATAAAATTTCCATAAATATTGCCAGATTTTCACAAACAATTAAAAAATTTCACAAATGAAAATAAATTAGCACTTCTAAAGCGAAAATTGCAATTATAAAAGAAGATTTTTTCATAAAGAAATTTCGAATTATTTGTGGAAATTTTATATTTATTCATTTCCTATTTTTAATGAAAAGTTTCTAATTTTTCATGGAAATTTTATTTTGCTGCCTTTATACTTGTGATTGATTATTTGTTTACAATTTAACTTGATATAAGATTTTTTTTTGCATTGAAATTGTCATAGCATCATACCAAAACTGTATATGTATAAGATACAGTGATGACCCGATTTTTAACATGTTAAGCTTGCTGTAGTGGGATGGCAAATATATCTTTATTTAGGGGGAAGTTGTTGAAAAATTGAGAAAATCCTGTTTCTCCCATCAGTAATCCATTGGCCATTTAATTGGCCACGTATCCAATAGTATAATATTACTGCAGATGAAAATTAAAATATGAATCATGCGAAAAATCATTTCGCCCAGGCCAGTTTCCTTGACCGGGGATCAGGTGGGAAATTCCTATGATTAAACGCTTACCATACGCAGCTAACCCAATCAATAATGCATAACAAAATTATAACAAGGGGAGTCATTTATTTCAGAAAAATATTGTAACAAAATGTGTTATAAATTTTGCTGGTTAGTTGTTAAAATAACAAAAATTATATCAAAAACTTCTCTAGTCATAACACAATTAAAACAGTGGTTGATACCTCCATATCAACATTATAACAAACGTTGATATAATTTTTCTGTACAAAAATCTACTTTCAAGGTAATTGCCTACATCACGGATAGAAATCTGGTACGCTACCACGACGGATTTCCATCCATAATGTAGGCAATTAACTTTGTTCCAGCTATGTATTAATATCGGGCGGGTTCAAGTTATACTGAAGGTGATTACCTCCGATTTTGTTTCCAATATCTACAAAAAATGTAGGCAATTATTTTGTGAAAATATTCATAACTAATGTTGTTATAATTTTGATATGAAATAAAACTGGCCGAAGACACATTTTTATCGAATTATCTAATTATAACACACGTTGTTTTAAATAACAACCATTGATAGAATTAAGATATAATTTTGTTATGCATTCCTGATCGGGAATATTGCAATGTTGAAGAGCGTCAATAAAGTCTGGGCAGAAGGCAAATTTCCTAGCAGTTGAAAAGGACTAAAATGAAAACTTCCTCCTAAAAAATCAGAAATTTTCCATGAAAAATTAGGAAATTGCCTAATAGAAATCAGAGCGTTTCTCATTAGCTTTTCTACGATTTTCCAACTGAATGATATAGCAGTAGTGTTTAGCAACTTCAGTATGATGAAGGTGGAAAAGTTTCTTGAAAAGTGCAAGGATCCTGATTGTGACCGTCACACCACACAAGGGAGTATTTTTATTGTATACTAGCAGACCCGACGAACTTCGTTTCGCCTAAAATTCATTTATTCTCTGCTTAGTTCTCAATGTAGAAATCTGTTTCATTTGTATGACAGCCCCCCTTTCCAAAGGAGGGAGGGGTCTCCAACCATCTTAAGAACCTTCCTCGGCCCCAAAAACCTCTGCATACAAATTTTCACGCCGATCGGCTCAGTAGTTTCGGAGTCTATAAGGTTCAGACAGACAGAAATTCATTTTTATGTATATAGATTGACGTTGTTGGGTTTTATGTGGGTTGCAAAAGAAAATATCTTATGTAATACGGGATCAATTGAATCATTTGTTTGAGAAACTGCATATATCCATTTTACACAATTTCGAGAAAACAACAAAAAAAAACTGCTTTAGAACAAATTGGCACCGAATCTATCCATTTCTTCGATACCGATCAAAAGTTTTTGGCACAATTCAACACCCTGGGGCACTTTCAGTGCAAAAACTGTTAACAATACTCCATAATTGCTCTTCAAATTCTACAATAATTGAATGAGTATCATAGTTCTCCATCATAAATGGTGCATTCTAATTGCAAATCAGTGGTTTTGAATTTTCTTCCATATATTCTTCCACATAAACTTCCAACGAGTTAAGCCCCAAACGCAATACAACGGAACGGCGACGGAAGCGGAAAATCTGACAGAAAATATATGGGCTAACTGTCAAATTTGCCGTTTCCGTTGCCGTTCCGTTGTATTGCGTTTGGGGCTTTAAGCACTGCCCAAACGTTGACCGTTGTAGCTGAAATTTTGTCCAGAGTATCATAGCATCAAATAATAAGGAATAAGAGGGCGGCCCATCAAAATTTTCTAAAAAAGTGTTTGTTGTGCCACCTATTATATACAGGGGATGTCCAAAATAACTGGGATAGGCAAATTTTGGGCATAATTAGATGTGTCGTAACTATGTCAATTATCATCCGATTTTGACAATTCAGGAATGCCTGAACTAGAAATTTAATGTAGTTCCACTATATGGTCATGGAACCGACCATGGCTATCGGATACCGGAGATATTCCGGGTTTTTCGAAGGAATCAGGTATCAGAACGTCGGCTCAGGAGGCACGTTCCCCTCAATTTGGGAAATTTGTGCCATCGCCTTCACTGGCCTTTCTCATCATTTACCTGACGGAAAAGGAAGTGAAAAGGAGAAAGGAAGAGGAAGTGAAGTTTTAAAGGAGAATGGAACAGGTTTCTGGAGAAGGAGGATACAATCAATAATACATACATACGATGAATTTTGTAAAACGCAATGATACGCGAAGCATAACATATACTGGATAAGTCACACAATACAAATGGATATGATATACCATTTATAGGAAAGCCAATTATGTGGACTCACACGCATTAAGCTAGGGACTAAAGAGAGGTGTCACAAAAACACTGTGGACGTAACAATGGAAGAACGTCAAAGACGAAACACAGAGTGCACTGTGAAAAACGCATAATGCGGATCCATATAGGTGACAATTTGTTAACAAACAACTAATTTTAAAAAAAATATTCATAACCCCACCCTTATTTAACCTCATGCCTGCCGTATCCTAACGGAACTATCAATTCTATACTTTCGCCTCTAATTCTATCATGAACATGTACGTCTAAGTTTGGAAGATGATATTAGCATTTCCATATCATTCTCAAGCTGAGATTAAACAAGAGTAGCCGAAGCCGAACGTCAAAGACGAAACACAGAGTACACTGTGAAAAATGAATCCATATAGGTGACAGACACAAAGTACATTGTAAAAAAAACGCATAACGCGAATCCATATAGGTGATAGTTTGTTGAAAAACTAAGTAAAACACATATTCATAACCCCACACTCACGTTGAGATTGTACAGGAGTAGCCAAAGCCGAACGTCAAAGACGAAACACATAGTACACTGTGAAAAACGCATAATGCGAATCCATGTAGGTGACAATTTGTTGAAAACTAATGTCGAATTCGTTTTTAAAAAGTTCCAACCTAGGTTGGAACCAGTTCCAACCTAAGTTCTGTCAAAGTGTTTTTTTATTTGCTCAGGTTGGAACTAGGTTCGTACTAGTTCCAACCCAAAGCTGTTGGGTTCACACTGTGTTGTTTCACGGTTTCGCACCGGGTTCATCAATACAACTGTACTTCAACTGTCAACACAACGTGGGTGGATGGGACTGGGCGGAATAAACAAGCAGAAGGGAGAAACGAAACTGTCTGATTATTAAAATAAAATGCGCGTTGGAAATCTTTTGTTCCGGGAATTTTGTGATATTTGTTATTGTAGTTTTAAATGAAATTAATCCGGTACTGTTGTCTAGATTCAGTTTTGAATATAATTGTTGGGGAAGTTATGTATTCATAAGTTCATTTAGGTTTTCCTCACAGATTGTGTCCTAAATTAGGTCGGTGGATGGAATGATGTAGTTTGGGAATTCCCCTTGAAACCCGTTCACAAAATCCGCTAAGAATTGTCAGAAAAATATTTTTGAGGAATACCGAATAGAATTATTTCTTATGCAGAATTTATTTTGAAATTCTTCCAAAAACTCTTTCGTGGAAATAGTTACTTCATAAATTCTTTCCGTAATTATTTCTTGAATTTTTGGCGATATCTTTAAGGCATTCCTCCATATTTTTTTTCCAAGGGATCCTTCCGAGATGAATTCCTTTGGAAATTCTTATAGGAATATTTCTGAATACTGTTCCAGGATGTTCTCTGGAAGCTGCTCTAGGAATTAATTTGGAAATTCCTTCGATAAATCCTTCTGGAATACAGGAACTTACTCGAAGTTTCCTTCAGGAGTTGCTCCGCATGTTTCGTACATAAATTCCCCCGGAAGTACCTTGAGCAATTCCTCCGGGAGATTCTTAGTAATAAACTAATAAACAATCCAAATCCCTTCCATTGCTTTGTTTTTGACAGGATGAATATCGGAGCCATGAGATGAATTCCAGGAGTAGTTCCCCCAAAATTCAGTTCACGCACTTAAACATATTTATTTATCATGATCTGATTAGTCAAGGCCAACGCACTGCCAGTGTACTGGATGTCCTGGATCATATGTTTCGAACCAAAACAAATACGATGCTACGCACACCAACATATCCAATGACAGATGGAACTGAAAATGTTTTTTTATTCAGGGTTCGGGTTGGCACTGACCCAGGTTTGAAAACGAATTCGACATAAATAAAAACATATTCATAACCTCACCCTTTTTGCCACAAATTCATTTGAATCAAGCTTTTTGACCGATCTTCCAGTATGATTACATTCCAGAAGTCTTCTGATACGTCAAAACCGAAAAGACAGATCCTGAAGTTGCTGGGGTGCCCCGGCGAACCTGTAGAGGAGACATTTCAGTTTTAGCGCCAAAACTGGTCATTCGACGGTTGGTTTGTCATGTTTTTCTATCAATAAGTGAGGTATGAATATAAAATGGACCATTGACGGCTTCGACCATTCCGGGACCTAAGGATTGTCCCCGGAGAACCCGTTGAGGGGACCTTTCAGTTTTGGTACAAAATGTAGTCATTCGACGTTTCGTTTTTCATGGTTTTCTATCAGGAAGGGAGGTATGAACATAAAATGGACCATTGACGGGTTCGACCGGTTCCGGGACCTACAGATTGTCCCCGGGGAACTTGTAGAAGGGGACATTTCTGTTTTAGCACATTGAACTGCTCATTCCTCATTTTCGTTTTTGCGCCAAAGCTAGTCATTATAAGGTTTTTTTAAAGCTTCTCTATCAGGAAACGAGGTATGAATATACTTCTTTCGGAACCAATTGGAACCTGTAGAAGGGGACATTTAAGTTTTAGCGACAAAAGAAGTATGACTAGTTTTACTGCTAAAACTGAAATACTGTCTTATGCAGGTTCGCCTGGATCAATCCATAAGTCACGGAAGTGGTCAGAGTTTTCAATGGTCCATTTTAAATTTACACCTTTAAACCCTGAAAAATAGATCCGTCGAATGACTAGTTTTGGCGTCAATACTGAAATTTCCTAGTCTATAAGTTCACTTGGAGCAATCCATAGGTTCCGGAAGTTGTCATAATCGCAAATAATTCATTTTATGTTTATCCCTCCATGAAAATCATGAAAAACAGCGGTCGAATGATTAGTTTTGGCGTAAAAACTGAAATGTTCTTTTCTATAGGTTCCCCTGGGGCAGAATGTAAAATGTTCTCTTCTACAACTTCCCCGGCAACAATCATTAGGTCCCGGAAGCGATCGAAATCGTCAGGAACGAGCCGTTGAATGACTAGCTTTGGTGCCAAAACTGAAATGTCCCCTCTACAGGTTCCCCGGGGGCACACCAGCAACTGCAGGATCTGTCATTTTGGTTGGTTTATCATTTTTGACGTATCAGAAGACTTCTGAAATGCCACTTCTCACTTTGCACTTCGCACTTCTCATTTCTCACTTTTTAATTCATACTTCGGAATTCTCACTTTTCACTTCTTTCTTTTCGTTTCTCACTTCTCATCTTCAATTTTCTCTCTATTTATTTATCTCTTCTCATTTTAAACTGTACACTTCTCACTTATTTATTTCTCACTTCTGACTTATCATTTTTCACTTCCTACTGCTTATTTCTTATTTCCTACTTCGCACTTCTCTCTTCCCATAAATCACTGCTCCCTTCTCACTTATAACCTCTTATATCTCACTTCTGACTTCTCATTTTTCACTTATCACTTCTCACTTCTAATTTCTAACTTTTCACTACTCTACTTCGCACTTCTCACTTCTCACTTCTTACTACGCATTTTTCATTTCTCACTTTTCACTTTACACTTCGGAATTCTCACTTCTTTCTTTTTACTTATAATTTATTATATCTCACTTCTGATTTCTCATTTCTCATTCATCACTTTTCATTTCTAACTTCTACTTACTTCTCACTTTTTACTTTGCACTTCTCACTTCTAGCTTTTCATTACTTCTCATTTCTCACTTCTAACTTCTAACTATATCGAGCATGTTACTGTTTCTGACAACATCGAGTTAGTGAGGCGAAAATGCATTGGAAAATTACTTTAACTTAGGGAACATCCCGACTTATGGAGAGAACACAGAATGCTAGATTCAAGAGACTTTGAATTTCATCGAGTAAGGGAAAATTTCGAGTTAGGAAGAGTTCACTGTATTTTGGTTTAAGTCCTCCTAAATAAAACCAAAAAATTTCGACCTTTATCCTATGGAAATGCACATCTGGTACAAAAATATAAAATGGTTGCAAAATATGCCAATTTACTATTTACGCAAAAATGGAATGCGTGATTATTTTTCAGATTTTTTGTATCGATTTTCATCTGGAACTATAAACAAAAATGTATAGTTCACAAACATGCTCTCAATAGTGCTCAAAGCTCCTAATTCATGAAATCGATTCATGATTCAAGATCCACTGACTCATGATTTCGGGAATAAAACTCCTAGTTTCATGATTTGAATTCATTATTTTAGAATAGATGACTCATGATTTCATGAGTCGTTGCTATGATTTTCCATTTATAATATAAATCGTAACGCCTCAACGCGTTAAGGTAAGCAGATCATAAAACAGATCATGAAATCATGATTCATAACCATGGTGTATTTTCATAACAGGAAAAAGAAACAGATTCACGCAGTCATGAGTCATATTTATCATTTTCGAGAATGGATTTGTTCCCGTGCAGAATAGTCAGCCCCTAATTGGTATTCAGACTACTTGAGAAGTATAAAATTTTCAACATTTCTGCTAACAAATTACCAAAATTCTTACCAATATTATGGCAGCGTAATGAATTGTAACACAAACAATATAAATCAATAGCAAAGAAACTTGAACATGTTTTAATATACACCCAGTTTTTTTTCTACGCTGTTGGAGTTAATTTGATTCTCGATTAAACTGTACTTTCACTGCTTTTTAAATAGCACATGATTTTTTTTATTTCTTGTTTTTTTTCGTGGGGTTAACTCATTGTTTCATTGACACTAAGGGTCTTAATCGACCAGAATAAAACAGTGTAAAGAAATATGGGTATAAATGAAATAAAGATTAAAATTCTCTTCTGGGTCAAGCCATGTTTGGAAACAATGCAAGTGCACACACAAGTGCATCAGTCAAGTAACATTAAAACTGTAAGCCTATGAAATGAAAGATGAAAAACGGGAATAAGATTCTACGAGCATTATTCGATCAGCCAACCAATAAATCCATTCCATACAACTAGAAAATTACAAACAATTAAAGAGGCGACATCAAGAACATCGGATTCGTCGCTTCCCACAAACCAAAGAGAAGCACCAGCAAACACCCCGCCCAACTTCCTGTAGCTAATCAATCAATTTCGAAAATCACCACCACTGAGCTTCCACTTTTGACCGTCGACAACAACCGTTCGCTCCCTCTCGTCGAATGCCACAGATCTGGAATCAATTATTAAAAAATACCTCCGCAGGTAGGCGACCAGTTTCAACCGCATCAGGTAGAACGGACTCCAAGCAGCCAGCCAGCGGACATTTGCCGTGGCAGCTTCCGAACCCGAGGAAACCACTTAGTCATCGTTTGCCGTATTCACCGAACGCAGCCGAAGATGCCGTCTTGTTTCGTAGTTGAATAGGCTGCTCCCAGCTGGTGATTACCAGAAAATAGCCAATCCGTCCTCTCCAGTCAGTACCATGTAAACAGACACAAATCCTCCAAATTTAGACATTCGGTGCAGGTAGCAACGTAGATACGTACCAGAGTCTGGCTGAAGTCTCCTGCTGCAGCTGCGGTGTCCTTGTTAATCCAAAGGAAACAACGCACACTGGAGCAGAATACTTGTTTTCTACGGAGAAAACGTGCCAAATGTGCAGACCTTTGGACAACCAAATAAACCGACTCTTGGCTAGATATGTTGAATTTAGGCACGATGTGGTTAGATGCGATTTTTATTGAGCTATAAAAGCTTTCAGTTCTATTACATACTTCGTTGAATTTTGGTTGCATAACTTTCAATTCAACTGTAGGGAGATATTATCATACAATAGTGCCTTTGACAATTATATAAAATAAGCTATTCTGTAAAATGATTAGATTTTATTGAAAAAATCGAACCTTTCACCCCAGTGTGCAACGGCACCGAAAGAAAAAGATCTTGAAACCGAAAGATATTGTAACAAATGAAAAAACGCACATATCTTTGAATGACGACGATGACGGAATGGATCAAATGCGCATTCTCACCGAGCAGATTAGAGAAACGGAACGCTAGCGCACCGGGAACCGTCAACCAGCGACGACGATCGAGAAGAAAGAAGGTGATAGAAGGCCGAGTTGGAATAAATGAATTGTTGCCTCCCTGAATTTCCAGGTATTGGGCGCTGGGTGAGGTGACTTCAATCAGCTTGCGCGCAGTCTTACTCCGCGCACTTCGGGTTCGGTTCCTGCTGATGGGTGTTGTTGGTTTTGCTGATGATGAAAACCATTCATTTTCGGACTGGGTGCTGTTTTTGTTTGTAGAGTTTGGTTAATGCTGACGAATGATGCGCGGGCAGCATTAGGAGTGGGAAGTTGTCTTAGCTTCCGTCTGTTTGTTTGCTTACCAGAAAATTGCTATCTCACGGTTTGGGGGAAATTATCCTGATTGTTAGAAGTTAAACGTGCATGCATAGAGAGAGTTTTTCGATTTACACTTTTGTCTTGAACATATTCCGTCTTTCTAAATGCAGTGCTGTGTCCTTCAGCTCAGAAAACAACAGCCTGTTGTTGTAGACACATATCATCAATGGTCGCGTTCATGTTGATAAATCTGTTAATTGACTGATTTATCAATGAACCAAGATATCCGAGCAAGTATTCTCGAATCAGCTACTTCTTCCAAGCTTCCGATCTTCATGACGATAGTCGAAAAACTCTCCCGATAAAGCCAATGATCGTGTTTAATTTTTATGTAAGTGGATTAAACGAAAATTAATTCAAACATCATCCCATTGCTGTTGCTTTTTCGTACCAATCGGTAACGTTGTCTAATCTAAACTTAGCATAAGAATATAAATAGATCGTGTTATTTTGATCTAAAATTTTTGTTTGCTTCCAGGTACCACAATTATGAGCCTATTCTATTTGTACAGCCATCCAATGATTGATTCTAATCGTAGGATTTTCGGCATCTTCATTTCAACAAACCCAGCATCCGATCCAATAATTCACATGCAACCGAATACGCCGAATCCCTACGGCGAATCACTCCCGCTCACTTGCACTTGCGGAAGGCTGTCATCTGCATCCACGATGCCACACCACCGATCCAAAAAGCAAAATCACACCCGCCTGACGTGCGCATTTAGACGAGAAGGACCCTCGCTATCGTCATCATGCGCATGGGCTTGGGCATGGGGCGGCCAGCTACTACTTCCTTGCGGGTTCGTCGCTTTTGTCTCGGATTGCGAATCTTTTGTTCTCCTCTCGTTTGTTGTACTCAGTATAAATATAATTTTCGCACGAAACATTGCGCGTTTTCTTTTGATTTGTTCTTTTGAACGTCGTCGCCGTTGTCGGTGTCGTTGCCGTCACTGTGCCTGACGTTCGTCCTGCTCGGAACGGTTGGCAGGATAGGCGAGTGTGCTTCCCCCTGGGGCCATCGGATTGCATTTCTTTTGCCTTTCTTCCCATCCATACTGCGCACTGCAATCGAGTTGGTACAGTTCGATTTCGCCGGGCAGATCATGTGCCCTTTTCCATACGGTATGGTCTCGGAACGTGTATTGCTCAGTGGAAGGAAGGAAGTCTGGCCGACGACGCGCGATTTGCGTCAGCCGTCATTGTGGAGCAGGACCAGTGGCGTGTCAATGTCGATGTCAAAGCCTTCCTGTTTCGGATCTCGACTGCGGCCGGCCGGCGGCTCGTCAACAAGCAGTCGCACTCACATCAGCAGACGGCTCAACGCAGTGGGAAAGTGATTTCGGCGGAGGAAGGCACTTTTTGTTGCGACCGCGCTGTGCCTAAATACTCGCCACTGAGAGTGAGTTGCGGTACGTCGCGTCGTCGCGATGTCGTCTTCGAATGTGACAGCGCCTGCAGTATGCTGTCGTCTCGATCCTTTTCTGTTTCTTCTGTCGGGATCGGCGGGCCGATCTCCGCTGCCACGGAGAGTAAATTGAATTTATTTGTTACTTTATCTGGAAATATTTTTATCCTGACCTTGAGGAATAAATTTGAATGATAATTTACTTTGGCCGGCGGTTAGGCAACGAACGGTGGGCAACAAACGAAGACAAATCGAAAGTGAAAATATTGTTTCCCGGTTGTATAAGGCCCAAGGCGATGCAGAAAGTTACGATTGTATGAAACATTGGGGGTCATGAGCTGAATGTTTTTGCATGGAACGATAAACATAATTGAGCTGTCTAACGACGGCAAAGTTGGAACCAGGAGAAATTGTGTTATGGAATTTTAATGCATTTGTTTATGTAACATTCATTTATGAAGCTGTGTGTTCAGCGTCTATGCAATCAACAGTTAAATCTGCACTGGTGTTCTAAGGAACTGGGAATGCATAACCAGTGGGATATATTCAATTGGCTACTGGATTTCTAGCAACTTTCTATCGCTTGAGATATTTATTTCTGAAGCAAAACATTTCGACATTTCATTTCCATGCGTTCAATATTCATTAAATGTCATAGCTCCTGGAAATAAAATGTTAACTAGTAAACAATTTGACAGCTTTAGATAGTCTACAAAAGAAAATAGAACAGCTGTGAATAAACATGGAAAACAATTCGGAAATGTAACGAATGTATTTCTGCAAGCAAATGTTATGTACATTAGGGCAGTTCAAATTTCAAAAATGTTCGAAAATTCCAACTCCCATAAATCTATTAGCATCATTTTGATAATATAGGAGTCCTGGCAAAATTTCAGGCAATTAAGTGGCCATTTAGGGGTAGCGCGAAGTCAATTTATGTTTATATGGAAATGTGTATGGGAAAAACTTAAAATTTGTTCAAATCCCCCTACAACTCTAAAAACGTGATGAATTCAAGTAAACATCCCCAACCTCCATTTTTGGAATTAATTTGATCTCAACCAGTGGGTAACTCATTAATTTTGATTTATATTTTCACTGCTACGTTGAGGCTAATCACACCATTTTAGCCATTTATCCCATATTCACACTGTCAATAGAACCGTTCAAGTCCAGTGCTGTAGTTGCGGGGGGTCGCGGTTAGTCGACGACTAACAAGCTTTATATTTTGCTTCGAGTTAATTTTTATTTTCAAAATTATAATTTCTTTTTTTTTGAAATGCTAGAGCAGTGTAACATTTATATTGTAACATTAGCATACTTAATGTATGCAAGACGATGTGAGGCACTTTCCGTTGCCGGATATGATGTGATTCACAAAGAGGAATATTGAAATTAGAGATGATTCCAAATGAACGAATTGTTTACATACAGAATTTGATGAAAAATTCATATTTGAATACCAATTTGCGCATCAAAAAAGCATTCATAGTGCACATTTGAGCTCGAACATAACCTGTCGAGGTGTTTATAAGCATTTATCAATCAGCACGGAGGCCCTTAAGTGAAAATTTGAGTCCAAACGTGACCTGTCGAGGCGTTCATAGTGAATCAAGTACTAATCATACAGCATGAAGGCGCATGTAGTGATAATTTGAGTCGAAGCTTGCGAGGCGTTCATAGTGGATCAAGTACTTAACAAAACAGCATGAAGGCGCATTCGGTGAAAATTTGAGTCCAAACGTGACCTGTCGGGGCGTTCATAGTGGATCAAGTACTTATTAAACAGCATGAAGGCGCATGCAGTGAAAATTTGAGTCCAAACTTGATCTGTCGAGGCGTTCATAGTGGGTCAAGTACTTATCAAACAGCATGAAGGCGCATGCAGTGAAAATTTGAGTCCAAACTTGGCCTGCCAAGGCGTTCATAGTGGATCAAGTACTTATCAAACAGCATGAAGGCGCATACGGTGAAAATTTGAGTCCAGACTTGGCCTGTCTAGGCGTTCATAGTGGTTTGAGTACTTATCAAACAGCATGAAGGCGCATGCGGTGCAGGGCCTGATTTAGGGGGGGGCCGGGGGGGCCATGGCCCCGGGCCCCCACAAATCTTATGTAACAAAACCAACCTATTTTGTACATTTTGGGGCCCCCACATACTGTCGGCCCCGGGGCCCCCTTCCGGCTAAATCCGGCCCTGATGCGGTGAATATTTGAGTCCAGACTTGGCCTGTCGAGGCGTTTATAGTGGATCAAGTACTTATCAAACAGCATGAAGGCGCATGCAGTGAAAATTTGAGTCCAAACTTGGCCTGTCAAGGCGTTTATATTGGATCAAGTACATATCAAACAGCATATCGTCAAAAAACTGTAGAAAATACCAAAAAGGACACAAACACTAAAACCGTTACCGCGATGAGAAAAATTCTTTGAATCTCCGACGCAGCGTCGGACAAGGCAAGTTGAAGTCGAAGATTGTTGAAACCCTAAGAAATAACCGCTGTAATCCTTTAATACTGTAGTTAGTACGACGAAATGGCATTCTTAGCAAAGCGTTATTTGAAAGTGCCCTCGGCTGTACGTTGTCATAAATTTGCTCCAAAATAGCGCTACAATCTATTCGACCTTGCGAAACAACTGTAATCAGTACGGCCCAAGCGGTGTTACGGCACCGTTCATTGGGATTCCAAACGGGGCGGAGCAATACTCCATTATAGACCGCACCAGTGAGCAAAACAGATACTTCAGACACTAAATGTCGGAAAATTCTTTGGCCAAAGAAAGATAAAGCCCAGGGTTTTGGAAACCTTGCCTACAACGTACGAGATGTGCATCTTGTACGTCAGTTGGAAATTCAAAATTACGCCCAAGTCTTTGACATGAGTCAGTCGTTCTATTCTAGTATTCGGATGCGTGTAGGCGAAAATGGTGGCTCCAGGGCCTTATGGAGTTCCGAACACCATTCTCAAGGCAGCAATCATTGCAAACATGTTCAGGCTAGCTATGCAGAGATGCCTCCATGAGTGTAGTAGTTTTCCCGATAGATGATAAAAGGCAGAAGTTGGTTCTGTTACCGAATTGACATGACGGGCAAGTCAACAGCGTAAGCTGGGATGCCATCGGGCTCACGTTACACCGTCTTAGCCGGTGGGCCTGTACCGGATTTTGGAAAGCTATTTCCAGAACCGTATACTATTATATGAGACCGATGCCAGTCAGAGAAGTGTTCCAATTAATGCAGTAGTACTGCAAGGCTCATTATTGGGCCCGGTATTATGGAATATTATGAACGGCGGACTTCTGAAACTAAAGTCCGTAATCCGTAAGGTATACGCAGAAATATGGCCATTTCCAAACGGTCTGGGATTGGCGCTGAACAGTTGTAACTTTTGCAGATCACCCAGAACTTGTTACAAATTGGCCAATGTTTGTCTCTCCGATAGGACACGAAGGTCCACCCAAAACGTTATTACAGGCTTGCTTTTTGTTGGCGCAGATGAGGCACTTTGGTGCCTTATCGCATTCCTGCGCCTTGTGCTTTTCCTCACCACAACGCACGATGATACAGGTTACTACGGTCTGGGTCCATACAGTCGTAGGACTTGTACCCCGACTCTAAGCACGAATAGTACTTGTCCACTGATGGCGGCTGGAGTTTGCTTACTAGGCATACTGACCTGCTGATCTTCAACTTCCATTCTCCATGACTTTTTTTGGCTTCCGTGACTGATCTGAGGTAGGCTACCTGCGTGCCAAAGGTACCGCCTCTTAGGCGTACAGAGGTCTTCTCCACCGCACTGGTTTCTAACTGCAGAGACGACGTCGTCCACGTTCGTGACCTCGTCCAGTTGCTTGAACTGGAGGGTCATTTCCGCCCCAACGACCTCACATGAACGTCGTCACCCAAGACCTCTTGGGCCATCTTCCTATAGTCCGTCCCACTAGCTTGCGCTCCACGTTTCAGAATCAAGATCATTTCAACGGTCTTGGTGCGTCTGGCGCATTGCATGTCCTAACCTAGCACCGAAAGCTTTTCTGCCGCCCGCATCGATTTAAGGACTTCGGTGTACTTTTCCTTATCTATATCACCAACAAAGCCTCGCCTTTATCCTTTGCTTTCTTTGCAGGTCGAGATACGCTCGACTTCCGTTTTGCCCTACTGACCAGCTGTCATGGATTTTCGGTCCATTGTGCCGATGGCACTGGCCGGCTGGTACCCTCTTCCAGCCAGGCGACTTGCGTCTGGTTGGTGCCTTTCGCCTTTTTGGGCCGAGAAGTCGCCTTCTTGGGTCGACGCCCTATGTATCCCAATCTGTTCCGTCCAGACAACGTTTGGCCTTTATGGTCGCATGTCGTATGGCTTTGCTCTGAGCGCCTTCACCGGATTGCTGCCTTAGCTGTTTCGGGCCGGCCACCTTTGTCGGCCTTCTCTCTTCCCACCACCCTGATAAACGCGTCCTGTTCTTGTCTTGCGACTCGGACGAAGCATCCGAAGGTTCTGTTTCAGTAACTTACTAATGTACTGCCTTGCACTCGCGAACTCGATGATATTATCGAGTTGCTCGGCGACCACCCGCATCCCGTAGTCACTTGCCGAGCGTGTTTTAAGGGCTTATACCTAGGGACGTTCCGATTCTTCCGATATATCGGAATATCGATATTTTTGTTTCGATATACGATATTTTTGTATCGATATTTTGTTTTCAATATATCGGTAATATCATATTTTTGCTTTCGATATCGATATATTGAATCCGAACAAAGCAACCACAGAATAATAATTGCACTGTATTTTGTAAAAAAAATACTTCAAAATGGATTGGAATGTCGTATTTTTAATTGTTCAGATAATTTTTCTCGGAGCATTTGGTGTGAATTGTGCGCTTCCATCACAAATAGATTTGATAACTTGACACTTTGCATTGACGCGCCGTTGTGTAACATTTGCCATGCCACTGGTCCTTGAATCCTTTCACGGATTCAATTATATATTTGGCGTGTTCTTATGATAAATTAGATGAATTAACTTTAGAAACCAAGAAGATATTTATGGAAATGGGAATTTAGAAAACATGAAAATTTGCTTTAAAAATTCAAAAAAATGCCTCGTAGGAATTAAAAAGAATTTTTTTTAGGAAGTTCAAAATATTTCTGCAAGTTTTCTAATGAAAATTTAAATTTTTATTTCTGATGGAAGGTTTAGCGTAAATTTTGATGAGAATTTCCTGCCGAAACTCAAGGAAACATCGTGTGAAACAAAAACATAATTTCTCGTGAAAGTTTAAGAGAATTTTCTTTTTTAGTTAAAAATATTTCACTTGATTTTCTTGGGTAAATTAAGATTTTTCTTTAAACATTAAATTAATAAAAAACTTCCGTTAAAATTATGAAAAGAGAATTTTCTGCTGATAAGAATCAGAATAACCAGAGGAAAAATACAAAAAAATGTCTCGAAACTTCAGTTGATCTTTTTGAGTGTCAGTATCATGCCAAAAACGCCACCGCTACCGGTTAAAACTACGACGAATGCCGCCACCGATGATTCTTGGACTGGCACACTCTAGAAGCAAATAAGTTTAAGTAATAGATAAAAAGTGTTGATTAGTTTATTTAAAATAATAACGTGAAGTTTTTACATCCATTTCTAATACTTATTGCAATAAGGATGATATGGTAATAACCACAGTAATTGAATTACTTCAACAAATATATTCTAAATATTCTCATTTCTGAAATATCATATGATTATCCGATATATCGATATTTTCATTCCAATATATCGGTGATATCGATACTTTGATTCGATTATCATATCGAATCAAATATCGATATTTTGAAGTATCGGAACGTCCCTACCCCATCACTGCTGGGGAAACTCTGGTGCTATTAATTAATTATTAATTTTTGAATCACTCATTATTGTTAAGTAGAATTAATTTTTAAATCACTTATTATTGTTAGGCCCCCCCATGTGGCTGTCGTCGAATTCTACTGGAGATGTCGCCTTCAATGATCCTATGGTTATCGGTGCATGTCTTTCGGTATGCAAGGTGTTCATGCATTAGTTTACACTTACCTGTTCAGAGCCAGATCAGCGCAAGTCCCAGCAGGAAAATCTTAGTGCCAGGATTAGACAGCGTGTTGCTACAAGGCTCGCCACGGATGGGCGGAAGACAGGCTAGCCATTAGCCCACTCGCCGATTAAAGTCAGGGTTACCCGGCTCTACTAAAAGATTAGAATGTCCGACTTCGCTTTCACAATATTACAAAATCCAAATACTATTACTGCGATATCTTGTCGCCAACACGCGGCCAGAATGATATAATCAGGGCTTCACTGGTATTGATCCTGATGTGCCAATGTGCCATGGGCCCCTGCAGCTAGGAGTATGGCAACTACAAAACATCCTCCATCCCACCCTCTGATGTATTGCTCAATGCAAGTCTTTATTTATGATTTGTGGTCGTAGGTTTCATTTTGTTCATAGGAAGCGCTTTATGACGTTCCCGCTTTCTGCAGAGTTCGAAAACCGTCTTCAATTTTTACTGTATTTGAGTTGTTTTTTAGTGTGCGCCCCCTCTATTGCCTATGTGTGGTAACGCCCCCAATTTTCGCCGACTAACTAGCTTTTAGTTCACAACTACAGCACTGTTCAAGTCACTCATAACTAATGTGTTATCCGGAGATCTCATTTATATAGATTTCAAAAAGGGAGGTTGGGGATGTTTATTTGAATTCATCACGATTTGACAGCTGTAGGGAGACTTGAATAAATTTTACGTTTTTCCCATACAAATTTCCATATAAACATAAACTGACTTCGTGCCACCCCTAAATGGCCACCGAATTGCCTGAAACTTTGCCAGGACACCTATATTATCAAAATGATGCTAATAGACATATGGGAGTTGGAATTTTCGAACATTTTTGAAATTTCAACTGCCCTAATGTACCTATTATGGTTAGACTGTTTCATACCCTTTTTTTGTTTTGTCTTTATTATCGAGACTTTCAGCCCGAGGCTTATATTCTTAACAGACTGGGGAGAAGTAGAAGTCATTGTTTAACACATCGTTGAAATTTTTTTTTTGAAAACTTTTCGCAATTTAGCAACAAAGTTGCATTGCCAGATGATAAAACGAATGCATAAATAGTAAATTGGCTTAGAAGTGTTGCATACATTTACTGATAATGTTCTTATAAATGCTATGCTGGAGTAGCGGCAATGCAGGCAAGTATAGAGAGTATTTAATGCAATTAAAGCTATAACGACAAATAAATAAATAAGTAATAACCTGTCACATTAGTTCCCACACGACATCATAACCAAACCACATTTCTATCAATTTATCAATAAATTATGAGCGCTGATAGTCGGTGCATTTGGATTTCTAATTTGCCTCATTTATTACGAGTACGATGCTGAATTGCACCAATAAATGTGTATTTATTGAAAGCATTTGCAACCTGCTAGTTGCTCCATTGAATCACACATATGGGTTCTCGAATGGAGGTCTGCACCTTTGCTTTGCACTGGGCGACCCAGCATTAGGATCCGCACTAACTGTGACTTTAATCGAACCTCTCAAATCATTTCAGCGCTCATATCGCATCTCAGTGTTGCGCAGCGGTGGCGAAAGCTAACCGGTCACGCACTGGCCGTTGTCGAGTCGAAGCAAAAAGCATGCAGCCATGGGAATTTCATCCGTAATTACTTTCACCAATAAAGTGCTTGTATTAAATGGTAAAATAATAATATTTTACACCTTGCTTTATTTGATGCCATTTGTTTTAATAGTAACCAGATGAGCTGCAAGTTGAGTTTGGCCCACCAAAGGAATTCGAGTGAGCAGTTGCCTAATTTGAATTCATATAACATGTGGTCGGAGCTCTGCTAAACTGAACTAAACGTCTTTTTTAACTAAGCTGTAATATTTTTGTGAAAAGAATACGGAAATTTATTCATGCATTTAAAAACAAAATCTGTGGAAAAATACAGCTAACTAAGATAGATGTACCAGTCGTGGATATAGCGCCAGTTGTCGCACCAGTGGATTATACACCAAGTGGCACTACATTGATAACACCTTTAATATCCTCCATAACTAATAAAACATAATTGTAAAAATTGATTTTCCTAAATTTTTGGCCGTCCTTTGCACCAGTTGTCGCGCTAGTGGTCCCATTATGGCCAATCTCATGAGAAAACAATGGGATTTGCCATAATAGGAACCAAAATTAAGTAGAGTGCAATGACTGGTACATGTGTTCCTATTATGGATTAAGCACTTTTGGGGGCTATCGCGAATTTTAATGCAGTTTTCACATTTGTTCTAAGGATCAGGAAGGTAAACCTTTCGTTTGACATGTCAACACTACCCACAGGCTTTTTATTTTTATTTTTTTCAAAAATTGTTGTTTTCAAGTATGGCGACGATTGGTACACTCACCCTAGGCGTTTACGAAATGTTTAGATTTGTATAGGGATAGGCACTAATTCAAGTCAAAATTTTCAAAATGACTTATCTGCTTTTGTAAACAAAGATTCAAACGACGATTTGACGAATCTGATAGGTCTCATATCGTCATATCAAAATTGAATTCACTAATTATTCGCGAATTATGGTTTAAACAAACGATCTAAGCACCTAATCAGCTGGCGAGATAGTATATAGAGTACATCACGATCAAATGTCATTTAAAGCGCATTCCGTTCTTTTCTTATAATACATTTTAAACCAACTTCGCGATTATTTGTACAATTTCCTACCTTATCCGCACGACGAAGGAAATTACAACAGCTTAAATTTATTGCAAAGGCGCGTAATATCGCCACCAAAATCGACGGTTTATTTTAACTAAGTTTCACTTAATTTTTTCACACAAGTTTTTTTACTACGCACTAATTGAAAGTAATGGGGCCCTCCTTAGCCGTGCGGTAAGACGCGCGGCTACAAAGCAAGACCATGCTGAGGGTGGCTGAGTTCGATTCTCGGTGCCGGTCTACGCAATTTTCGGAATGGAAATTGTCTCGACTTTCCTGGGCATAAAAAGTATTATCGTGTTAGCCTCATGATATACGAATGCAAAAATGGTAACCTGGCGTAGAAACCTCGCAGTTAAAACTGTGGAAGTGCTTAATGAACACTAAGCTGCGGAGCGGCTCTGTCCCAGTGTGGGGATGTAATGCCAACAAGAAGAAGAATTAAAAGTAATATCTATGCCTGAAGTGTATAATTATTTGCAATGAAGCTCCCAAAAGGCGTAAAAATGATGTTTTTTTCCAAACCTTATTGATTCTGATCGAGCATTGAGAATTGTCAAAATTTGAGCCAAATGAACAATGTTGCAGAGTGAAAGGTGTTACGATTGTAATGGAAAAGATTTTTCAAAAAAATTTCTCGAATAAACAATTTGTTTTTCTTTCGCAATTGTAGAAGTAATCTAGTTGATGCATTGTATTTTGTTCTTTTGTACTGCTCTTTTATTTGAGTGATAATGCACGGCTAGATGATAGACAACCTAATCGAAAAGTGTCATCAATTGCAAAGTCATGTACAAGCTGCAACATTGTACGCTACGGCAAGTGATGGCAGTGTTTGTTTACGAAATTACCAGCGTTGCAAAATGCCTGGAAAAGTTTTTGTCCATCTTTTGATATAGGATCCCTAGAGAAAATAATTATATAACATAATTTTTTTGGCACACTACTCACGAACGTGAATATTGCAATTGTGTTAGTAGTTCGAAAGACTCAATGGCAATATAGCAAAACCGTTTGTATGCGGCCTAAATGGGATTGCACTTGGAGTTTTATTCAAATTGTAACTGAAAAAAACTTGTTGAAAACTTTGGATATTTGATAATATGATAGTTAATATGCATAAGGTCGTAGATAACTTTTACAGTTATCCAAGAATTTTCTGAAACGTAAGGCGTAGCCAAGAACATCCAAGAAATCCCTGTTCTATATGCCTAACCAAAGATCGTTTTGCCCGATTCATTGATACATGCCCTCTGTAGTACAAAGGATAGAATCTGTTGACGTCATATGTTCGTACTCTACAAGCCGATTTTTTATACCTTTGTTTATTTGCCAGGTACTCTAAATTTCATAACCACTACTGTGCTGTGATCTACTGTGGTATTCTGCTGTGCAAAATTACATTCACGCCCCGGTAAGTAGGAAACTTTCCGTGATCGAAAAATTCTCCACTAGTCCACTAGGTGTTATGTGTCCTGTCCGTTGTCTCTCATGCTAGGTGTTAAGTGTTCAGTCTGTACGCGCTCTGGTCGAAGACGGTGTACCTGCCTTTAAATTGTTTGTTGGGTAGTCATATAAAAAAATACGCATGAACAAAGATCAATTTGCCAGATTCAAACATGCTCTCTGTAGTACAATGGATAGAATGTATTCACAACATACGTTCTTCGTCATACAAGAAGTCCATATAGTAAAGGCCTTTCGATCTACACGCGTAACCAACGACCAATATGTCCGATTTATAATTGATACGTTCTCTCTGCGATTCAAGGAATAGATTGTGTTCACAGCATATATTCTTAGTCATCCAAGATATCCCTGGAGTAAGGCCTTCCGGTCATTGGGTGTAACTAGTGATCAATTTGCCTCAAAATTGGTACATGCTCTTTGTGGTATACAGGATAGAATCTGTCGACAGAATATGTTCTAAAGCCATCCAAGAAATCCCTGATGTAAGCCTTTTGGCAAATATATTATATTAACAATATGGTTCACTTCGAGCTTTTCCATACAACGAAATGGCGAACCTTTTGCCGGTGATAACAACATCATCTAGCGAGAAAAGAGGAATCTAAACGTGTTTTCTTCTTGTTTATTCTAGCTAACCTTCCTGCCAATTTACAGTGACAGTCATACTGTTGAAAAGTTTTTATACGACACTGCAGGGATGTCCATACTTTTCTGAATAAATCGATCATCAACAGATCGATTTTTTTTCTTTTACACTTTCGATAATACAGAAAAATGCGACTGCTCCAATAGAAGCTGTTCCGCATACAAGAAAATGCTTGCGGCGCGTTAGAATATATTGATTCAATTTCTTTTGAGTCGAAAATAATTGCAAGCATTAGCTAGTTTTTCGTAGAGGCCTGAATAAGAGAAACGCGGATAGAAAATATGAATCTGCCAACACTGCATTCAATCTTCTTTATCAAAGAACAACACATGAAAAGGAAGAAATGGTTTATGTAGATAAAATCTCACAATCGGCTATTTTATGTGCCCACATCACATAACAATAGAATCCTATAAACAATGGAATTTCAATTCATAATCTATAAATGACTTGCATATATCATTGGAAACTAATGTAAAATACATTCAATTTTGTTTATTTAAAAATGGCATAAAATCGAATTTGGCCGTTTTCAGTATTTGAGCCAACATTTTGGCTGCTTGACAGGTCTCCTGCTCGATTGGCTGCTGTTTTTTGACGGTTCGATTGGCGGCACATACCTATCCGCGTTTCTTTTATTCAGGCCTCTAGTTTTTCGCAAGATTTTTTATCCATAGTTGCCAGCATCCAAGTGCTAACATATATGCGTGGAAAGCAATGTTTAGTTTTTAATAAACCACCAGAAATTTGCATCACATGCAGGTGTTCTCAACAGTTTTTACTTTTCTCGAAAAATGTATTTGATGTTAGTTAAGCAGGAAGGTTTTCGCAACTTCACCTGCCAAAAAATGCCAAAAAAATCCGAGGGGGGGAAGACAAAATAGTCCTTAAATATTTGTATCGGCCTTAAAAGAAATCATATGGACTCGGTGGCCAAACTTAGTTTTATTTACACATTGCATTATTTACAGCAATTCTAGCAATTTGGAGGGCTTTGCTTCTTAACTGTTCAAACTGATCGATTTTTTTTGGAAAAAAAGCTTTTTCAGGATTGGTCATGTTAGGCAGGTGGTGGCTAAAACCGGTACAATTACCCTCTATCAAAATCAATTTGATTCATTAACGAATTCCCCCAGAAGTACTTGAATTATTTTCTACGTCCGTATATGTTTAAACCGTGTGATCAATTTGGTTGACTGCAAACTGAATAGCTAGTTTGCAGTCAGCCAAATTCCGAATTTTCATATTGCGTTTTAGTTAGTTTCACGAACCCGTCTTTACTCAAAATTTTCATTTAGGTTTTACTGTCCTACTGTCAAATTTCAGCTGGATTACTGCCACATTCTAAATAAATTTGAGTGCGATTGTGTTGGTTTTTCACGGCTGTTGTATTTTGTGTTCATATCCTACCATGATTCAATCAGAAAAACAATCTTAGAAATGTGAGTTAAAAAGTGACAAGGGATATTTCAAATAATTTTGTGAATAAACAGATGAATAAATAGATTCAAAATGTTTCATATTTGTAAATTTATTGAGTATTTTCAGAGCGTGATATCATTTTTTTCTCAGTAAAAATTAGGGTATCCAATCATGGTTTAAACCAAATGGCGGGTTTCAGATGAGCCGTCAAAACAAATTTGATTTATTTCATTAAAGGCACATGTTACAACTGCGATTTCTAGTTTATATGAGGGCCGAAAACCTCATTAATAAAGACAATAAAAAATAGTTTATATGGAAGCTTAGTTCATTATCTTTCTAAAAACATCCTGGGTGCACATATTTATGCTTAGTTTCATTGAAAAAAATTAATAATTACATAACTTTGATTCGTACCATGGTTTGAACTACTGCAGCAGCCAGCAGCTCCTAAATATAATACTAATCACATGCATGAAACGCTGAGGAAATCTATAGAAAAGCAAATTTGTTATACTATTCATCTTCTCGCATTAGATTAGTAACTCGAAACGTGTGAAAATCGTCTAAATTATCAATATGAAAATTGCGATTTTTTCATATTGGAAATGTAAACAAAATGCTCCAGCTAGGCGCATGCAGCGCTCCTAGCGGACAGCAGCTTCAAGTTCAAACCATGGTACGAATTTAGTTCGAACCATGATCATTTTTTACCTTGTATAAATGTTACTATTTTAACCATTTGAAACTGTTTCTCAATTGTATGATAATGTCAATCGATTACAGATAAAAATAGCGTTCTTTTGATATATTAATCTCACTCCTGTGTCATAATATGCGTCCTTTACGAGCTTTTTGAAATTATGCCACTCACTGTTCGGTAAATAATTTAACTGATTTTCGGTGATTTTGACAGTTGAGCAATGGAAAAAATTACAAAAAATCTGTAAAATAAATTACCGAACAGTTCCGCTGTTGAGATTTCGGTAAAATTTACCGAATTCGGTGAAATGAGGTAAGTGTGCTGACAGGGGGTATTTAGCGCAAATTCAGGACGTTTTTAAATCGCTCCATTTTATTACTTAAACAATATGTACGAATGTTTAAATAAACTCTATAACTTCCAGTATACCTAAATATGCCATTCATACTGTTTTAGGTTCATTTCCTGCCAATGAGATGGTAATTTCTACAGATTTCAAAATGGTTCAAACCATGATACGCTTTTCACTAGTTCAAACCATGATTGGATACCCTAATAATAAATAATTATTTTCTTGCCTTGTCACTAAGTTAACCAAAATGTTCATCGGGAGTTGATAAACGGATGATAAGCCGTGCAGACAAAATGTCATTCGACTATCATGATAACACTACTTTTGTCAGTAGTTAGATAATTATGTTATCGACACGTGAAATGTCAGCAAGAAAATACAAAGACATGTCACAAGCTCGTAATCTGAACTAAATGCTCGTAAAATTTATATATGTAAATAGTAAAAATGCATGAGCAGTACGATATAATATAAAAATTTCTTTTTCAAATTGATACTTCTCAAACGGACAGAAAAAGTCATTTTAACTACACTCAAATAGTTGACATCCAACACACAGTCGCCAATATTTCACAAATTTGAATGTGCGAATGAATAGGACGGTATGTACACGAACAGCAGGAAGCGTCGAATCTCGGTGTCAGCGTTGTTTTGTGCGGTGTCAAAATCAATCTTCAGTTTAGTACATTGATATTCAATTTGAAATCTCAAAATACTCATACTGCAGTGCATGGATTTAACATTTTCAAGTCAGATTCTTAGAATATAATATAAATCTGTTTAGTATATAAAGTAAAATAATAATCATTCATCGGTGCAAATCAACCGCAATTCCAAATATTCATTTCAACCCCGGTAGATATTCATTTTCTACGTTCGATTATCAATCGGCTGTTAAGGATCGGGTGGATAATTTGGTATGTAAGTTTGACAGCATGCTGCGAGATATTCGTGCCTGCATTGTCGAGCGTCTGATCAAAACGTCTATGCAACTGATAGTAAAACGAAAATTTTCGTCCTTGAGTATAATCTTGTTTTTTCTCTCAGTCGATTCTTTGACTTTTTTATTGTCAAATTTCCCAAAGAACCGTATTATTTGATGCCTTTAAATATTTTTAAAATTAAAACAACAAAAAATTAAAAATATATGGCAGCCAAACGAGCTGCAGAATTGGGCCAATGTAAGATGAAAACCGGCAAAAAAGTGTGAGAACAGAGAGCAAGTATAAAACGAGATGTGAATGCAGAATATTAAGTTATCACTTCAACGGCAACCTCTTATCTTTCCAAATGTTTCACCGTGTATCGATATGATGTACCGGCGGTTCAACGCGCAACATCTAATTTGTTATACATATTAGTAAAAAAATGTCTACCAAATTTTGATTTTGACATTTGATTTTCCGTTGGTATTCGATTAACTTTAATCGATTATGTGCACAAAAAACATAAGACATCCCTATTTTTTGTTGTGATGACATTTTGAAGTGTAGTTAGTAGTTTCGTTTCAGCGTGTATCGATCCTTTTGGGCACGGATGGCGCCACATGCGGTGTCGCCAAAAGATATTTTAGTTACTAGATAAAGATTGTCGCTGTCGTCGCTGTCCGAAACATCTTTTGCTGGCGAGGATAGGGGAGCTAAATGTCAAAGAAGGAAAATCCATACGATTTGACAGGTATGTACCACACATGTTTCGGACAGCAGAACAAAGGGAACAGTAGCGACAATCTTTATCTAGTAACTAAAATATCTTTTGTGTCGCCAAAATTTCGTTAGAGTGAATCATATTGTTAATATAGTATATTTGCTTTTGGTCTATGCGCGTAACTAAAGATCAATTTGCCGGATTCAAATACATGCTCAAAGTGGTTCAAAAGATAGAATGTATTCACAACAAAAACATTCTTGGTGATCAAAAAAAAAACTTTCTGTAGTGTAAGGCCTTTTGATTTATACTCGTAGTCATAGATCAGTGGTCCCCAGTGTGCTTACTATCTAGGGCTGCATAGCAGTTTTGAACTGTTGAAGCGGCGGGCCGCAGTACATTTGCATGCTTTATTTTTCATTTCATGTAGAATTTTACAGTTTAATCAAAATGGTTTTTAATATCTGTTTACCGAAACGTTAAGTAACATTTGTTTTCTTTTATTCATATATTTATTTGGTAGGCACTCTGTGTTCTTAACCGCTACTGCACCGTGATCTACTATGGTATTCTACTGTACAGAATCCACACATAATCTATTTACAGATATCCATTATTCGTTATTGTTGTCGTTGCCAGTTCATCTTGTCGTGAGTCCATTGTGTCCGTTTGTCCATGTCGAGTATCCAATGATCGTTGCATTGCACGGTTGCCATTTAATACGGGTAACGTTGGAGGAATGCCTCCGATGAGAACAAGTTGTCAGTCGTCATCAGGCAGCCGTGACCGGTAAGGCGCGTACCCCAAACGCCACCGTATGGGCCGCGGATCCGGCGACTGACAACGGTGGTGGAGGGGCTGGGAATCGAACCCATGACCATTCGCTTATAAGGCGAAAGTGTAGCCAACTACGCTACGGGACCCCCCTAAGTAAAATTTGTTGTGATGTATCTTCTTTAAATAACATATTTGTATAAACATTTTATTCTACGGATTTTATCACCGTAACTGACAGAAACTTTTGTAGCAACGGACTTGACACGAGAAAAATCTTTCCGCAACAACATGTTCAAGAATAATTTGCTGAACATATAATATATTCATCTATGTCTTCCGATTCTAAGATTTTGAATTTTTGTTGACAGATTATTGTTCACTGCATACAACAGTAACGATTCCATAAACTTATTCTATTGGTTTAAGGATATAAAATAAATTTAAATATGCAAAATTTATGCGCGGAATAAAGAAACTGATAATTTTATTTCCTATTTGAGCAGTCGAATAAATATGAATTCCGCACTATTTACTTTGTTTTTAGATTCCAGATCAATTGAATTTTACAGAAAACTTGTATTCATTAGCTAATCGGAGCATGAGAAAACTCTTGAGTTGTTAAATATTTTAGGTACCATCGTTCAAAGGTTCTTTTGCCAAATCGGGGGCTATTTTGGACATTTTGAAACAAGAATTATAACGTAAATTACTCTCAAATTGGCATTATCACCATTCGGGTGTCGTGTTGAGAGTTGGATGGCAACTTTCTGTTTCAAATTTGATATTTTTTTCCGTTTAGTTTGTTTTAGAAAATAAGAATTCCCAAGTAGCTTCCGTAGTTAAAAGAAGCCTTGCACGACGATAGCGTAAAGTAGGTTCATATTCAGCTTATTTTCTGGAGTTAAAAATAAAGCAAATTTAAATATTGCCAAACCCTAACTTGTTTTGGATGTTTTCTCATTTCAGAGCAGTATATGGTGTAAACTTGACAGATTTCTTGAGTTTAACAAAAAACTGAGCATGATGAAAAGCGTTTCGTGTCGTGTAATGCTTATCAACATGCCACATGTAGTGTATATTCTGAAATCCTTCACGGGCCGCAGGAAAAGGCTTCGAATGCCGCATTCTGCCCGCGGGCCGCACTTTGGGGATCACTGCCATAGATCAATATGCTCGATTCAAAATTGGAACATGCTCTCCGTAGTACAAAGGATAGGGTGTCGACTACCTGGAAAAACCTGGAAAACCTGAAATTATCAGGGAATTATTGTCAACCTGGAAAAATCAGGGAATTATCAGGGAATTCTTGGGACAATCAGGGAAATCACCAAGAGAGAAAGTGAACATGTTATAGTCACATAATTTACTCAAAACTTGAATTGAGTTCAATTACAATTCAAGAAGAAATGTGTTTCTTGTGGTCTTGAACTTTGGCGAAGTTGAAAGGAGGCACGTGACCCACCAAATTAAATATTTATGTTTTTCACCAATTTTATTCTTTTTCAAAGAATTTTTGATGAAATTCCTGCAAAAATTGACGAAGGAATTTCTGAATTGCTTCTAGAATTTCTTCAGGAATTCTTTCGGACATCCTATCAGGTTCTCAGCGGACATTTTTTTTTTAATTATTTCAAAATTCCTAGAATTTTTTAAAGAATTCTTGTTGGGAATCTCCAAAAGAACAGAATTTTTGGGGGAATGGATTTTCCGGAAGAATTACAGAAATAATTGCTGAAGAAATTGTTCGAAGGATATCTTAAAAACTTCAGTAGGAATTCCTGAAGTAATTTCCGAATGTATTTCCACAGGTTTGCTTCGGAGTATTTTCTAAAGAAATTTCCGAAAGAATTCCTTCTGGAATTTCCTAAGGTTTTCCTAAAAGAGTTTTCGATAAAATTTATGGATTCATTTCCGAAAATAAAATCCGGGGTAGGTTTATAATAAATTCCTGATAGAATTTCTGAACGTATTTCCTAAATAATTCCCTAAGGATGAATTTATGAGATAACACCTCGATGTTTTTTTCTAGATATTTCAGGAGGAATTTCTGAAGGAACTCCTGAAGGAAACTCCTAAAGAATTCCTGGAATTTTGAATAGAATAGAATAAGATGTGCCATGAAAAACATTCCAATGAATTTCCGGAGGCTCTCCCAGTTAATTACTTAACCAGAAGATACAATTCAATTACAAGTTCGTGTAATGTTTAAAACTGCCTATAGTGTGCCAAGAAAGAATTTAAGCATTCAATGTTATAAATTCATCATAGTTTCCGAATTATTGTGACAGTTGCCTACAGTGAAACAACGTTTTTACTGATTATTCGCTTATCTGATTAACCTGCTTTTATAATGGCAACCACTTACATAACTATTGATTTCCTGATTACCCTTCAAATTTATTCATACCGTTTTTCAAAAAATAATAAAAAAATCTGCAACATATATGACATAATACCGTGAAAGCTTTTACAACCTTTTGTGTGTATTCAACGTATTTTATTTTATAATCCTGGAAATTTAACAAAAACCCTGGAAAAATCAGGGAATTTTTCTTTAGAAAATGAGTCGACAGCCTGATTGAATCTGTTGACATCATAAGTTTTTAGTCATTCAAATAATCCTGGAGTAAGGCCTTTCAGTCGATAAGCATGAACAAAGTTCAATTTGCCCGATTCAAACATGCTGTCTGTGATACAATGGATAGAATGTATTCACATCATACGTTCTTTATCATACAAGAACTCCAATGTAGTAAGGTCTTTCGCAAGTTCTTTCAGAAGCTCAACGCATCCCGCAAAGGCTTCGTGCCGCGAGCCGAAATGTGCCGGGATAAGGATGGGAGCATCTTGACGGACGAACGTGTGGTGATCGAAAGGTGGAAGCAGCACTACGAGGAACATCTGAATGGCGCTGAGAGTACAGGCAGTGAAAGTCAAGGCAGCGGAGGAGATGACTACGTCAGTTCAGCGGACTATGGAAGCCAACCAGCCCCCACCTTGAGGGAAGTTAAGGATGCCATTCAACAGCTAAAGACCAATAAAGCAGCTGGTAAGGATGATATCGGAGCTGAGCTCATCAAGATGGCCCCGGAAAAGCTGGCCACTTGCCTGCACAAACTGATAGTCAGAATCTGGGAAACTGAACAGCTACCGGAGGAGTGGAAGGAAGGGGTTATATGCCCCATCTACAAGAAAGGCGACAAGCTGGAGTGTGAGAACTTTCGAGCGATCACGCATCATCTCTTCGTTGATTTCAATGCGGCATACGACAGTATAGACCGCGTAGAGCTATGGAAAATTATGGACGAGAACAGCTTCCCTGGGAAGCTTACCATACTGATCAAAGCAACGGTGGATGGTGTGCAAAACTGTGTGAAGATTTCAGGCGAACACTTCAGTTCGTTCGAATCGCGCCGGGGACTAAGACAAGGTGATGGACTTTCGTGCCTGTTGTTCAACATTGCGCTTGAAGGTGTCATGTGGAGAGCTGGGTGTAACAGCCGGGGTACGATTTTTAACAGATCCAGTCAATTTATTTGTTTTGCAGATGACATGGACATTATCGGCCGAACATTTGCAAAGGTGACAGAACTGTACACCCGCCTGAAACGTGAAGCAACAAAAGTTGGACTGGTGGTGAATGCGTCAAAGACAAAGTACATGCTTGTGGGCGGATCCGAGCGCGACAGGGCCCGCCTGGAAAGCAGTGTTACGATAGACGGGGATGCCTTTGAGGTGGTCGAGGAATTCGTCTACCTTGGATCCTTGCTAACGGCTGACAACAACGTTAGTCGTGAAATACGAAGGCGCATCATCTGTGGAAGTCTGGCCTACTACGGGCTCCAGAAGAAACTGCGGTCAAAACAGATTCGCCTCCACACCAAATGTGTCATGTACAAGACGCTAATAAGACCGGTTGTCTTCTACGGACATGTAGCATGACCAATGCTCGAGGAGGACTTGCACTCGGAGTATTTAAGAGACGGGTGCTTAGGACCATCTTTGGCGGTGTGCAAGAAGACGGTGTGTGGCGGCGAAGAATGAACCATGAGCTCGCCCAACTCTACGGCGAACCCAGTATCCAGAAGGTAGCTAAAGCCGGAAGGGTACGATGGGCAGGACATGTTGCAAGAATGCCGGACAGCAATCCTGCAAAGATGGTGTTCGCTTCCGATTCGGCAGGTACGAGACGGCGTGGAGCGCAGCGAGCGAGATGGGCAGACCAGGTGCAAAACGACTTGGCGAGCGTGGGACGTATCCGAGGATGGAGAGATGCGGCCTCGAACCGTGTATTGTGGCGTCAAATTGTTGATTCAGTGTTATCTGTTTAGATGTAAACTAAATAAATGAATGAAGGTCTTTCGATCTACACGCGTAACCAAAGACCAAAATATACGAATAAAAAATGGTACATGTTATAAACAAGGATAAAATGTGTTCACAGCATATGGTTTAGTCATCCAAGAAATCCGTGGAGTTAGACCTTTCGGAGTTAGATCAATTTGTCCGATTTAAATATCATATATACTGCAAATTGCTCGAGTAGATCTGAATGCATTCACATCTGGAAATTCTTGGATAACCAAGAACATCTTCTATACACATACAGGGGATGTCAATATTAACTGGGACAGGCAAATTTCTGGTATAATCTATACCGGGGCAAGTTGAAATGGTAAGTTGAAACAGAAGCAGTAATTTAGATCGGAAATGACCAAATTCTCCTGATTATTTTTCTGAACAAATTAATCCCCTAAAACACACCTTCTGACTGGTATTCTCGGAAAATTGGAGCTATTAAAAGGAATTCTTGCCATTATTGTTTAGTTTTTTTTTTCTGTAGTAAATTAATAATAAAAGTTGTAAAAAAATACAAAAAATTGCAATCTTCTAAAGAATTTACATAATATTTTTTATCTGCATGTATTGCTATGGGACAATTAAATCGACCGAGTAAATGGACGAGTAAATAGGGGAGCTTCTCCATCTCACTGAACATATATTCATCTCATCGCAAAACAGAGAATCTTGTCGCTTCTTTTTGCTAACATGCGTGCTAACTGCTAAAAAAAAGCACTAAAATAAAAAACAAATCAAATTACTTTTCATTGCTTTGTTTTTGATGGGATGGAAATGGGAGCTATGAGATGAAGTGCCGAACCGTTCCCCTATCAAGATAAGACAACACAAGTATGATTTGATTTCAAAATTTCTAGAACAAAGCCTACTATTTTATAAATTTTTCTTAAACAGGAGACAATTTTAAGTTAACTTCTGGAAGATAAACAAAATAGTCACCGTGCATCTTGAGTCTCAATGAGTACAAAAATCAACTTTGAAAAATCGTTTCAACTTGCCCCGGTGCACTGTAATTCTAACTAAGTCAATTATTTTCCGATTTTGACAATTTAGAGATGTATGAACTACAGATTTAAAGTAGTTTTACGATCTGTTCATGGAACCTTGGTCATCGGATACCGGATGGATTAGGATTAGGATTCCCCGGGTTTTTCGAAGGTAGATTCAGAACCGTAAATTTGTGGTGAGTATTAGGATTAGTTGTGGTTAAAAATAGAATAATATTAGTAACTACAAAAAAGTAGGGCTCTTGCAGGTTGGAACCACATCGGACCAGAATCAAGTGAGATATGGGTAAGGCCAAAATTTCATTTAAATCAAACTATTTGACCGATCTTCCATCATGGAAGTCTTATGTACGTCAAGAATGGAAAAATAAACAAAAAGTCGGATCCTAAACTCACTGAGGTGCTCCCGAGGAACCTGTAGAAGGGGACATTTCGGTTTTATTTCCAAAATTAGTCATTCGACCGCTTCTTTTTCATGATTTTCGATCAGGTAGCGAGGTATGAATGTAAAATGAACCATTAGCGACTTTGACCACTTCCGGAACATATAGATTGCCCCAGAGGAACACATAGAAAAGGACATTTCAGTTTTAGCGCCAAAACAAGTCATTTTACGGCTCAATTTTCATGGTATTTGATCAGGAAGCGAGGTATGAAAAAGAAATGGACCATTGACGATTCTGACTGCTCCTGGGACCGGATTTCCCTAGGGGAAACTATAGGGAATTTTTCAGTTTGAATGTCAATATCAATTACTTAGTCAATCGATGGATTGTTTAGAAGCTTTTCATCAGTAAGCCAATTATGAAGAATAAATCATTCATTGACGATTCAGACCGTTTCCATGACTTTCAAATTATCTTAAAGAAGCACGCAGAATGTTATATTTCAGTTCCAGCACCAAATCCAGTCATTTGCTGGCATATCTTTCATGCCTTTGACTCAGACTATGTCATTGACCTACGAGTTTCACCTGCAAATCAGTAGAAGGGGATACATCAGATTTTATGCCAAAACAAGCCATAAGACGACCCTGTAAGTAATCATCTGGTACGCTAGGTAATTACCAAGAATTGGGAGGAGAAGGTTCTACCCAGAGAGAAGGTGTCGTATGTCCCATCTATAAAAAGGTCAATTAGCTGGATTGTGGCAACTGCCGTTCAACCACATTGCTGGAAGCCGCCTACAACGCACTCTCACAAATGTGATGCCGTCTACTAACACCAATTGCAAGAGAGTTCGTGGGGAAGTGTTCTGACGCTTGTTTTGCACTCACCCAGCGTCGCACGAATCAGCCTATTAAGCTTTGCCGGAAAACAATGTTCCAGCATTATATACCCCAGTTCGTTCCGTTTTACTGACTCGTACGCTGCCTTCAAGTCCACAAACAGATAATGAGTCCGCCAGTTATTTTAGTTATAATTGATAAGAATCTGTCGCAGAGTAATCAATAATCATCTGGTCCGTTGTTGATCGTTCTTTTCGAAAACCACTTTAATAGTCTCCGATCGAAACAGTTTCTATCTGCCACTGAAAGTGATTTCCCCAAAAACTAATTATTTTCTATCAAAACATGTTTGTGTCATAAAATATTACTACTGATGGTTCTCGTCATGCTGGTTCCTAAATATTATGCATGTTTTTGTCTCCATTAAAACATAGCCAGTGCTTTACCCCGCAAAGTGTTAGATTCTAGGAATTAGTAAACTTAATCCGATTTATTTGTCTATTGAATTTCCCTGGTTCAGGTGAGATAGATAAATTTAGGTAACTGCTAGACTTTCAGCCCGAAGCTGGTTTGTATCTAATAGTTAATTGTATCATGAACATATAATATTCATGTTAAGCGTATTGATAGGCAGATTGAACTTGATCGAATCTAATAGATTTTTAATTGCTTTATTTTACTCAACGAGTATTATCTTCAGTACTGCCATCTATTGAAATTTATCGATTGAGTTCAGCTATGGAATAACGGTTTGGGATTGAGAAATGTAATATGCAAGTTGTTTAAAATTTTATTATTTATTTTGTGTACACACACGACAGTAATTAGCAGTTAGACAAAATTTGTCATGGTTTGAATTTGATATGAATTTGATTAATTATTGAAATTTTAAATAAACTTGTATTTGTTAAGTGGAATGGTACGATTATTCTATCAGGAACTTTAGGGAGAAATTAATGTGATTGAAGCAGCGTTCTAACAATTTTTGAACTGCCCATATAGTTTACGTATCGTTCATAGTTCAAGCAAATTGATCGTAAGAAGTTAGGCTAATGAAGTCAAAATATATTGAATAATGCGACAAACACTTAACCTTGAACCATTCTGATGCACTCAATCTTACAATATACATCCTGAAACATTCCATTCAATGTGCAATTTCTAAAAAAAACAACAAGACAAAAATACCAGAAGATACGTGGTTAGTGTGATTTTACCTAAATCGTTGCCCTTGCGTCTCCTGCATGAAGGGGCGACGGACGTCTGACTGATCAAGATCTTTGTCCTCTTCGCCTGATCCGATTCCTGCTGGTACATTGTTTCGGCATTTCCTCTTTCGCCGTATGCATACCGTAACGCAGATTGTACGAAAAAGTCCGGACACCCCAGAAGCAAAGCTCTGCGCACCAGCCAGCGCTGAGTGCTCTCAGGCCAAACTGATTCAAGTCCAGGCATGTCTCAGACTGGTAAAAATCGAAAGAATGCTGTTGGAATTTCTTTGATACTGCTGGATGGTCTCTGGCAGCGCGGAGACTTTTTTCCGTTCTTGTTCGTTTTCTGCTGTATAGAGGAATCCTTGACGCTCGGTTAAAAAGACATAAAGAGGAGGGATAAATGCGTCGATACACAGCGAATACGAAGACTGTAAAGCGGGAAAAAACAGAGCAGCGCCCGACTGATTTGATGGACGAATGCGTTTAAGCATGAAAAAGGACAACATAAACATCGGTGTGGTATGAGGTTGCATTCGATGTTGGGATTATTCGAAATTTTGATGGCAAATGGGTTCTTGCCAGGTAAACCGAGCTCTGAATGTTGTACTCGCTACCGATGCCCTACAAGCTTCCGATCTAAAACATGTTTGACGTTGTGATATGAGAAAGACATTATTATTTTTTTTCCAATGATAGAAATAGTCAACACTGCTATTTGGAGCAGCTTTTGGCACTGAAACGAAATGATACGACGAAATCGTGCAATACAATCATCATCATTATCAAATAGTGAATTAGAATCTAATCAACTAGAGTTTGTATGAGAAATTGTGAAAGTGAAATGCCAAAATTGTTTACTTCAATATAAAGCATTTAATCGATCCCTACTTCTGCTAAAATTTTTTTGTAAGGGAAGTTTTCGAAAGTTTCTGGTGTTTCTTCAAAACGAGTGAAGTAAAAATATTTTCTTCTGCTGCTGATAGTTATGACAATACAAATTATTTCAAAGATAATATAATGTTGTCTCAACTGATTATAAAGAAATGAAAACTATATTAATCCACCTAGCATAGATAAAACCTTTTTTCCTCATTATAAAATGTATCTAGAAAAGTTCTTTAGAGAAGTCAAAACAGCACAAATATAAAGCAATTAGTGGCTAAGCGCTGGGAACTGTATACACCCAACCAGCGACTGTTAAATTTTGTAACAATTCTGTATAAGAACCTGCCAAAACCTGCATAAGAATTGGCTATATGCGAAATTGTACAAAAATGTAAGCCCACAAACAAAATTGTAAGGTCTCATACAATATTTGAATAAGATTCTAGCACTTTCGCATATGCCTACTTCTTATAACTTTTTCTTAAAACCCCAAATCCTCATTTTTGATGAAATTTATTTGTTTACGATAATTCTAGCTACGGACTCATTTTGGGACTCAAATTATCTCAAATACTATTCACGGTTGGGTATGAGGAGCTAGTGGTAGATAGGTGTGGGTTACGCCAGAAACTAACCGGGCGACTAGATACTTTGAATCGCTGTGATTAAGGCTGAGCTGGTCATCTCGTAACTCATACTCTGATTTGTGTCTAGAAAGCAGGCATTGCAATATCATCTGAGCACATGATATCATCTTTGCTTGTGCAAAGATATTATCCCTAATCAAAGAGCACTCTGGAAAGATATTATCATTTGAGCATTTGATGATGATCCTGATAGCCAGCGCGGTTCGGGGTTTGTTCACGTTGTGAGGGCGTTGCTACAACAAAAGCAGTGAAAAAACCTTCCTCCATGGCGAACATTACACTTTGTTTACTGAGCAGATAGATAACTAAGATCGATATCCCAGTATATCATCAGTATCTTTGCTCAGAAGATCGAATGATGGGATAAATTGCAATGCCTGCTAGAAAGTCAAATTTGGACCACTTACACCAATATGTATCCAATTAGTCCTACGAATTTAAAATTCCACCGTCCAGGCCACCGATTTTTGATTTTTTTGAAATTTGCTGTGGTTGGCTGTTGGAATAACATCTCAAGGCTTTAAATAGGTACACGAAGGAAAAATTGAGGATAAAAAAGTAACGGATGCTGGGTCATTAGGCCGAAGGCCGTTAGGCCGAATGGTCACTAGGCCGAACGGTCATTAGGCCGAATGGCCATTAGGCCGAATGAGAACTGGGGAGTGAGAAGTGAGTAGTGCGCAGTGAGGAAGAAGTAGAAAGGAAGAAGGAAAATGGAGGAAGAAGTAAAAAGTAAGAAGGAAGAAGGAAGAAGGAAGAAGGAAGAAGAAGAAAGAAGGAAAAAGAAAGATGGAAGAAGGAAGAAGGCAGAAGGAAGAAGAAATAAGAAAGAATTAGGCAGGAGGAAGAAGGATGAAAGAAGAAAAGGCGGAAGAAAACAGAAGAAAGAAGGAAGAAGGAAGAAAACGGAAGAAAGAAGAAATAATAAAGAAGAAGGAATAATAAAGAAGGTAGAAGGAAGAAGGAAGAAGGAAGAAGGAAGAAGGAAGAAGGAAGAAGGAAGAAGGAAGAAGGAAGAAGGAAGAAGGAAGAAGGAAGAAGGAAGAAGGAAGAAGAAAGAAGGAAGAAAGAAGAAGGAAGAAGGAAGAAGGAAAAGGGAAGAATGAAGAAGGAAGAAATAAGAAAGAAGATGCAAGAAGGGAGAAGGTAGAAGGGGTAAGATTAAGAAAGAACTTCTCATTTTGCACTTCTTGCTTCTTTTTGCTAATTCGGCCCATTGGTCATTCGGCCTAATGACCATTCGGCCTAATGGCCATTCGGCCTTCGGCCTAATGGCCTGACACCAAAGTAACGCAATTAGAAAACGCTCACTTCCACAAACATTGAAGTAACTAGGCCATTTCTTTAGAGAATATTTCTGTGCCAAAGGAGCAACAATTTTTTAACAAAATAAAAAAAGAATCCACAAAAAAATACAAACATTCCCCAAAAAAATCAATAAAGAGCAAAAAAATATAAAAATTTCCATTGAAAATATAAAAAAGCAATTGAAGGTGATTATAGAATAAAGCCCGTGGTGAATTTCAAATTCACCACACATTTATCTATTTACATTTTAAAAAGCCCAAATCTGGCGGAATAGTTTTCGTACAGTGCCGAAACTCAAATTATGATTGTTCAGCATAACTAAACAAACGATCTACCATTATTTCAGCCTCATACGCGTTATGGTTCTTTCATCTCGTGCGCTTGAAAAAAATATTGGAAAAGCACGTGGTTTACAAAATGGCCGATTTCTGGCTTCATTCTATAATCACCTGAACTGAGCATTTTCCCATAGATGAATCCTTCTTTAAAAGCGTTTCAAGTTCATGGAAAGTTTTATCAATATTGCTTTTTCGTATTTTTTAAGGAAATTTTCTAATTTTTTATTGCTCTTTTATTTATTATTTTGTGGAAAATTTTCAATTTTCAGTGGAAAAAATAAATTTATTTTGCTAATATTGATTTATCTATGGAATTAAGTTTTTTTTGTGAAAAATCTTGCAATGTTTGCTTTTAAAAGTGCTAATTTATTTTTGTTTGTGGAAAATTCTTAATAGCTTTTGGAAAGTTTGAATTATTTGTGGAAGTTTTATATTTATTAATTGCTCATACTCTGATTTCTTTATTAGCAAATTCCTATTTTTCTATGGAAAATTTCTAATTCTTCTTGGAAATTTGTTCGGCTATAACTTTAAGCATCATTTTCAATACAAAACGATGGAACTGCATCGTAAAATGCAACTTGTTGCAATAAATCGGCAATGCTAAATGAATAATTTATTTGAGAAACTGCAACCTAGCAGTGATGGTGCCTTTCTCGACCGTAAAATGTGTGCGCTCGAAAATAGATGAGCTAGGAGCTAGGAGTAAAATAGAAAAATTTCTGCGTCCGTTCTATGAAAATCGGATTATTTCGGGCAAAGGTATGCTAATATGAATTATACCCTAATTTTGTTTTATCCACTCACATATTTTAAGGATATCATTCTTGGAGGTTCGTTAAACTGAAGTTTCGATCACATAAAAACAGGAAGAAAATGTCATTCCCATAGTTCTGTGGATCAAAATAAAGCAACTGGAAAGTTAAGTATATACTTCCCGAATCTCGTCCCTTTCTTTGGTTCACGGTTGGATCAAAATTTGAATTGGTTTTGATCTGGTTATGATCAAGTGATGGGCGAATTCCCTATTCAAGAAGTGGTAGACAGCTCTAGCGAAGGTTTCGTTGTCGCCAAAATAAACGGGATCTTCGTGTGTAGCTGCTACGCACCCTCAAGGTGGACTTTAGAGCAATATAACCGTTAGTACATTTCGCAGAGACAGCAGGGAGTCCATCATTAACGTGACGTTTTGCAGCCCGTTACTGGTGAGAAACATGAGCTGGAGAGTTTGTGAGGACTACATTCATAGCGATCACCAAGCGATCCGGTATAGTGTTGGAAAACGGCAACCGACGACTCGGAGAGGGATAAGGACTACCGGGCGAAGATGGAAGACGAAGGACTTTTACAAGGAGCTTTTCATCGCAGCACTTCGAGTTGACAGCGGCGCAACAAATCTGGAAGCAGATGAACTGACGGAAACGTTAGCGAGGGCTTGCGATGAGTCGATGCCAAGGAAACCGGAGCCATTGGATAGCCGACGTCCAAATCACTGGTGGAACGAATCTCCTGCCAATCTTCGTGCTGCCTGTCTCAGGGCCAGAAGACGTTTTCAGAGAGCAAGGTCTGAAACGGTAAGAGAAGAGCGTAAAATAATTTTCCGGGAAGCTAGAGCGGCTTTCAAACGGGAGATCAAAGTCAGCAAGTGCAACTGCTTCAATCAGTTGTGCTAAGAAGCTGACGCAGATCCTTGGGGCTATGCTTATCGGGTCGCAATAACGAAGATCAGAGGTCTAGCGACGCCAGCGTAAATGTGTCCTGACAAGCTGAAGATCATCGTTGACGGTCTCTTCCCGCAGCATGATTCTACAGCATGATTGCAGGTATGCAAGTCTCCAACGACGAGCTGTCATCAGTGGCGAAAGGTCTGAAGATGAAGAAAGCTCCGGGTCCGGATGGAATTCCAAACGTGGCTCTAAAAACTGCGATACTTGCGTTTCCAGATTTGTGCAGGATGGTGCTACAGAAATGCCTAGCAGATGGTAACTTTCCGGATAGGTGGAAGATCCAGAAACTAGTGTTGCTGCCGAAACCAGGGAAACCGCCGGGGAATCCATCATCTTATAGGCCCATATGCCTGCTGGATACACTGGGGAAGCTTCTGGAAAGGATTATCCTTAATCGGCTGACGCGGTTCACTAAGGGCGAGACCGGCTTATCGCAGTTGAAAACTGGATGAACGGAGTCAAGCTGCAGCTAGCGCACCACAAAACAGAAGTGATGCTGGTTAGCAACTACCGAGAGATCCAGCGGATCCAGATTACCGTAGGAGGGCACAACATACCGTCCGTGCGGGCTTTGAGGCATCTAGGAGTGATGATCGACGACCGGTTGAATTTCAACACCCATGTGGACTATTCTTGCGAAAAGGCGGCTAAAATGGTCAGTGCGTTTGCAAGGATCATGCCGAACGTGGGTGGTCCTAAAAGCACGGAGCTCCAGCCTGGGGAGCTGCGCTCAAGACGAAACGTAACCGCAGAAAGTTGAACAGCGTGTTTCGCCTAATGGCCGTTCGAGTCGCGAGTGCGTACCGAACCATTTCCTCGGAGGCAGTTTGCGTTATCGCAGGGATGATTCCAATCTGCATAACCCTAGCAGAGGATATCGAGTGTTACCAACGGAGAGATACCAGAAATGTGAGGAAGACGATGAAACTGGACTCAAGTGGCAGCAGGAGTGGGACAATGCGGATAATGGAAGTTGGACTCACCGGATCATCCCCAATGTGTCGACGTGGGTGAACAGAGAGCATGGAGAGGTGAACTTTTACCTCACACAGTTCCTGTCCGAACACGGTTGTTTCCGCCAATATTTGCACCGGTGTGGCCATGCGTCATCGCCATTCTGCCCGGCGTGTATCAACGAAGAGGAGACTCCAGAGCACGTGATATTCGACTGCCCGAGGTTTGCGGAGGCACGTAGAAGAATAACATCGCAGAGCGAATGTGTCGCGATGAAGGTACGTGGAATGCGGTAACCAGAGTCGTGACGCAAATATTGTCAGAGCTGCAGCGTCGAGGGACCAGCAAGTAAGCGTCGGTTTGGAGGGAAATCCAGCACAGTGAGCAGTGTTTGGTCTCGAGTCATCGGGGCGCCAGCGACACAGAAAGATTTGATGATAAGTTCGAATGAGCTCGTAGTAGAAGACGCATCTTGCGGTCCCGGGCAGGAGCAAGATAGTAAAGATAGGAAAGAAGGTTTTTTTTCCCTCATTTGAGGTTTTTCCTCCCATCACAGTGGAAGCATGTTTCCATAGAAACGGGTCTGGGTCATTTGGCATAAAGTCATTTGGCATAACGCCATTTGGCATAAGGTCATTTGGCATAAAGGCCATTTGGCATAATGGTCATTTGGCATAACGGACATTTGGCATAATTTTGAACTGTAAGAAAAGAGTGGGTCATTTGGCATAACGGACATTTGGCATAATTTCGAGCTGTGAAAGCGAAAGAGATATTTCATGTAATGTTTAGCCTAGATTAAGTAGGTCGAGGCTGTTTTCTGATAAATTTAGATTGATGGTAGACATTTCCGAGAGAACGAAATAACAAAACGGCAGAATTACTTCCGAGAGAGGGATCACGAGAGAGGGATGACTTATTCCGGGCACATGCCTACTTTTAAAGTAGGGATTACACCCACCATTGCTTCAATCCGAGCATGCGCCGTAAGACCGGATCAAATCCACCATTGTCTTAATGCGGGTAAGCGCCTAACTTTAAAAACTCAAGCAACACACTTGTCGTAGACGAGTTACTAAAATCAATCAAGTCACATATGAGTTATTGCAACCAAATCAATCTGAATTGAGCTTTTCGGGGAAGAGATCACATCTGCCATTGATTTATTCCCGGCAAGCGCCTACTTATAAAGAAGGAGTCACATCTACCATTGCCATAATCCGGGCAGGGCCTACTTTTAAAGAAGGGATCACATCCACCATTGCATTGCCACAATTCAGGCCACACACCTACTTTTAGAGAAGGGATTACATCCACCATTGCTTCAATCCGGACAAGCGCCTTCTTTGAAATAAGGAATCACATCCACCATTGCCTCAATCGGGGCAAGCGCCTTCTTTTAAAGAAGGAATCACATCCCCCATTGTCATAATCCGGGAAAGTGCCTACTTTTAAAGAAGGGATCACATCCTCCATTGCCATAGTCCATGCAACCGCCTACTTTTAAAGAAGGGATTGCATCCACCATGGCCTTAATCCGGGCATGCGCCTACTTTTAAAGAAGGGATCACTTCCACCATTGCCTTAATCCGGGCAAACGCCTTTTTTAAAGAAGGAATCACATCCAACATTGTCATAATCCGGGCAAGCGCATACTTTTAAAAAAGGGATCACATCCTCCATTGCCATAATCCATGCAAGTGCCTACTTTTAAAGAAGGGATCGCATCCACCATGACCTTAATCCGGGCATGCGCCTACTTTTCAAGAAGGGATCACTTCCACCATTGCCTTAATTCGGGCTTCTTTTAAAGAAGGCATCACATCCACCATTGTCATAATCCGGACAAGCGCCTACTTTTAAAGAAGGGATCACATCATCCATTGCGATAATCTATGCAAGCGCCTACTTTTAAAGAAGGGATCGCGACCACCATGACCTTAATCCGGGCAAGCACTTACTTTTAAAGAGGAGATCATATCCTCCATCGCCATGATCCGGTCAAGCACCTACTTTTAAAGAAGGGATCACATCCTTCATTGCCATAATCCGTCAACACGCCTTCTTTTAAAGAGGGGATTATATCCACCACTGCTCTAATCCGGGCAAGCGCCTACTTTTGCATTGCATTGCAAATGTATTCTTTCCACGGGAGGACAATGTCTATTTAATATTGTTATCGACGGGTGTTATATTTACTATTCCGGGATGTTTCCCGCACCACTTAGTCACCATTTAGCGAACGCAAAGAAAAATTATGCCAAATGTCCGTTATGCCAAAAGACCCTCACTTTTGACGTTGGTTGCAATTATGCCAAATGTCCGTTATGCCAAATGACCGTTATGCCAATTGGCCTTTATGCCAAATGACCTTATGCCAAATGGCGTTATGCCAAATGGCCCGCTCCCCATAGAAACAAGGATTACCTAATTATAGGTATCATAGCAGGCGTGAGCCCCAGAGTCCAAATCCCCCTAGCAGGCAGCAAGGGGCAGTTTCCAAGCAGTTTTGCGAGGAAGTGCAGACAGAAGTGTCATAACTCAATAAAAAAACACACACACAGACGTCACCTCAATTCGTCGAACTGAGTCGATTGGTATATAACACTATGGGTCTCCGGGCCTCCTATAAAAAGTTCATTCTGGAGCGAACATATAGCCTTTACGTATACTTTGTATACGAAAAAGGCAAAAAAAGAAAAAAAATGGCATCCCGAGCACTTCAACCAGGGCTATAAGTTCTACTATGTCCAGCAGTCTACAGCACAGATGTCACCCAAACTCGACCCCTCAAGTGATTTCCGCCACAACTCTGATCCTCAAGATGGTATCTTCCCCTTGGACAACCATAACTCTACCAACACGTCGGCCACCTTGCCCCTACCCTCAACTAGATCAAGTCAGGATAGTTTGTTTGCCAATCTTCTTCAACGGCCATTCGGTTACCGCCAGTCGGTCCATTCTCCCCATACTCAAGTGAGAAGTGTCTTCGGACCTTTTTGGGAGCAACTACTTCCCAATAAAGGTCACTGCTCACGCCTCACCTCCTAGCACCTACCGAAGGCCACGATGGCGATACGATGCCGCCGACTGAAAAGTCTATTACCTCCACCTCCGACACGCCCTTTTTTTTTTTTTTTTTACAAGGGAGAATGCATTTACACACTAACCCAGTACACGTGCATTGTAGTTGCCAAACTACCACACGGAAGTGTACTGGAGTGTCGGACTCCACCATACCGGTAATACCGACTAAACTCCCTTGGGCTCCACCATCGTTTCCCCCAGGAACTACCTCGCAGTACTACTTCTGGGGGATGGCAGTACTAAGCGTACTCGCTCATTATCGCTCACACAGGCACTCGTCCCACGCGAGACTGACTTGGGTGCTCGCACACCATTCACTCCATTTGAGTCTTACTTGGATGCTCTCCCGGGCGCTCCGCTGCCATGCCTCGAGGTGTCAATAGCGGTAACTGCCTGGGCCTACAGATATTACGCTACGACACTCCTGCCTCAGCACGAGCAGATCAATCACACCACTGCCGAAGCAGACCACACGCTACCCTGCCGAAGCAGGGACACTCCCCATGCACCACATGTGCACAACTGTAGGTGTGTGGGTACAACCCACTGCTACCCTGCCGCCGAAGCAGCTTCTCCAAAGACCATTCGCTCCATGTGACCCTTTTTCGGGTGCTCACTCTAACACTCCACTGCAATGCCTCGAGGTGTCGAGGTGTCCACTGCAATGCCTCAACTCCTACCTCAGCATGTGCAGTCCATACTCAGACTTCTGCTGCGCTTCGAGGTGACAATAGCGGCGACACGCTATGACACTCCTGCCTCAGCACAACCAGATCACTCACTCCCTGCCGAAGCAGCTCACGCGCTACCCTACCGGAGTAGGGACACTCCCCATGCCAATTGGCACTCCCTGGGCTTGTGCTTTTGAAGCGGCACACAGTCGCTTTGATAGAGTCTGATTACGGGCACTTGTGGTTTTTTTGGGAGGGATTTTAGCAGAGCCCACTGCTAAATCCCACCACGCCCTAGGCAGTTCTCCCTGACTCGCAGACAGCTGGGGAGGGGTCGTCAAGCCCTTGGACATGGTCCATGCTGTCCCTGCTGTCCCTGCTGCCCCCTCCGACACGCCCTTGAGAATAGCACTCCGTCAACACTATCAGAATTCGCCCAGGTCGTCTTGGATGCTGCTGGGACGTTTATTCCACAAACCAGAAGCCGACCTGGGCGTAAAGCCCTTCGTTGGTGGTCGAACGAAACGCGTCGGGTGGTAAAAGCGCGTATAAAGGCCCTCCGATTCCTTAGGAGACATCCCGCTAGTCATCTAAGAAAGGTAAGTGCGCTACAAACATACAGAGAAACACATTACGAGTGCCGTGCCGTCATCCAAGAAGCCTAGATAGAGCATTGGTAGGACTTTCCTTTGAACCAGATGGGATAGGATACCCGATGATTAAAAACCTTCCCTTGTCCCACTAAAGCCTTATTTCTGGATGTGGTCAACCAAGAGGGCCAACTGGTCGGGCCAAATCTTTCCAGAAAAATGGCGGCTCAGCACGTCATCCCAATACCGAAGGATAGCGTCTCACCCAGGATGCCTCGAAATACCGCCCTATCACGCTAACCTCCTGAGTCTCTAAGGTTGTCGAGAGGCTAGTTAACCGTCGTCTACGCGAGAAACTCGAGGCCGATGGAAGATTTGGCTTTCAACCACATGCCTTTCGTCATGGGTTCGGAACTGGAACCTACTTCGTCGGCCTAGGAAATGTCCTTCAGAATGTCTTCGAGGAGGGTAAACATGTTGATTTGGTATCCATTGACATCTCGTTCAATCGGTTGTGGACATTGTTAGATATGCAGCAATTCAGCGAATGGTGATTCCTGGGTATTTGCTCGGAATTTCCGAAAAGGGCGATCGTTTCAAGTCGTCATCGCAAATCAGTCTTCCGGAATCTACCAGAACTCGCGTATCCCAAAGGTCGGTTCTGGCGGTCACCTTATTTTTGGTCACCATGAACGTTTTCATAATACGCCGACGACATCCTATTGGTCGTCGTCGAAGATACATTTTTAGAGCACAATCCACTGCAAGAGCCGTCCTCCATTGCACAATGGAAAAAAATGTCCATAACGCGAATAAATTCAATATCTCGGTTCGGTATGGGCGGATTGCGCTGAAATTTTGTATTTTATTAAGTTCGGAGTAACAAATAATCGACAAAACGTAACACATTTGACCTCAAATTTTGCCAAAAATTGTGTTATGTGAGATCTGTCTACTGCACGATGTTGGTAATTGAGATCTTGCTGATTTTACCCCACGTTCCCATATTCCTCAAATTGCTTACTAATAACCTCACAGTACTAGTCTGATCTATTAGGCCCTCCTTAGCCGTGTGGTAAGACGCGCGGCTACAAAGCAAGACCATGCTGAGGGTGGCTGGGTTCGATTCCCGGTGCCGGTCTAGGCAATTTTCGGATTGGAAATTGTCTCGACTTCCCTGGGCATAAAAGTACCTCATGATATACGAATGCAAAAATTGTAACTTGGCTTAGAAACCTCGCAGTTAAAAACTGTGGAAGTGCTTAATGAACACTAAACTGCGAGGCGGCTCTGTCCCAGTGTGGGGATGTAATGCCAATATGAAAAAGAAGAAGACAAGTCTGATCTAGATTTTTTCAGACAATCGAGTGGAGTTATTTTTGTTCACCGCACGACGCTGTATTGAACTCCTAGAATTAAAAAAACACATAAATAAAGTTAAAAAAAATCACCACACGACAAAAAAAGCTAAAATATTGCTCATTTGACCTAAGGTTCTATCATTTTTGAACTACTACCCAAAAGGCCAAGGTTTTTCGGAAAGTATAACAAATTAGGGACATTAGGTTAAAACAAGGTCTTGCAGCTTCGAGCAATCGCCGTACCAAAAATCAAAATCAATTACGTCAGTTTGAAAAAAGACCCTAGATTTGCATCCTAGAATACTAGCAAGTAGAAAGTGCACAACGATCTGATGGAGGTCAACAAGTTTATCCTTCTCAACAAGGAAGGATATGTCACTTGAATGCCGGTATAACTGTTCGAGTTCCGAATTTGTAAGATCCACACAAAGAGGGGTCTGACTCGATTCGAAGAAAATGTTTGTCCCTCGCTCGAAGATAATAAAGATCTATTTTCCATTGGAATTTTTTGCCTGCACTTCATTCCACACACCTTATATTAATAATGACGACGACGATGCCGGTCGGAATGAGCCTCTAGAATCGTTCTCGGAATTTAGAAATATCAGACAAATGGGCAGGAGGAACTACACGCTGTGAGCTATAAATGTGCGCAGCAAAACTGGTCCGAACTAACGCATCGGAAGCCTGTCTGGGAGGTACCGGTCTGATGCAATGGCAAATTGAGGTACCTGGAATTTAGAATGAGATCACCCTCATTCGCTTCGGCAAAGAACCCGGGAAGGATGGTGACACATCGCGAGAACAAAGCGGAACGCATGTTTTGAAAGGTCCAATTATTCATGATCACAACATCCGCCGCATTCAGGTCGGGTAACCTTAGAACTGATTTTATGTGCTCGCACGTCATCCCCTTTGTCGCCACGGTTGTCGTCGTCGTCGTCATCGTGATCAATGAACGGCTGCTTCCGGGAACCCTGGACCACCACAATCTGGCGCAATATATCACCTCAACAGCAGATCATTCAATAGGATCAAAGTCTGGCGTTATAGCATGAAAAAGTAGGAAAGGGATCATGCACTAATTACGTAAGAAATTACTTTGATTGTCCACCCCTAGGTCATGATAGGACTTTTTATAATAAATGAATTTTGATTTAAAAATTTATGTTCGGAGCGTGAGAAAATGCCAAACTTCCACCCCTCTATGTCCTTACATTATTAGTGCATGACCCCGAAGCTCTGCGCAGCTTCAAGTTGGGTAGGTTCCGCACTTCAAGAAGGCAGCTGAGCTGAAAAAGGGCATCTCACGCACGCGCAAAGTCCATTACCCGCGGGAGTAGGTACGTGAGTCGAGACATTTTTGGTTGGAGCCCGGCAGTCAGCGCAGAGCGCAGCGAGCGCGACATGCGACTGATAATGAAAACATCTATTGGCTTTTAGCACGCATTAACCTAGAAATCACGAATGAATAATGCTTAGTTATGGAGGCGCTTGCGAGACGGTGCATCGTATGATCAGCAGGGCGCAATAGTCTGCTGCAGCACTTATGCAGTTTTAACGAAGCGCGTTCCGCCGTGCTAAATTACAATCGACTGAATGTCCCTTCTATCAAACGGCCTGCCTTTTGGAATGCATTTTTGTCGCGTCACTAAGACCCTATGCATAGTTCAATTTACAGGCAATTAGAAAATACACCATCCAAATAGGCAGAAGAACTGAGGAAGTTAGAAGAAAAAGGAAGAAAAGAAAAATGAAGCAACGGAGAAAAAGGGTTGAATAGCAGATAGAAGAATTAAGATAAAGAGGGAAAGAGGATATAAGAAATAAGAAAGAAGATACAAGAAAGTAGAAAAAAAACATAGAACTAAGAAAAATAGTCAAGAAAAAAAATATCAAGGAAAAATAAAAGAAAATGAAAATTAGTTTAAGCTTTTAATGGAGTATCTTTACTTGTCATAAGACGGGTTTGTACGATTCCATTTAATTCTAACAACTTGATTATGCCGTTGGCAGATACGTATTTCGTACAGGTACAATCAAGTGGTGGAATTATTTAGAATTGTACAATATCGTCTTATGACAAAAGAAAATGAAAAAAGAGATAAAAACACAAAAAAAAAATAAAGCAAAATAAAAAATAAATATAAAGAGAAAAAGAAGATGCCACAAATAAGGAAAGAGAAATACAAGAAAAGAGAAGAAATAAGGAAGAGGAATACGAATGAAGAAGAGAAATTCGAGCAAAAGGATGAAGCAAAAGCAGAATGAACAAAAAATAAACTAAAAGTAAGAAAGATAGAAAGAAAATTTAAACAAACCAAACCAAATTATGGTTTTACACAGATGATGAAATTTTGAACTATGTTTTTGAATGGATTTCACATTATGGAAAATTAGCTCAACACGCGAAAATAATCGGTCAATTACAAAACATCTGTACAAACACCGTTCGATTCATGTTTCACTTACTCACCCTCGCAAGATGTCAATCCGAAAAGAAACTTTCGATGTTAATGTCAATGAGAACATTATTTGATCGTATAATTCCAGCCGAGATATCATTAATCATGTTCCCGTCCAAGGCATCGCTCGCACCGTGTGGTTTCTGTCGCGATTTGCGCAGACCCACTCTTACCCGGATTTTTGGCTGGTTTTGTTTTGAGCTGCTGCACTCCCCACGACGATGATGACGACGACGATGGAGTAAAAGATGAAACGATCGATGGATGCAGCAACTGTCCATTATCGCACAATCCAACCCGGACCAGGGACCGCCTCATCAACCGCTATGACAGCATCGGGCCAGCAGACAGTCCGCTGAACAACTTAAGCGATTCGAACCATTTTCTCAGATAGATAATCGATTGTTTGATTTCAACTAATGGATCATTAAATCGATCGTTTTGCATTGCTTAGCTTTGCATTATTTCATTGCTTTACTTGGTTCAGAGTGACTATCTTTTGTTTTGTTGGTGATTAACTTTACTTTGCTTTATCTTACACACCTTTTCTATATTCTGCGTTGATATACTTTGATTTGTTTTAAAACTATGAATCCAATAACTACTGTTCTAATACTCAGAACAAAGTTTAATTGTACCTACTTGATAAATTCGATCTGCCGCTGAAACATGCCCAATGCTACAACTGCTCTGCACTCTGTTCGATATTGGTTTCCGTATGCATTCGCTCAGTTTTGGCAGACATCTCGCCAAAAGCGTTAATTTTTCACAAAAAGTGCTCAACCACGCGAAGCTTGCACCGGGTACTTAATCATAATTTAATCGGTGGATAAACTGCTCATTTTACGGTGGATCCCTCCTCTCGCCGTCCTGCCATGTTGCCGGTCATTCAATGCACGGTTGAACCCTGTTGGACGGACAAAAAGTCAGCGAATCACTTCAATCAAAATCGGAGAAAAGAAAGGCTTTTCGTTTCGCTGCTGATGCACCTGCTGGCCGCTCACTGTGAATGGGAAGGGTAAGCTCGCGCGTTTGCCCACAAATAAGAGATAATCATTGTGGTGAGATCATTTTTGCAATCGCCTGGCCTGTGTTAGCTACTCACGTATTTGGTTAGGATTGCTTCCAAAGGAGGTGGTATAAACGATGGGTTCAATGGTGTGTGCAGGAAGGGATTACAACAAAAAATCGGATAAAACACCGTTCCATATTTTCGATTTTTCCGGTAGCACCCTCAACCCCGTTGTAAACGTTTATTACTGAGCCTCAGTCCAAAAAAATACTCAAAAGCATCTTAAGATTTCTAACGATGTCAATTAGTTGAAATTCGCTTAGAACAATCCTTTATCAATACATTATCTATTTTTAGGGAACAAATAAACATTATTTAAAAAAGATTTTACCTACTTTTTGCACTGGTGCCCTTATAATTTTAGAATTTTTCAATTACTTTTTGAACAAGCATTATGGTCATAACTCCGATTTGTCATAGTATAGATCTCTGCCTATCTAAACCTCCCCTTTTTTATCCGCCTCTGGCAATGGCGATTAGTATGATGCAACGTCCCAAATCGGAGGACCTGCTACCAGCTACCAGAAGCTCTTCCACCAACAGTTCGACAATCCAACGGTGAAGATCACATAAAACTCCGAAGACGGTTGTTGGTCCCGGGTGAGGTTGGTGCGATCTCATCATCATCATCATCATTGCGCATCGACCTCCAGTATCTGGTGCGGTGGTTGTTGGTCTGACGATCTCACAGAGGCCGGCCTCTTTCTCTCAGCCCTCACGTCGGCCGATTGACCGACCGACCAACCATCCGACTACACATGAACTAATGCATTAAATGAGGTTCGTTAATTTAGCGATGGTAGTTTTTATCCCTCCCTTATTTGTGATATTTCAATTTTCACTTGCAAATTGATGATTTATAAGCGATAAATTGCAGAAAATGAGTCTCGCATGTGCGGACCTCTCACCCGGCCGGCGGCAATCGATGGACGGTCGAGGGAAGACGGACAACCACGCGGCCTGATGATGAAAGCGGGCCGGGTCGGACTTGCACGGGTGTAATCAGGTGAATCGCCGAAGCATCGGACGCGCTACCGTGTAAGTAGGTCTAATTCGAGTCAAGTGCTTCGGCTGCATTCCAGGGGAGTGGAAGGGTCTGTAAGTAGCCTAATCGAGCGTTTTGTGTAATGACTTATTTGCGTTGATTGTTCCGGACAAAACGATGGCGAACGATGAATAATTGCTTTGATCTGTGTGAACAACAAAAATTTCTTAGTAAATAGTTACTGAATTACAAAAATACATAGGTTGAGATTCTGAAACTGTTGAATGTAAATGTAAATGTAAAATACCAGCATACGATGAGTTTAGGTAAACGGTAAACTTTCGTACTGATGTAGATGGACTAACATATAGTTAAAACAAAACTCTCTCACAATAAAAAATCGAGTAGAAATTCACAGAAGGAACTTTTCAAGGATTACATTCTATTCCAGTTACTTTGGGGTTACAATGAGGAATAATTTTATTATTCAACACCACAACAGCAGTTGACATAAATGATTAGTCGATAAACAAGTCAAACCTCACAAAGCCGTATCGTTTTAAAATATATGTCTATTTCATGCTTTTGGGCTTCTTGTATGCACCACCTAATAAATATACATAATTGTAGGACGAAATTGTGAACATTTTAACATGGGAGTTTTATTTAGTGTGCAGTGTTTTTCCGTTCTGTTAATCAATTTATTATTTTTAATGTCCATAATTGTGAGTCCCATGTTAAAATGTTCACAATTTCGTCCTACAATTATGTATATTTATTAGGTGGTGCATACAAGAAGCCCAAAAGCATGAAACAGACATAGGGGTAATGACGGCTTTGGCAGGTTTTGTTCTATTATTGGCAGGGGGGTTTTTATGACTGAAATTTGGCCCAAACATTCTTTGCATATCAAAGAATATTGTGGCCAAATTTCATAAAATTCGGTCGACAAAAACCCCTCTGCCAATAATAGAACAAAACCTGCCAAAGCCGTCTGTTCCCCTATATTTTAAAACGAAAAACGGTTGATTGAGTAGGTTTACGTTCAATAATTGTTATGTGTTAAGTTAACTAATTGTGCAATGTGTTATTTTTAGTAATTTTCCCTTGAAAAAGGCAGAATACATCCTGCCGAAACGTCGGGCAATTCAAAATATAGCCGTTTTGATCAACCCATAGACTGAGTAAGCCAGATCCCTAATGCAACAATTTTTCCAGTCGTTAATTAATAACACATATTCTTTTATTTATAATTTCCGTAATGAAAAAAGGCGAGATGAAACAATGAGAGGGTTTCCTAGACTCTGTGAACACGTCTCAATCCACCGCCGAACTTTGAAGAAAAGTTTGCTCCAACAACGAAAAGCAAAGATCTGCTCTCTTCCACTTGAGTGTTTAAAATTGGATCATCTCCGATCCTCAGGAAATTGCCGTCGCACTTGGTGAGTACTATGAGTCTCTTGTCATGGTTAGTGGATACCCCGCAACTTCAGCTACCTATCGTCACTAGAACCCTGACATTGGATAACTTTCAAATCCCTCCTGACTTATATAAGCAGTCCTTTGACATATCCTGGAGCAGAGGTAAGTCATCTGGATAGAATGGAATTGGATACTCCATGCTTAAAAATCTCTCCTTTTCCGACGAAGCCCTATTCTTGGAGCTGATCAACACAAAAAGGCGTGACCGCACCGCAGTTTTCCAGATAAGGTGAGACATAGCTATGGTATACCGATTCCAAAAAGCAACGTCCTTACTCGGAACCCGCCGCAATTCCGGCCTATCCCACTAATCTCCTGTATCTCAATGAATGTATCACAACACAAGGGTCAGTCTTGGCGTTTACACTATTTTAGTCGCCATGCTAGAAGTATTCCGCCATCTACCATAAAACATCAACACCGACTACATTCTGACGGTTATTGTCGCTAGTGGAGTCCTCTACTGGGCTACATCCGTGGGATTCCCCATGACAGGGAGCAAATGCGTTCATAGGCACCTATACCAGCTGATAGGTCCCAGCATCAGGCTAGGTGAGCAACTTATTCTTAATCGGAAGATTGTGATCGATCGAACGAGTTCTGACGTTCCTTCCCCATTGTAGCTCCGTAAAGGTCATCTGCCGTACAATAGTCAATTTAGACCCACAGAGTGGACAGTGGACAGCAGACAGTAGACTGCAGTATGGACTCAAGCTCACCAGAGCCTTTCCCACGGGGACCCAACAGATATTCTGCCGCTGACATTCAATCAATAAATTCAATCTACTTCTGAACTCCTGGGTCATTGATGTCACCGGCAGTCTGGAGGTCGTAGAGCAAAATCGTTCAGGAAGGCTTCTTATATTTTAGTCTTCTTGCCCTCAGATACATTCAATCCATTCTACAAGCATTCTAAGTGGTTGAAATAATGACCTATTCTCACCCCCATTTGACCCATTGTCACCCCCGACGATGGCATATATAAAAAAAAGTTTTATTGGATTTCGATCAATACAACTAAACGACTCTCGTTGGTTCATCTAGCAACAAATATATGCAACGTGTTTAGAAGTATAACTTCGACTCACACAGTCTTCCCGACTTCGTTCCACTTTAAAGGGGACAAGGATGCAAATAAGCATTGTGCCAATTCCACTAACATCGCTCTTCGCTATCTCTATTACCCTTCTACTTGTGATTATATGATAATTATCACATTCACATAATACAGAACAAGGATTGTGAAAATCTTCTATCACTGCTTCTCCCGTCATGTGTATACACCCAATATTTTTTTTACACGGTTGGTATTCTTTAATTTCCCGGCTTACCTGATTTTTCACAGCTTTCCAAATACCACCTGAATTTTCTTTGATTTTTTGAGAATTTTTTCATGGGGTTAACTCATAGTTTCATCAACGCTAAAGGTCGAAATCAACTAAAACCCACCCGTGTAAAAAAAGAATCGGGTGTGGCTAACGCGTCAGTTGAAAAGCGCTAGTCTTGGTGGAGGGCTTAGGTTCAATTCTCGTCATCGGTCAAGAATATAAAGAATTGTTCCTCGACGAAAGTATGAAAATAGATTCTATGTAGACACAAACGCATTACTTTTACTTGATGTGCTACAGTTATTCGATGAACCTACGCCGAATGGAGTATCCTTCTCCACTGGACTCGATCCTGGGTCAATCGCTTCCAGTCGCCCTAAACATCGAGCGCCCTCAGGCCCTCTTCAACTGCAAAAAGCCATCGTGTACGCGGCCTTCCACGAAGCCTGCGGCCTCTTCCTGGTTCTCTATTAAATATTATCTTTGCATCACGTTTTTCCGGCATATGAACAACGTGTCCAGCTCACCGTAGTCGGCCGTGTTGTATAAGCTCAATAATATCCTGAAACTAAATTTTCCTGAATTGTCAACAATCAATAGCCAGGCCAGACCAGGGTCGGCTAACTACTGGGTAATCAAGGGTTTTTCTAGGTAAACAAAAACTAACACCGGGAACTTTAACTTTACTTGCATAATTTTTATTTGTTCCTAATTGTGGCGTGTGCGTGTTGTTCTGTGTAATAAAATTATGTGTTAATTTGTTATGTGTAACCTAATTTAACTGTTGGTACCGGGTACCGGTACATACCGCTGCTGCTGGTGGTGACGGGAGCAGAATGGCCGACACAGCGACTCCTGTAGAGTAGAGTGGGGCAAGAGTACGCACTTAGTTTTCAATCGATCATGTGGCCCTTATGAAGCAAACTTCTGCATATCAAATCAGTGTCGATGATTCATATACTCTTCCTTTATGGTACCCAGTGGAAAAAATATTGAAATTATTGAGATTCGTTTTAGTAGAACCCTTATTGCAAGACAAGTTAAAAACGCACTCTTACCCCACCGGTGGGGTAAAAGTGCGCATAGGGTGGGGTAAGAGTACGCATTTATCCAATCATGTGCTTTAAATATATATTAACACAAACAAGAGTTAATAACATTTAATTGATGTTTAATGAGCATATATTAGGGAATGTTTAAATATTACGTAACTCTTAAAGGGGAAGGGGTCCTAAAAATGTGCACTTTCATACGAAAAACCATTGTTTTTTTATAAATACAAAAAACTACAGAGGTAAAAATATATATCACGTTTCGCGTGGCGTATACAAAGGCATTTTCCTTAAAGAAAGTCCACCAATCACGTAACGTAAAATTTGACTATTTCATCACCCCTTCCCCCTATCTTACACTATTTGTATGAATCCTCTAAAAATTATATGGATCGTCACACATCTCACAACCCCTCCCAGCTAAACGTTGCGTAATTTATGAATGTTTCTTTTGATTTAATGACATTATCATTTAGATGAAATTGTGTTTTCGTACTATGTTTAGGTGTACAACAAGTCCTAATACAATTTCATTATTTCGCTTCAGTGCTTTGTTCGCTAAGTCCTTTCTAACACCGAATTACTTCAACTTATCCTAAAAACTTGTGATAATTTCAAATTCTGTCCCGTTTTTCTTAGTTGTGGATCTTTACGCTTTGGAAGAAGTCTTATTTCGGCCGGAGATACGGGTTTGACATCATAACTTGAAGATTCATATGCGTACTCTTGCCCCACCGGTTCCTGCGTACTTTTACCCCACAGTCCCAAAAATGATTCAAGTAATGGTTTTGACTTCTTGGAAAACCAACCGGATTGGTGTTCTGTACCATAAAGAACTCTATAAAATAGGTTATCGAAATGGTATAATGTTCACCTGATTGAACGTATATATGGTAATGAAATACTAGTTGCGGAAATCCTAATATTTTTAGCAAAATGACCAAAAAGGTTTTCTAACTCCATATCTCCCTTGTTGTTTATTCAAATCGTTTACAATTACACATGATAATAGTTGGCCAGAATACCTGTCAAACTGATGCAGAACTGCTAGTTTATCTTTTTTTATTACTTCAAAAAACGAACAGTGGGTAATGTCTGTGACATAACCGCTAAGTGGACGTAGGACTTGACTTGACCATGCCTTTAAGATACATAATATGTCCAAATTTCTTACATCAACTATTTTGGATAAATAATCGGCGTTGCATACCATTCCTTGGCAAAATCTTCTCATCAAACCGACACAGAAATCAAATCTACCTCGAACAAGAATCATCAAAAAAATTCAGGAAGTATCTGTCCGGTCACGAAATATTAGCCTCGACAGTGGCAACCTTCCCACTGAAGGACTGCCTGAAATAAACCACAAGTTGGCTCAGCAGGGGATGTAGACTGTATCTCAGCCCTTCCACTGAAGAGCCTTCTAATCCGAGCGATAGCGACTGAAGCAGAACATTATTTTGAACTCTTAGAGCCTTGAAAAAGGCTGTTTGCTTCGGCTAAGTGCAAAAAGTAAGAAAACGATCTTTTCAAAAAACCGCGAATTTCTAGTGATGGTATAAAAAAGACTGAATGCTCTGCGAGCGAATGCACTTTTATACCCTATCTTGAATCTTCTCTGCTTCCCAATTGGTGGGCCAATCAACTAGTGTCTTGTATCCCGCTTCTTTGTTAGCCAAAGCGTCATCATCATCAACGCGTTCGATAAGGGCTTCTTCTTTTTTACGCTTGTTGCTCGATGCTGGCGTCTATTTCCTAACGGGACTTTTCGCTAGATACAGACCAATAAGCCGGGCAAGCGAGCTTAGAATTGCAGTTCAGGTGGGAAGTACGTGTTCTTTTCTGAGACAACATTGTTAGTAGTAGAAGGAAGGAAACACCCGGACATGGGATTTCGGGTGATAAGATTTAGAATTGGTAACATGGGATGATCATTCAGTCACGTTCGCTTTGTGTGCGGTCAGTATCAAACAATGTTTATCTACATATTTTTTTATCAATGCCAAAAAATCCAACATTTGATGAAAAATCGATTGATAGTTTATTAATGTTTGAGCTGTTATCGGTGTTTTTTTTTATCCAAATAAGATTATGTGTGAGATTTGGACATCTTATGAATCTTTAAAGGCATGGTCAATCGAAGTCCTTCGTCCACTTCGCGGTTAAATCAGAAAAATTATCCACTGTTAATTTTGACGCTATTTATGAAAATCACGCATAAAATTTTATCTCTAGAATATTGGATTTGTACAATTTCTATCCCGAAGGGTATTGAAAGCATTGATATTGATCTCTATTATTAGCTCTCTGAAGAACCGTTTGTTTTTTGGACATACATGTTGCTGCATCATGTGGCTTTTCTTCAGCCTGTCTCGGCTCAGCACCGATGCCGGCCGGTCTCGGCTCGACTCTGCTGCTGCTGCCGGTATCTGCTCAGCATTGCTGCTTTGTCGGGTCTGTAGGGAGGACTGCTGATGTACTGGCTAGGTTTCGGCTGATGATGGTCGCTTCGATGGTGTCGAGCCGAAAAAGCGGTCGGTGCAGACTTCATTCCCTGTTAAAAGGTGTGAGTGCTGTTCAATCGATGATGCGGTTGCTTCGCTTGTCCCGGTCAGAATAAAAGGGAAAAAATTGCGTTGCGCTATTTTATGGCTTCTCGGCAGACCCAGCGGCTGCTCATTCGCTGGTGTCTGCACCAATCAGAACGTGGTAATGGAATGATGCAAGAATTATGCGGTACCCATATTTATAGGTTCCCTTGATCTCAATGTTTTCAGGGTGGCCACTGAAATTCGATTTTCAAATTCCCGGTTTTTTCCCGCTTTTCCCGATATTTTTTGTCAATTTTTCCCGGTTTTTATTTAACTTAAAAAAACATGGAAACAGTTTTAAAATTTTGATTGGGTGTTTTATTTTTTGTCTAAATTAGCGGCCAGTTTTATATCGAAGCGACTGATAATTTGTAACGAACTTTTGAAATAAATACTTATATTTACCAACAACGAGTAATGCAAAATGCTTTAATCTACAGACACACTTAAACTGTGCGCTTCGTGGTCATGTAATGGTAGTGTCAACGGACATTTAATCACCACAATACCACATAAGTACCTTATTACAAAGTTCTTATTCTTTTATTGGTTGCAAAACTTTCGTAAGTTTCCGACAGAATCAATGGACATTGCATGCCAGTTTAGTTTTATTCATATTTCTTAGTGCATAATGATCACAGAATAGAGTACAAACGTATCTTATATAGTATCTTATAGTACAGCAGAACTATTATCAATGTTCAGTTCTCTATTTGATCTTATTCAGACTATAGCAGTGACAGTAAAGACAGTAAAGCAGTGGATAACGTCATCATAGTTATTGGTATTGCTTTTTTTTAAAGCACAAAATTATAAAACAACTAATTTGAACACAGCTTAATCTGGCGACCCAAATCTTTATTTCCGATCAAAATCATTATTTTGTTTTCAAAAATATATTTACCAACATTTTGGGTAATTCTAGGCATTCGTAATTTAATCAATATTATATTTAAAATTTCCAAAATTTGGCGTTCTGATTTCTAGTTCTATCCATTAAAATAAAATCTTGAATTTTTTATTATTATCAATTCAGTGCAAATCCGAATTATAGCCGCTAACGAAGTTGGATTTTTCTCACAATCCATACGTTAAACCTAACTTCGGAAGTAGTGCGCTGTTTTCATTTGGTGATTTGCTATACAGCGCACCACTTCCGAAATTAGGTTTAACGTATGGATTGTGAGAAAAATCCAATTTCGATAGCGGCTATAATTCGGTTTTCTACTGAATTTATAATAAAAAGTTATGCAGAAATGTGTGTTTCAATAGTATGGGAGGGGACTTGAACCATCGTAGAAACATTTCTTGTCTTCAAAAACTTCGACATGCCAAATTTAGTTCCACTTGCTCGAATAATTCTCGAGTTAAGCAGACGTTTACGTTTATTTTATACGGGAGCCCCCATCTTAGAGTGGGTAGGTGTCTCGAACCCCTCATAAGAACCTTCCCTGGCCCCAAAAATCCCTGTATTCAAATTTTCACGCCGATCGGTTATGTAGTGTCCATGTCTATAATGGCCAGACAGGAGGTCCTTCATAGCTTAGTTGGTTAAAAGCACCAGTCTAGCATACTGAGGGTTGTGTGTTCGAGTTCCATCAAAGGAAAGTGGTTACCTCCAATACATTTTTCAAATTAAAATAATGTGTACATATTCACATCTGAGTTTTCAAAACATAGTAAATTAATGTCAAATTCGGGTGGCATAATACCCGGAAAATAGGCAATTAACTTTGATTGAACTGATTTTTTTTTTTTGCTTTATTAATGTGTTTTTTTAATTCTAGGATTAAGTTCAACACATGATTGAACTGAATATGTATTTATGATATACTTGCAGACCCAACGAACTTCGTTTCGCCTAAATTTGATTTATTCGCTGATTAGTTCTCGAGTTATGCAGAAATTTATGCTTCATTTGTATGGGGGGAGCTTTCCTAAGCGGGGAGGGGTCTCGAACCATCTCAAAAATCTTCCCCGGCCCCAAAAACCTATGCATACAAATTTTCACGCCGTTCGGTTCAGTAGTTTCCGAGTCTATAAGGTTCAGACAGACAGAAATTCATTTTTAAGTGTATAGAAGATGTCATTCGAAATTGATATCAAAATGAGCTAGTGGCAATATAAACTGGATTAGGAAAAAGGTCTACCCATTTTTTGTAACTCACAAATACCATATACTGAAATCAAATAATTCAGTTATAGCTTAGCTTAGCTTAGAATGCCACTGAGTAATAAACATTAAATAATAAATCTCAATAGATTTGAATGTAACTTGACGAAAATTTATTTTTCCCGGTACATGTCCTGAATTCCCGGTTTTTCCCGCTTTTTTTCCCGGTGACTTCAATTTCCCGTCTTTTTCCCGCGTTTCCCGTTTTTCCCGGTTCGGTGGCCACCCTGTGTTTTTCATTGAAAACAGTCTCATGCCTATTGAAACAAGTTTTTCGGGTATTATCAAGCATGGACATGGAAGGCATACTTGAAATCTGTCGATTGAGGGGCTTACCGCAGAAATTCGTCCACTGGGACGATCGCTATTAACGTTTAAAATCTTTCAACACAGCGTAACGCGGTCGATTTGAATATTTTGAAATGACACCCTTTATAATGAAGAGAGACGTAAGTCCTACGTCAAAAATCGAAAACGTACTCTTACCCCACGCGCACTCTTTCCCCACTCTACTCTACAGCTGTGCGACCAGAAATCTCGCTGGAATAGCGAGGCGAGCGGTGAACGGGCAATCTTTGTCCGACGGGGCCAGCGGGCGTTGCTGGACGATGGTGGGCAGGCGTCTTCCCTCGTCGGCGCAATCAGCCGGCCGTGGCTTAGCCACCTTGGACGGCCGAGAGGGGAAATCTCCTTTTCGGTTAGGGCCTACGGCCCGAGATAAAGTTCCTCCTTTGAGGATCCACGATCTTTTACGTTTAGGCGCGGAAGCCGATTGGCTTCGCGGGCTGAGCCGTGTGCTGAGCGGAATCTACCACAAAAGGTAGAGGAAGAGACAAAAGAGAGGTCCTAAAGGACATATTGGTATTAAAACCGAGCTTTGCAGCGAACAGCGTCGGATTACCTGAACTCTTTTTCCCAACTATTGAATCTAGATCCTGCTAGTAAAAGGGGGAGGTGGTAGGGAGGGGTGGTTCACTCACTTTATTACACTGCACTTTAAAATTCACGTCGTCAGCACACGGACGCCTGTTTTATTAAAAGGCCGAAATTGGGCAATTGCTACTCTTTTATAACAAATTCCCACTTTATTTTCCCGCTATTTTCTATCCATTTTCCGCCAACATGACATTTGCTTCCATAATGATGCCATGTTGAATAATTGGTAGCATGTTCATTCTTTTACAGCGGCACAATCCCTAACGCTTCTGTCGTAGCATCTACTGTTATTGCACAAGAAACGTGAAGGTTCCGACAAAACATCATAAAAACAAAACAAAAATCAACAATTTGTAACCAAACGGTTACAATCCAACTCTTTATACATCTGGTACAACTCGTATGCGACACCACCAGATACCGTTCTCCTGTTTGCCGCGGAGTTTTGTCCTGCAGCACCTTATGCTCAAACACTCCTGTGGAGCTTATTGTGGGAATAGGCAAGCGGGAGTCTTCCGGAAAACTATCACTCCTGTCTGCGATGGTTCACCACATGTCTTTGACTGACGGCAAATTGCCACGATTGCTTTGATTGATAATTTGGTGGCTCACCGTTGTCGTTCATATAAAGCCTACTTCGATACTTTCAAATCAATTAGATATTTCCTTTCCATACTTAAAACCCAGTGCCATTTCACTGCCACACATTCCCCCTCTTCTCAGGGATTGTTTTGTTATGGCAAGTAACATTCTAAAACTCTAACGCCAGCTGACCTTGTATTTGTTTAACAGACGGCGAGCATCAAAATATTTCAAAGGCAGGCATCGAGATTTTTTTTTTATCTGGCATAAAACAGAAAGATAATATAAACACAACATACTCAAAAAAATTAACAAAGTAAATCATGTACCCATAAAAATAGGTCAATTGCCGATAATTAGTATTTGTTAAACAAGAACCTTTAACCCTAAATGGGTGAGAACCACGGTAGAGTTCAGAAATGTCAGCCACAATAGACGCTCTGACAATAAGGTACACATTATAATAAATAAGTGATCAACAAATTAGAAAACTATGTTTTAGTACTTGCTGCAAGTAAACATAGATAAAAAAAAACTGGTGTCTCTAAAAGCGAGGGGTGCATTGGAAATAACATGCGGATAACATTTTAGTACAACTTAGACGGTTGAGGTGATTATTGGATATATAAATAACGGGTAAATAAACAATATAATAAACATAAATTACAAAGATCTCAAAACATTTTTCTTCTGTTTTGATACACTACAATGTTTCACCAGCCTGTTATATACTTTACCGCTAAAGCTGAATTCACCAATACTGAACACCATATGTGAACACCACGCGATCTCATTATAAAAATCAGCATTGTAAAAACCGTACTGAGCACCTTATGCGAGCACCACTCGCGCTCATTACAAAATCAAGCAACGCTAAGTTGCACTGTGCACTTTATGCGAGCACCACTCGCGCTCATTACAAATTCAAGCAACATTTAGTCGCACTGAGCACTTTATACGAGCACCACTCGCACTCATTACGAAATCAAGCAACATTTAGTCGCACTGAGCACTTTATGCGAGCACCACTCGCGCTCATTACAAAATCAAGCAACATTTAGTAGCACTGAGCACCTTATGCGAGCACCACTCGCGCTCATTACAAAATCAAGCAACGCTAAGTTGCACTGAGCACTTTATGCGAGCACCACTCGCGCTCATTATAAAATCAAGCAACATTTAGTCGCACTGAGCACTTTATGCGAGCACCACTCGCGCTCATTACAAAATCAAGCAACATTTAGTCGCACTGAGCACTTTATGCGAGCACCACTCGCGCTCATTACAAAATCAAGCAACGCTAAGTTGCACTGAGCACTTTATGCGAGCACCACTCGTGCTCATTACAAAATCAAGCAACACTTGGTCGCACTGAGCACTTTATGCGAGCACCACTCGCGCTCATTACGAAATCAAGCAACACTAAGTTGCACTGAGCACTTCAAGCGAGCATCACTCGCGCTCATTACAAAATCAAGCAACATTTAGTCGCACTGAGCACTTTATGCGAGCACCACTCGCGCTCATTACAAAATCAAGCAACATTTAGTCGCACTGAGCACTTTATGCGAGCACCACTCGCGCTCATTACAAAATCAAGCAACGCTAAGTTGCACTGAGCACTTTATGCGAGCACCACTCGCGCTCATTACAAAATCAAGCAACGCTAAGTTGCACTGAGCACTTTATGCGAGCACCACTCGCGCTCATTACAAAATCAAGCAACGCTAAGTTGCACTGAGCACTTTATGCGAGCACCACTCGCGCTCATTACAAAATCAAGCAACATTTAGTCGCACTGAGCACTTTATGCGAGCACCACTCGCGCTCATTACAAAATCAAGCAACGCTAAGTTGCACTGAGCACTTTATGCGAGCACCACTCGCGCTCATTACAAAATCAAGCAACGCTAAGTTGCACTGAGCACTTTATGCGAGCACCACTCGCGCTCATTACAAAATCAAGGAACACTAAGTCTGCATGTTGAAGATGGTCATTTTCCAATAGAGTCCTACTTTTAAAATTAGTACTACAATTAATATAATCGGCGTAAATAAGGCCCAAGGGGTGTCAGGAGGGCTTGCCCGTGCCAAGACCCACTTGTGGCTACCTTCTGAAATTTATATAATAAACTCACGGTCTCCTATATCTCTTCAAATAACCTAATTTCGAAATTATAGAAAAGTATCCTAATCTGATTCCTACAGACTTCGCAAATACTGAAAAATCTTTCCTTCTCGAACTTCAACAACAGATTTTTTTTTATTATTATTAATTGGATTCACATTTGAAATGTTAACCGTAGCTTCACTGTTATGACCAGGTAGCATTAAATCCTCGGGAATCCATAATTATTTTGAAGCTTCGTGGAATTAATTCCACATCCATTCCACAAAATTTGCAAATCTGATTCCGAAAACCTTGTGCATAATTCGTAAAAATGCTATAATAAATCACATGCAGTTCATACGCGATTACGAAGCCTCAATCTACCTCACTCATTTGTCTTCAATTATTACAATGTGATATGAAAAGTAGTCACCGTGTTGATTTGATACAATCACACCATTATTGAAAACCTGTTGATTTTCTTTTTTCTCAGTTGAGTAATGATAATAACAAGACAAATGACCAACAAAAGAATTAAAGACTAAGAAAATTATCTCTCAACAGCTGGAGTCATGTTCCCCATAGACCGGGACTATATATAAACTATAGTTACGACTATGAACAAAAATTTTTTTGTTCAGTCGTTTGCTTGACTGAAGAAAAAAATTACTATAAGATCTTTAACAACCTTAGTAGTAGTAATTTTTTTGCTTTTTCGTGAGCATTGTCATGGTATGTACCTATCATGCATTTGTTGTTGTTGCCGTTTCCTCCCGATCATAAAGTCTATTCTCTAAGAGGTATATTTTTTGCAGGTAAACTATAGACGTACACGTGTATATAAATCTTTGATTTTGCAGCTTTTGTCTTAAAAATAACATTTCTGATATGTTTCTATCAACGTTATTATCAACAGGTTTCAACACTATTAAAAGAATTTTTCGCCAGTCACGTGCAATGAAAATTATGACACTATCAATACTTTTGATCACAACACTGGATCGTGTCTAAGTTTCTTATAGATGCTATGAATAATTAAATCAAAATATCATGAAAACAACTTGTTTAAATCACGTCCCTTAACAATAAAATCTGCATCAAACTGCAATTCTCGAAATAACTTACACAGAAAAAATTTTTTTACTAAATGTGAAAATTGTGAAATGTTTGAAATGTCATAACTTTTGTTTATTAGTTTACCATCACCAAATTTTATGGTAGATAGCTAATATAATGGACCGTTTCCCTAAAAAATTACGTTCGAAAAAAGATAGGGTTTTGAGATATTTGAGTTTTTGTGACAAAATGATATTTTTAAAGAGCAAAAAAATTTTTTTTACTGTGCACATTTTCTTAAGAACCACCATTTAGTTGTCTAACTTTGCTGAAAAATCATAACAATCGAACATTCCGTTTTGCTGTGCAGCTTTTTAAATATTTTTGAACCATTTTCACATACACCCTTTTGAAAAGTTAGTCGTGACTCAATATGAAGATTTGATATCGAAAAATGACGATTTAGATGAAATTGAAAAACTGTGCAGAGTTTCAAATATTTTCGAAATGGTCGCTCAGGATCGACTGACATGTCCCCGTGGAATGCCTCAAAAGCCTCTTCCACGGCACGGCGATCAATACCGATAATATCAATATTATCCGCAAATCCCAGGAGCATATGCGATCTTGTGATAATGGTACCGCTTCTTCACGGATAAACTCAGAAACTCATTAATGAGTAAAAAAGTACTCACTTTAAGATGTTATATGTAACTGTCAAAAAATGAGGGAAAATTGACAACTTTAAATGGGTGGAAAAACACCCATTTTAAGAATGGGATTCTAGTTCAAAAATTAATAGTATAGACACAAATGGGTGAAAAAAAAATGGGGAGAAATTGCCAGTCCGATTGCCTCGAGGTTAAAGTTTTAAAAGTGATTCCTTTTTTTGCCATTAAATCTCGTTTAAAATAAGGATGATGAAAAGTGTTGTCTTAACATGTAAGTATTTTTAACGTATCAAACATTATTGTCGATTAATATTCGTTCTTTCAGCTACTACAAATGATAACCTAGATAAAATAGCCGGAGATTTCAATCAAACTACATTAAGCGTCTGCCGAACACCACCACCAGAGTTGTGAGAACAGCCCTCGGAACTGCCTATATGGACCTGATATGGACCATCTTGCGAACATCGTTTTCGGTAATCTCAGACTATTCGGAAATGAGGAATGTGTCTACGCAGACATATATGGAGTTGAATGAGTTTCCAAATTTTTGTAACTTTACAATTGTACCTACCCAATTATGTTAAGTCGCCTTAGTACCCCTTAATGTTAAGTCGCAGTATGTTTATTTAACTTTTTCATTTGTTTTCCACGGATTTCTTAAAAATAAGCTACGTATTACGGGTTTTCCATAAAAAATCTTTTCTCAAAGTGGATATTTTTCCCCCATTTCGAGCTATAATCTGAAGCGTTATAATGGGTAAAAATACCACACTTTTTGACGTATACCGTGTTTACTCATTAATGAGTAAATCCATATTTACTCATTTTATGAGTAGATCCACTTATTCCCCAAAATGAGTGAAATTTTACCCCTTAATGAGTTTCTGAAGTTCTCCGTGTTTGCACACCAGCTCTGCTGCAGTAGATTCGAGATGGCATCACCTGCTTTAATGCATCTAAGGTAACAAATTATGTCGATATTTCATCCGCAACCCTTACACTTGATTTCGATCCATCTAACTTATACGAATCAGCCGTATCAATTTCGCCGGAAAACCATGTTCTAGCATAATTTGTCATAATTCATTCCGTTTCCCTGAATCGTACGCCGCCTTGAAATCAATAAACAGAAGATGTGTCTGCAAGCTGTACTCCCGGAATTTATCAAGGATTTGTCTCAGGGTAAACATTTGATCCGTCGTTGAACCGCCCTCTCGAAAACCTGCTTGCCCTAGCAGCACACATGTACCACGTAGGTTACTGCAACTCATATGTGACCAAGTTCGGTCACAATCAAGTTGCAACAAAAATGTATGTCTGACTTGTGCTGCTTGAGTGGTATTCGCCAACGAAGGACTCTTTAACAGCTTTTTTAACCTCATCTAGTGTAGGTGACTCCACAGTTTGTCCATCGTTGCTAATATTTATTCTGTTCACCGATGCACCGTCACTTCCACTATTCAACAAAGTCTCGAAGTGTTGCTCCTACCTGGCAGCCACTTTGGTTTTATCTGTCAGCAAATTCCCTTGTTGGTCGTTGCACATGACGGGAGATGGCGCTGTCTTTCTCCGCACGCCATTGACAGACTCATAGACCCTCCGCATATCGTTCTGCTCCATTTTTTTCCTGCGCCTCGCTAATTAGGGTTAAGGCAGGTATTTTCGTCTTTTCGTCATAGTCTCGAAAACCAATAAAGGAGACGCTTTTTTGACCAACTCATTCGTATCAAATCTTAAGCTCAGGAGATACGTTCTGCTATAGTGGAGCTCTAGCGAATGGATGTTGCTTTCGATGGTTTTAGCCCCTATGACGATGGACGGAAATACCTGCCGTGTTCGCTTTTCGGCTGATCTTACTTCCTTGTACCGATCTCTATTCAATCGGGTACCCGAAACCAACATCTGACTTCTGGCAACGTTCTTCTCGTCTGTCACTCTCTGACACTCCACATCGAACCAACCCGTCCTGGGTCGCCTCTGTGCAGTGCCTACCACTTCTCGTGCTGTTGTGCTCACCGCTCCATGGATCGACTCCCATAGATCGTTGATGTAATTATTATTATAATCTTTATTAAAGAGGTTTTTAGCCCAAGGCTAGTTCACCTCCGCGATCGTTGATGTTGTCCCTAACGTTGATTGCACTTATCCGTTCGTCGACCTTCTGGCGGTACTCAACCGATACTCCTTCCACCAACAATCGCTGGATATTGTAACGCATCGTTCGCTGTGATCTGTCGTTCGATACAGTTGACAACCGTGATCGAATTTTACTGACAACGACGTAGCGATCAGAGTCAATGTTCGGACCTCTGAATGTCCGCACATCGATAACATCCGAGAAATGGCGCTCATCCATCAGAACATGGTCTATCTGGTTGCAAGTTTCACCATTTAGGTGTCTCCTGGTGTGCTTTCGGGCGTTCTTTCGTGCTAAGTAGGTGCTACTGATGGCCACCCCTCTGGCAGCAGCAAAATTTACTAGCCGTAGGCCGTTGTCATTGGTAGCGGAGTGAAGGCTCTTCCTACCAATTATGGGACGGAAAAGGTCCTCTCTACCGACCTAAGCTTTAGCGTCTCCGATAAAAATTTTCACAAAATGCGTCGTCGGATTTATCGTTTGTCGGTGCGTAAACGTTGATTAGGCTGTAATGAATTATTGGCAGTGGCTGATTTTCTACTCGCCGCCGTCACATCCAGGCGCTATAGTATATGCGCAAAACAGCCAGCAAGAGTTAACCGCCAGAAATTTGTGTGGCGAAAGTCATCTAACGCGGGTTTTCTCAAAATAAGAAACTTTTCATGAAAAACTATTTGGTACCGATTATGCAGGAAGGTGTCCGCTACCATACCTACCAAATATTGTTTTGATGAAAGTGTTTATTTTTGAGAAATCGAGCCTTAGATGCCTTTCGCCATACTGATTTCAGAAAGTTAACTCCTTGTGTGCCGCTGTAAGCACGCTCAAAACAGGCGATTCATTGAAAAATTCCCCCCCTCGCTTCATCTGCTTGCCCATCACTACGAAACCAACTCCATGCTCTGCTTTGCTGCCGCCGCTGTAATAGATGTTATACTTGAAAGCAGTGTTAGTCGTGCGGTCCACGGCTTGGAATTCACGTTCTCCGGTCTAGGCCATCGGACTTCTTGAATAGCGGCCACGTTCTCTCCAACAATAAACCTGTTCACCATTTTTAAAAGTATTCCAGATTCGAAGTGCCACCTCTCTATTTCAATGAGTATCTGACCAGTTTTCAGCCAAATGGGGATTCAGAGGTGCATTAAACGAGATTTGTGATATTTTTGACTTTTTCATAGAAATCTCGTCTGAATCTATCAATTTTACTCAACGTGTAAACCATTTTCAAAAATAAGTTAGCTCGTAATTTTTAAAATTATTTTGAATTCCATTGGCTATACCTTGCTGTGGTAAATTTTTGCTATATTACTTTTTCTCTGATAATAGCGTTCATTCGGTACTCCTACACTAAGATAATACGCTTTTTCCTGGCGAAACGAAACGGAACGAAATTTAATATGTCTATGTGGATTCGAAATGAAACAAAACGAAATATAGATTTATTTCCGAGACCTCGAAACGATAGGAAATGAAGGTTCATTTAATTCGAAATTTTTCGAAACGAAACGAAATTTATATTTTTTTCCGTGGAATTTTTGTTTTTGTACGCAATTTAAATTAAATTTTTCGGAAGTTAAATAAGGTCGTTACAAAAATTTAATTTTAATTTTAATTATATTATAATGTTTTCAAATGGTTGATGGTGAAAGGCCCTCCGACGAGACAGGAGGTTTGCGCAGGCCCAATAAGCCGCCTGGAAAACCAATCATTACGAACAATATAAGAGATAATGCGACTCGATATAATCGGCAAAGACTTAGGCGACGAATAAAGGATCACGATTGGAAGCTTGGAACATGGAACTGCAAGTCGCTAGGCTTCGAAGGTTGCGACAGAATAATCTGTGCACAGCCCACACGAAGGGAGACCCGACGACGAGAAAGAAGCGTTCTATGCACAGCTAGAGCAGACATACGATGGATGCCCACTGCGGGACGTCAAAATCGTCGTCGGTGACATGAACGCTCAGGTAGGAAGGGAGGAAATGTATAGACCGGTCATCGGACCGAATAGTCTGCATACCGTATCGAACGACAACAGCCAACGATGCATAAACTTTGCAGAATCCCGCGGAATGGTAGTCCGAAGCACTTTCTTCCCCCGCAAGAATATGCACAAGGCCACATGGAAATCAACTAATCAAGTAACGAAAAAAAAGCACCGCAACCGCTGCACTAGGCACGGTGGCCCCGGATCAGAGAAACGACTGGTATCACGGCGAATGTGAGCAGTTAGTTGAGGAGAAGAATGCAGCATGGGCGAGATTGCTGCAACACCGCACGAGGGCCAACGAGGCACGATACAAACGGGCTCGGAACAGACAAAACTCGATTTTCCGGAGGAAAAAGCGCCAGCTGGCAGATCGAGACCGTGAAGAGACGGAGAACCAATACCACGCTAATAACACACGGAAGTTCTATGAGAAGTTAAACCGTTCACGTAAGGGCCACGTGCCACAGCCCGATACGTGTAAGTACATAAACGGGAACCTTCTTACAAACGAGCGTGAGGTGATCCAAAGGTGGCGGCAGAACTACGAAGAGCACCTCAATGGCGATATGGCAGACAACGGTGGTGGCATGGTAATGAACCTAGGAGCACGCGAGCAGGACATGCGACTTCCGGCTTCGAATCTCCACGAAATCCAGGAGGATATCGGCCGGCTGAAAAATAACAAAGCCCCTGGAGTTGACCAACTATCAGGAGAGCTGTTTAAACACGGTGGTGAGCCACTGGCTAGAGCGCTGGACTGGGTGATCACCAAGGTTTGGGAGGACGAGGTTCTGCCGCAGGAGTGGATGGAAGGTGCCGTGTGTCCCATCTACAAAAAGGGCGATAAGCTGGATTGTAGCAACTACCGCGCAATCACATTGTTGAACGCCGCCTACAAGGTACTCTGCCAAATTTTATGCCACCGACTAACACCAATTGCAAGAGAGTTTGTGGGGCAGTACCAGGCGAGATTTATGGATGAGCGCTCCACCACGGACCAGGTGTTCGCCGTACGTCAAGTATTACAGAAATGCCGCGAATACAACGTGCCCACATATCATCTATTTATCGACTTAAAAGCCGCATATGATACAATCTATCGAGACCAGCTATGGCAGCTAATGCACGAAAAAGGATTTCCGGATAAAATGATACGGTTGATCAAGGTGACGATGGATCGGGTTATAGGCGTAGTTCGAGTCTTTCGTGTCTGCTATTCAACATCGCTTTGGAGGGAGTAATACGAAGGGCAGGGATTGACACGAGTGGTACGATTCTCACGAAGTCCGTCCAGTTATTTGGTTTCGCCGACGACATTGATATCATCGCACGTAACTTTGAGAGGATGGAGGAAGCCTACATCAGTCTAAAAAGCGAAGTTAAACAGATTGGACTAGTCATCAACAAGTCGAAGACGAAGTACATGATAGGAAAAGGTCAATGTAAGCCACCCACCATGAGTTTCTATCGGTGGTGACGAAATCGAGGTGGTTGAAGAATTCGTGTACTTGAACATGAGCACCAAGCAGAGAAATTCAGAGACGCATCATGGCAGGAAATCGCACGTACTTGGACTCCGCAAAACAAAACTGACTATCTACAAAACCCTTACTACTACCGGTCTAGTTCTCTACGAACACGAGACCTGGACAATGCTTGTACGCGTACTGGGAATTTTGCGAAAGGAAAGTGCAGCACCATCTATGGTGGGGTGCAGATGGCGGACGGTACGTGGAAAAGGTGAATGAACCACGAGTTGCATCAGCTGTTGGGAGAACCATCTATCGTCCACACCGCGAAAATCGAAAGACTGCGGTGGGCCGGACACGTTGCCAGAATGTCGGACAGTAATCCGGTGAAAATGGTTCTCGACAACGATCCGACGGGAACAAAAAGGTGAGGTAGGCGGGCAAGGTGGATCGATCAGGTGGAGGACGATTTGCGGACCCTCCGCAGACTGCGTCGAAGTTCAGTCATGGACCGAGCTGAATGGAGAAGACTTTTGTGTATTGCACAGGCCACTCCGGCCTTAGTCTGGTAATAAATAAATAAAAATACTCATACACAGCAAACAATTTTGAGAATTCAACGAAGTGTAAAATTGCAGCTTATCCCATCAAACGAACATTAGCGAACATTGCACTTTGTTTACTGAGCAGATAGATAACTAAGATCGATATCCCTTCATATCATCAGTATCTTTGCTCAGAAGAATAATGAGATAAATTGCAATGCCTGGGCGAAGGCCTTTAGCAAGAAAGAGGCGCCTAGAAAAAACTTCGTCAAGACCGCCAGAAATCAACGACTTTGCCTGCTAGACAAAGTTTTCAGTATAACTAATTCTTATTACGAACATTTACACTCTAAGCCTGACATACTAAAAATTGCGTCAAGTCCGACTCATTTTTGTATAAATAGGATAACCCAAAATTAAGTAAACGACGCTTTTCGTTTCCTGTTGAACATTTCCAACAAAACACTGAAGACGTTTTCTAGAAGAAAATTCAGTACGTATTTGTCGACTCGGAATAGGGTTACGTAAATAGTAGGCGTCAATATAAAAAAAACTTGTATAGGTAAGAAAATTATTTTAAGCTTTTAGTGGAATGTATTCACTTGTCATAAGATGTGTTAGTACTATTCCATTTAATTCCACTACTTTATTGTACCTTTGACAGACATGTATTTCGACCTCAACAATAAGGTCGTCTGAGACACTGAAGACAGCCTTACTGTTGAGGTCGAAATACGTATCTGTCAAAGGTACAATAAAGTAGTGGAATTAAATGGAATCATACTTACTCGTCTTATGACAAGATTGTATAGGTAACAAAATTTAAAAACAACCTCTATGATTTTTTTCTGCTGCCCGGCCGAAATTTTGAGTAATTTGATGTATGAATTAATTTAATTACATAATTTAATTTAGTTTAGAAATTCCGCAGAATTACATTAAATTTCGTAAAAGCTAGTTTTTGATGGCGTAATTTATGTAAATTATCGAAACGGAACGAAATCAATAAATAAGATCTCGCCATGCTTAAATTCCGCGAAATTCGACAGAATTTCGTTTTGAACCACCTGAAACGATTTTTTTTTTCGAAATACCGCATGTCATGGTACTTTGAGGGTTTAAGCGGTTCACGGTTGTTGAACATTTCTTAAAGCAAGAAAATATAAACAAAATAATTAAAAACAAATAAACATAATTGGAAGACATCCAATTGTTTGCATTTCGGCAATCTACTTATCTATCATGCCATTCTACCACGTTTCAAGTGTTCCTAAAATGTCTGTCCACAATGCTAAGCAATATTCCCTCCATTGATTCTGACTCATCTCTTTGTTTCAACTGCCTAACTTTTTAAAATTCCATTTTATCCTCCGTCGCACCAGTCATCGAGATCAAGTTTCTCCGATAGTGCCAGTCAAACCGGCGGCTTGTGCATCCAGAATCGAAATCCCAGAATTAATCTTCAATTACCGAAAGCCGGTGGGACGAGGAACGGGGACAGAAAGAAAGTGAGCGAACGAAAACAAATAAAATATTCCAAACATCGCGCGGCCACAAATATTCATAAGCTCATTACATGGGCCTAATGATGAGAATTAGTGGGACTTCATAGAGCCCTAGCCTGGGCTCTGAGGGCTGTGACTTTCATGTGCTTGTGCGCCCTTACTTTGAACAAAATCACCTCAAGGTGCGAGAAAACAGAATGTCTCAGCCCTATTTAGAACCCATCAGAAAAAGAGCGGTGGTCCGGGGGTGGTGGATGGAGCAGCTCTAATCCGTCCTCAACCGAAAACGAAAGAACCAAAAACAACAACAGTCGCTTCTGGTGCAGTCGTCGGATGGTCTTGGCCGTCACTGTGACACACCATCGTATCGCGCCGCCCGGTCGAGTCCAGTTCACTGTTCAGCAGAGCACGTTTAGAGCTGAAATGAGGAGTGGAAGAATCACACTCTATACTGCAATTATCATATTAAAAGAAGAGTCATAAAACGACGACGTGCGATCGGAATCAGAAAAATACGGCGTGGGGCGTGTAGGCATAAACTGAGACCTCAGCAGAGCAGAGCGAGAGATGCCCGATCCGATGACGACGGATACACTTTTGACCGGGCGCGCGGCGATCCATCGGTATTGGGTTCACCCATACGGCGGGCAATAAGGCAACCAAACGGTGATCGCACAAGGGGCAAGGCGATAAAATGGAAAATTATTATTTTACGCCAACAATTTATTCGAATTCTAATTTTGTTACTTTTTTACGACCGCTAAACGTTGCACGGTCTGACTAGCGGAGGAAGATTAACGAAGCGTGTTACATACTAGGATAGGAAAAATGGAGGGTGATAATCATGATGGACAAGACCCATCTAAGGTTTCATATGGTGGATTTTACCAGCGTCATACCGGACTGTTCCAATTCAAAAATGCATGGAATTGGCGTAAATTGCTCTATTAATGGAGAGTACAAGTTGGTCTATTAATTGTGCCACGTTACTTGTTTTTATTACACTTAAAACCTAACCCTCAAAGAACCGATATGCTTGGTGTGAAGATTGATGTTGCGTTATGTAAAGAATCATAATAGTTGATTAACACAATTATTTGTACCATGATGTACCTTGCACATATGATTGTCCGAAACGTGAATCAGAAATACTTTCTAAAAATTTCACATCAATATTTTTTTACTATTGGAAAAACTTATCATATTTGTTGTTGAATGTTGTTCTTCTGTTCTCTTGTGTTCATCACTGGGTTCTACAGTAAACACATATGTAAAACGGAATGAATTTTACAATTATTCAGAAACATGTTCAGCGGACTTCAATCTATCTGTACTACCAACAAGACGACAAGCCCCTTCAAATCAACGGAGCACGCTAAAACAATAAACACATTACCGTCGACAATTCAATTCTGCACAGACAAAGTGTTAGATTGTTTGCCGGATCCGCTGCGAGGCTGCACACGCCAAAGCCATTCATCAAAGGCTTGGCTGCAACTATTTCGCGCTGTTCTCCCCAGAAAAGAACGTGTCTTACCTGTCTGTCTGTTGGTGCCATACGCGGGCGCGCGCGCTTACTCCAAACCAAATAACCAGCAACTGTGCACTTAATCTTCAACACCTACTCACACCTTCCCAGGGCATAATTGCCTCCGAGAAGGCAATCAACAACTTTATAATAAAATGACACTTTCCGTCTCTCTGGCAAGCCGCGGTAAATGCTGCTGAGGAGTCCCACTCGGTTGCGCAACTTCCAAACAAACCTAATGTAGAATAAAATAAAACTGCATCCTCTCGAACAATTTGATGACTAAATCGGTCCAAACCGTAACCTGACGCTCGGTGCCGCATTGCCCAGTTTCCATCAGACCTGTGGTGTCTCGAAATATGCAAATAATTTAATTACTGCAGCAGAGGCACACATTCCAGAAACACACTTTCGCTTGAAACAGAACGAAGGGGCGCGCGGATTGAACCGGTGCACTCGCAGTGACCGCCATCCGTGCACCGATCATCGGCTGGGGACAGGAAAACTTCACTTTTTCTTCCCGCATGGCTTCTTAGTCCCTCGACAGTAGTGTTGTGGTCCACGGTCGTGGTGGTTGAGCCGGCAAAGAGCGCGCGAAAGATAATTTGCATAACAATCAAAAAACGCGAAAAGATAAGTGCGGACTTCCACTTTGGAGACTGGGCGATTCAAGTACCAGTGCACCACTCTGTGCAGCGGCCATCAGCGTTCGGTTTGTTTCAGTTACCTAGCTTTTGCGGGCATACATGTTGGTCTGCATGCAGCGAGAATGCACTTCGTTTGTTGAGTGTCATATGTGCGTAAGTGCAAATTTAAGAATGTGTCACGTTAAATATAATGACGTTGGATGAAATCCTCCATAATTTATTATTCGATGCCAAAGCTATCATGCCAAACGTCAATTATAGCCATCATATATAGGCTAAATGTATTTATGCCTAACGGAGAATTGATCAAATTTAAAGTGATCAAGAGAATCGCAACATAAACTTCCATCGGAAGGGCCCCCATACAAATGCCGGACAAAACCTAATATATTGCTCGAATTTTTGGAACGCTAATTTCATTTTGGGGTTAGAATTGTTATCCAACATAGACTATGCTACTCGAAAACTATTGGAGGCGCAAGCCTTATGGTCTGAAGCATTAACAGCGTCCTCATTCTAACATCGAAACAGTCCATTTCCAGCTTTGGAACAGCTAGGAGCAAATCACCACACTAACCACCAGAAAGTAGACAAAAAATAGGTTTTAATACATGATACCAGATCGTTTCAAATCTTTCCCGAAAAAAGTTTTTCTTTTGCCATACAAATTTGTTCGAGAGATGCTTTACAGTCAGTGATCCCCAAAGTGCGGCCCGCAGACTACTGTGCAGCCCTCAAGCCTTTTCCTGCGGCCCGCGAAGGACTTCAGAAAATATACTACATGTGGCCCATTGATCAGCCATACATAATAGAAAAATCTTTCCATCGTAATCATTTGTTCGTTGTACTCTGGGAACCTGTCAAGTTCACATCATTATTGATGTTGAAATTATTAATGAAATTTTTAATGAAATATATCACTTCTTAAATGTTGTGTAGGTCAACAGCAAACACACTACGAGTTTATTGCTTAGGGTTTATCATGGCATATATGTAATTTTTCTAAAATCTAAGCTTGTTTAAAGGGGAGTTTCAGGTAAAAATAATGTTATCATTTGCTTTTCCATACCATGAATGCTTTCCATCTTCGAAATAAGTTGGAATTGAGAAAACATTCAACTGATAAATTGCTGAATGATCACCACAAAAAAAAACGAGCAATGGGTAATGTTTTCAACATAACCGCGAGTAGACGTAGGACTTGTATAAACGTAACGTATTTACATTTAACTTCTAACTTTTGGATCTATGGAGTTATTAGCAATTTGTTTATTCAAAACTTCTGGAAATAAAACTAATAATTAAATACATAATTAGAATTGCTTTGTTTCTATCTATTAAGCCCTTATTTATTCAAGCAAATGTAGGGCATTTATAGATTTCTTATTGATGGTAGTATTTGAAGTTTAAAAATTCTATTTTTAAAATTTTCAGGCTTGGGCAAAATGTGCTATTTTAGGGGAACTGTCCCGTTTTCAAAACAAAAAAAACAGCACCAATTCCGTTGCTTCTTTTTGCTAACATGCGTGCTTACTGCTGAAAAAACCACAAGAATAAGATACAAGTCAAGGAGCAGTAACTCTACTAAAATAGAGGAGGTCAACGAATCATTATTTAATGTTTTTATTCTAAACTCCGAGTCTACGTCAAGTTTAATCATACAATTTCTCTGAAAATGAAAAACAAAGAATAAGATAAAGTTTATTTAAATATTTTTCTGGAAATTATTTTTTGCGGACTTTTTTAAAACATTTACATGTAATACAGCGAAATTTGTTAATCTAAAATGGATATTAACACTATTGCTGATTGTGCATCTTTAATTGCTAATGCCTTCTGCAAATAAATGAAAGTAATTATTTCAATCAAATTTTTATTTTCATCAGTGTAGTTGATTTTTGCTTTTTGCTGGGAAATCTGAATTGTTATAGTAGCATCATGTTTTAATGTACGTGTCGTTTAGTACCAAACACAACTTAACATATGGTCAGTCATATGACATGACTCGTACCCATTCCGGTATCATGTGGATTATGAAACCAATCACCTGGATGAGCAGACCAGATCTCTCTAATTTTATTCTTCTTCATCCACCACCGCTGCCTCAGCCATCATCGGCCTCTAGCCGTGAGCTCCGAGCGATGCGATGGGCGATTGCATCCATCGCAACCGACACCCACTGCATCCGACCATCATCAAGCACAGAATGACCAAAAAATGCGCCCACTTCTTTCATGCATATTCGCAGACCCACCTGCAGTTCTACCGGTGGTGACTGCATGATGTCGCTATGTAGGTAAACACCGCGAACGAACTAACGAAACGAAAAATAAGCGAGCAAAAAGCACGTCAGTGCGCGCTGCTATCTAAATTGTAATGACTCGCACACGATAGGAACTGCTTCTTTTATACACAAAGAAAATCTTGCGGTAGACCCGAAGGCCCGTGACATACCGCATTCTGATGTCCGTGTTAGGAGTGCACGGGATTGGTTACATATGAAATTTTTACTGGCTTTGACAAAAATTGAAATTTTCAATAGCTTATGGTTGATAATCTTTAATTTCAATTAAATATTCAAAATGGTGGAGAGTATCCGAGTCGATTGATATATAAATCTTAAAAATCCATCGAAAGATAAAAGCGCTAGTAACGCTCAAAATCTTCCCTTCCAGCGTAACGCTCTCAATTTCTAAAAATCTAAATGACACCCAGTATAGTAAAGAAAGACGTAAGTCCTACGTCAAAAATGTTTTTCCAATGGAGAAAACAACAATGTTTTTTTTGGTTCAACCAAAGTAAATTGCCTATTTCCGGGGATTAAACCACCCGACTTGGTCATTAATTTACAATGTTGTGAAAACTCATATGTGAGTATGTACATTATGTGGAATATATTGATTTGAAAAATGTATAGGAGGTATCGGTATCGGTCGTCAAGCTCATACCCGACCGACTGACTGGCAAATAGCTCACACAACCTCACTTGATCAGTACAGTTGCTGATGAAGAATGTGTGTAGCCGCCAGACATTCTAAATACTCACGCTCCTCTAATGTGAACGTGTACTATACACATGTGGAAGTGTTGGCTTGACAAATGGATTGCGAGTGATTTGACTATGCGTCCAATTTGAGAATTTCGAGCTCATTCAGTAGCCGCTAGGTTGCGAAGGCCGACGGAGGTCCTTCGTAGCTTAGTTGGCTAAAACACCAGTCTAGCGTAGTGAGGGTCGTGGGTTCGAGTCCCATCGAAGGGAAAGTGGTTATCTCCAATACATTTTTCAAATCAATATCTTCCACATAATATACATATTCACATATGAGTTTTCACAAAATGTAAATTAATGTTTTTTTGATAGCTTCGGAACGCAATGGCCGATTGGGCCAGTTTTCTATAGCGAAAAATTAGGAAGGATTCCGCATCGAATGCAACCTATTGCAAACAAATCGGATAAGGCTAAGTACTAAAAAGTGTGTCTCACTTTTTTTTTTACACACACACACATACATACATACATACACACATACAGACATCACCTCAATTCGTCGAGCTGAGTCGATTGGTATATAACACTATGGGTCTCCGAGCCTTCTATCAAAAGTTCGGTTTTGGAGTGATCTAATAGCCTTTACGTATACTTAGTGTACGCGAAAGGTAAAAAAGATGGGTGAGAAAAGGTGAGTCTCCCTTCTTGCTTCGCTCTTCTCACTTTTCACAGTGAGAATTAGGAAATGAGAAGTGAGAACTGAGACGTCTAACTACTTATTACCCACTTCTTGTCTCATCAGAAGTGAGAAGTAAGAAATGCTTAGTTAGAAAGGTGGTATGAGAAATAAGGAGTGACACGTGAGAATTTCTCATTCTTACTTCTCACTGCGAAAAATGAGTGTGAGGTGAAAAGTGAGACTGTAACCGTTCGCGAATTGTTTTCGAGGTGATTTTACAACACGGTGGCTTGAGCGCCACTCTCGAAGAGAGACCACCGGTCGTGTTCTCTATTTGACGGACTTTTACATTTGTCGCTGGCTCCAAAATTACTTACGCTTAATATTTACTTCCCCACTTCCCGCTAATTTTCCACCTACCTGAACTTGCTTAATCTGCTGAAAAGAGAACGGAAAGCAACTTCGAAGCCAACTTTCAAACTGTAGCCACGGCAAACGCAATGGGAGTGAATTTTCCCAGCCCCGTGAAACGGAATACAACTTAAAACTCAAGCTAACTTCTTCAAATCACTTAACGACATTTATACTCTAATTCGGGTTGGACGTGTCGAAACGGAATGGAAAAAGAGCTTATCATGGCCAGGGAATAACAAGCTCATATACCTGCGCAGGTTTTTGCTTCTCGATACTGCATTGAAATTACTCCACCGAGAAGATGGCGACGATGACCTCCGACCAGGATGTGGCGATGCCGACTGATTGGCTTTGCCGCAGATGCTGCAGATAGGCGCGCAGCGATGGAAGTCGAGCTCGAAAAATATGGCCGACACTAAAGAAGCGGAGGGAGTGGCGGCTGAACCGAAGGCTTCCGATTTCGGTCCGGAATAACCGTTCCCTCAAGCTAGTAGCTTCATCTCCCTAACGACCCGGCTTCGCGTACCTTTCCAGTTCACCGAGCGAGGACTAAAAGAAAAACTACTAACCGTCGGTTCGGGTTCGGTCCTGCGTACGATTATTGACGACGTACTCTCGGGAATGATCCACGGGAATTGGCTTGAGGATTTTACCTTCGACGGTTGATTGGCGACAGCCGAGTTTTCGCTTTTTGACGAGCGACTTCACTCCTCCTCCGTTTGACTATCTTTACAGGCGGGCCTTAACGTATGCTCGAGCTCTTGAAGTCCGTTGGACGAAATGGCGGGCCCTGTAGACGCCACACGTATTCCCCCATCCGACTGCGGTCGAATACACAAACTCCAGCCCGTACCAAAAAGCGCAATGCGCTGGAAAGTCCAACGCGAATTCGTTTCATTAAAACAATATTAACGTTATAATTTGTTTTACCTTTTTGTACGTTTCACACAATAACACGGAGTTTGCGTGTTAAATACGTTCCAATGACATCTGCTACGTTAATTGTTTATCTATAAATTTGATTAAAATAGAATCAAACAATTCACTTCAATCACGTTTTACCTCTTAATCAAAACTGGCTTAACTCAACTTCAAAAACTAAAAAACTTCGTAGTCTACTCCGGCCTTAGCTACCTTCTGGGTACTGGGTTCATCGTAGAGTTGGGCGAGCTCGTGGTTCATTCTTCACCGCCACACACCGTCTTCTTGCACGCCGCCAAAGATGGTCCTAAGCATCCGTCTCTCGAATACTCCGAGTGCTTGCAACTCGTCCTCGAGCATTGTCCATGTTTCATGCCCGTAGAGGACTACCGGTCTTACTAGCGTCTTGTACATGACACATTTGGTGCGGTGGTGAATCTTTTTACTGCAGTTTCTTCTGGAGCCCGTAGTAGGCCCGACTTCCACAGATGAAGCGCCTTCGTATTTCACGACTAACATTGTTATCAGCCGTTGGCAAGGATCCAAGGTAGACGAATTTCTCGACAATCTCAAAGGTATCCCCGTCTATCGTAACACTGCTTTCCAGGCGTGCTCTGTCGCGCTCGGTTCCGCCCACAAGCATGTACTTTGTCTTCGAAGCATTCACCACCAGTCCCACTTTTGTTGCTTCATGTTTCAGGCGGGTGTACGTACAGTTCTGCCACCTTTACAAATGTTTGGCCGAGAATGTACATGTCAGACGCGAAACAAATAAATTGACTGGATCTGTTGAAAATCAAACCCCGGCAGTTACACCCGGCTCTCCGCACGACACCTTTTTAGGGCAATGTTGAACAACAGGCACGAAAGTCCATCACCTTGTCTTAGTCTCCGGCTAAATTTGAACGAACTGGAGTGTTCGCCTGAAATCTTCACACAGTTTTGCACACCATCCACCCTTGCTTTGATCAGTCTGGTAAGCTTCCCTGGGAAGCTGTTCTCGTCCTTTATTTTCCATAACTCTACGCGGTCTATAATGTTGTATGCCGCCTTGAAATCAACGAACAGATGGTGCGTTGGAACCTGGTATTCACGGCATTTTTGAAGGATTTGCCGTAAGGTAAAGATCTGGTCCGTTGTCGAGCAGCCGTCAACGAAGCCGGCTTGATAATTGCCGACGAACTCATTCACTAATGGTGACAGACGTCGGAAGATAATCTGGGATATCACTTTGTAGGCGACATTAAGGATGGTGATCGCTCGAAAGTTCTCACACTCCAGTTCTTCTCCTCCAGAATCTGTCTGCACTGTTCGTCGAACCAATCGTTCCGTCGACTTCGTCCCATATACCCGACGTTGTTCTCCGCTGCATCGTTAAGGGCTGCTTTGACTGTATTCCAGCAGTCCTCAAGAGGGGCCCCATCGAGCTCACCCTCTTCCAGCAACGCTGCCTTGAGATGCTGCGCGTATGCAGTAGCGTCATCAAACTGCTTCAGTCGCTCTAGGTCGTACCGTGGCGGTCGTTGGTACCGAACATTGTTGATGACGGATAGTTTTGGGCAGAGTTTAACCATCACCAGATAGTGGTCAGAGGTGATCGTTCACAATTACACATGATAATAGATGGTCAGAATACCTGTCAAACGAACTCTTACCCCAACGCGCACTCTTGCTCCTCTCTACTCTAATAATCTTGCCCGGATTCAATGGTGGATATGATCCTTTCTTAAAAAGAAGGCGCTTATCCGGATTAAGGAAATGGTGGATGTGATCCCTTCCTTAAACGTAGGCGTTTGCCTGAATTAAGGCAAGGGTAGATGTTATCTTTAGGCGTTTGCCAGAAATAAGGCAATGGTGGATATGATTCCTTCTTTAGAAATAGACATTTGCTTAAATATAATTTCTTCAAAAAAGCAAATAGCTGTCTAGCATAACTTAAAGTGATATTATACTTTCGCAGAAGGCAAACATTTGCTTGGTATTAGGAAAGAAGTGATATCCTTTCGTTACGAGCATGAGTTTCCAAGGCAATGGTAGATATAATTCAATCTTTGAAATGAAGGCTGCATCTGGAATGCGGCAAAGAAATATGACATCCATTCGTAAACAGTTTGTTTGGTATTAGGCAACTATGAATGTATTTCTTTGATAAATAGTATCCATCTTTTCAAAAATGGTCTAGTATGATAAATAACTTCTTTTATAAAAATTAGGTACCGGAGAACCTTTCATTAGTAAATCATGCCAAATCCCCGTTATGCAAAATTACCTTCTTTCACTATTTTTTAACTACCAATAATAATCGGTTGTTCGCTTTAATTTTTCTGGGGAATAGTACATTCTGACAAATGGTCTATTCTGTGGAATGGCTTTCTGGCATTTGGTCCATTCTGGCAAAAATCATTCTGGCGAATTGATGCGCGCAAATTGTGTATAATAAGGTACCAGTCAAAACGATCAATGCAAGAGATGGCGTTTTTTCAATGGTAGTAAAATCGAAATTTCATTACTATTAGACTACTAATCAGTGCAACCAAAGTGTAGGAGATAATCTTTTCACCTCATATTTCATTCCTTATCACTACTTTCTTCTAAAACCACACCATTTCCCATAAATTTACAAAATACCTGATTTTCCCATACATTTCATCGATTTCCAACTACCATTCTTCCATGAGCTCATGGCGAAAGTTTTGAAAATCTCAAAACATAGAGTAGCAGGTTTAACAACATAGATAGAAACGCCGGTATCGCCACTCAGTGACGAGTACCGTAAACATAGTGCACGGAAGGTTGTTGTCTACACTGTTTACGGCTGCTGCACCCTGGAAGGAAATGTCATCGAAGTAAACAGGCAGTCCCTCATTGTTGAATAAACCTGTGAGCTATTTCCGAAAAAAAAAAATCAAGAGGATTTCTCGACGGAATTCCAGGAAGCATTTTCACATGAATTCCTTTATGATTTTCCTGAGGTTCTTGAGAAATTTTTAAGAAACTCTTGGACAACATCCGCCGGAATTTTTGGAGAATTTTTCACAGAAATTCCTAAAGTAGTTTCTGTAGATATTGCGCTGAAGATTTTTTGAAGGAATTCCCGATGAATCTTTTGCAATTATTGAGGTACCCCCTATTTTTTGCTGTAAATGAAAATAAGCATAGGTAATAAATTTAAAAACCCTGATTATTCCACCTAGCGGTGTTGGTTCCTTTCTGGCGCATTATTTTTTTTTTTCAAAAAAAATATGAGCAAGTATTTTTAGCGTGCTTTGCGTATTAGAAAAAGTTTTTGGCCATAACTTCTAATCCCACAGTCCGATCTGGCCAACTTTAAATAGCAAACAATGGGATATGTTTCCCCGTCTAATGAAATGTGTTGCGAGTAAATCGGCCGTTGCTGTGTTCCAAAAAGAGTGCCTACAAATTGTTGTACACAAACACACATACACACATAACAGACATCACCTTAATAAGGCAAAGACAAAGGTGCTGTTTGAACGAGATGGCGCCACAACATTTAAAGTAAAATAAATTTCCTTGTATGGACAAATCATCCGTTCTCATTAACTACGCATCGCATCAATATGAAACCTAGGTCAAAAAGCAACAAATAATTTTTAGATTTTTTGTTCCCACGACTTGTTTTACAGTTCTAAACAATAAAAGAGATTTCATTGTACCTCCATACTAAATTCTAGCTGTATACTTTCAATTTCTTCAAGACTGTTCTCCACCTCGTGTGTGTGGAAGCAACATTGAAAGCTTACGATATCGAACAGCAGATGTCACTAGTGTATATGCAATATTACATTGATACAAACAGTGTTGTAAAATGTCATTTGCATTCGTTTGTATAATTTTCTCAGAACTTTTTTCAGAAGTTAGCTATCACTTTCTGAGATATGGCGAAGTTATAGCGCTTAAATGTGCCTCCAACTTTGTCTAACAAGACATTGCTGTAAATATGTAATCTAGGGCGTGAGAGGCAAAATGTCATTCAAATGACATTATGTCAAATGACACGTGACATTTTGGAGAGTTTTCACTTTCCAGCCGCATATGTTATATTTAGAGTAATGTACCCTTGGACAAAAATATAGCCCTACTCAAGCGTTATGAGTACATCTAAAATTATGAAAAAAAATTTGCTTCTTAAGAAAGTTATGAACAAATTAGTCAAATGACATGCAGATGACATTTTACAAGCCTGGATACAAACACACAGCAACACCACCTGTCGCCTGATAATGGAAATATTGCAATTATACCATCAGGTGTAGTGGCTGTTGTTAAAATATTTAGGAAGGGCCTCAAGCGGAATTTTTGCTAGAATGCAACTGACGATCTCCTATTGGTCGAGCTGAGTCGACTGATATACAACACTATGTGTCGCCAAGCCTTCAATCAAAAGTTCGGTTCGGGAGTGATCCTAGAGTCTTTACGTATACTCAGTATATGAGAGAGTCAAAAACGGACCTGAAAACTAACGGGATATAAGGCTCTCCATGAAGTTGGCTGAAATTTTCATTATTCTTTTTGACTGTTGGAGGCTTACGAGCCTCTTGAAAGGTGGCTTATAAGCCTTAGATGACGAGGCTTACAAGCCTTTTGTAAGGAGGCTTCCGAGCTTCTTGAAAGCAAGCTTCCAAGCCTCTTGAAAGAAAGCTTACGAGCCTCTTGAAGCTTCCGAGCATATTGAAAGACAGCCACTCCAAAGGAAACTTTTAAGCCTCTTGAAAGTACGTTTTCAAGCCTTTTGGAAGAAGAATATCGACCCTCTTGTAAGCAGACTTACGAGCCTCTTGAAAGGAGGCTTCCATGCCTCTTGAACAGAGGCTTCCATGCCTCTTGAGTAGAGGCTTCAGGGAGTCTCGAAAGGAGGCTTCCGAGCCTCCTGAAGTGAGGCTTCCGAGCTTCTCGAAGGTAGGCCTCAGAGCCACATGAAAGGCGGCTTCCGAGCATCCCGAAAAGAGGCTTCAGACTCTTTTGAAAGGTGGCTTTCGAGACACTTAAAAGGAGGCTTCTGACCCTCTTGAAAGTACTTCCAAACCTCTAGAAAGAAGAATTCCGAACCTCTTGGAAGGAGGCTTACGAGTCTCTTGGAAGGAGCCTTACGAGCCTCTTGAAAGGACCCTTCCAAGCGTCTTGAAAGTAGGCTTCCGTGCCTTTTGAAAAGAGGCTTCCACGTATCTTGAAAGAAGGCTTCCAAGCCTCTCGAATGAGGGCTTCGTAACATCTTTCAGGGAGCCTTTTGAATGGGAGATTCCAAATCTCTCGAAAGGAGGCTTCAAAGCCGCGAGAAAGCAGCCTTTCGAGTCTCTTGAAAGGGGCCTTCTGATCCTCTTGAAAGGAGGCTTCTGATCCTCTTGCAAGTAGCCTTCCGAGGCTCTTGAAAGTAGACTACCGCGCCTTTTGAGCCTCTTGAAAGTACGCTAAAGCCTTTTAAAAGAAGAATTCCGAGCCTCTTCGAGTTACTCAAATGGAGGCTTCTGAGTATCTTGAAAGTAAGCTTCCAAGCCTCTCCAAACCAAGAGAACGAATAATTCAGAGCCTCTTGAAGTGAGGCTTCCGAGTCTCTTGATAGGAGACTTCTAAGCCTCTTGAAAAAAGGCTTCTGAGCCTCTTGCATATAGGTTTCCACGCCTTTTGAAAAGAGACTTTCGAGCTACTTGAAGAGGGGCTTCCAAGCCTCTTGAAGGGGGCTTCCGGGCCTCATGAAAGGAGACTTCTGAGCCTCTTGAAAGGAGGCTTCGAGCTGCTTGGAAGGAGAAGCGTAGAAGTGTGCTTCCAGATCTCTTGCAACGAAGCTACTGATCTTTTCGGTAAAAAGCCTTCATGCCTCTCAAATGGAGGCTTCCGTACCTGCAGACTCTAGATTTTAGTTCAGAAATATGTTAACATATTATTACCCAGTCAACACAAGATCGTATATGATGTTATATAAGTGGAGGCGATATAGCTACTTCCCCTTACAACTTGTACGTATATCGCCTCCACTTTAGCATCTAAGGTTGCATCATATACGATTTTAAATTGACGGGGTATTTTGTTTTAATATTTAAAAAAAAATTCGAGTGGGTAGATAGCATTTTTAAAATTTGGTCATTCAACTTTTTGTCCTTTTGATAATTTGTCGTGAGGCGCTTCACATACTGTGCTAGTTTCGAAGGGGAGGATTCAATTGGCTTTGTCTAATTTGGCCAACCCTAAAAAATGCATATTTTCCAAAAAATAAATTTTGTTGGGGCTTATAAAACCCTCGAAAATTGCTTTTCTTTTGGAGTTACGCGAAAAACTGGCCAAATAAGGAACATGGCCAAAACTGGTACAGTTACTACTTTATCAAAAAGCTTTGATTGGAATTGTAATACATCCGCCATTACGCATTCTTGTCCGAGGTACCCCCTGGGGCCAGCGAAGGTACCCCAGGGGTACATTTACCCCAGGTTGAGGACCGCTGCTCTAGATATTGCCTTCCGAAGCTGTTGACATATTGTCATTTATTTTCATAGGGAAAAAGTTAAATCCTGTGCTATTTTTGACCTTTCTTAAGTGATTGTTTTCGTTACCTTCTTCAATGCATGAGAAAGGCATCATCACTGCTAGGTGGATTAATCTAGTTTTTTTTATTGTTTCATGACAATTAAAACTAATAAAATACTATTTTTCTTTGAAACTGAGTGGACTTCATTTGTTATAATTCATTATTAGCCGGATTTTCAGCCGAGCCACAAAATTAAAATGTCCAAAAATTCCAAATTTGCGAAATTAACAAAAAAATGTTTCAAATCGATGAAATCAAACCAATTTCTTCTCTAGCAGTAAGGTTGTACGTCTAGCTTTCCATTGGTATAAAAATGTAGACATAATACCAACTAGAACCAAAGTTATGGACAAAATTCAAAAGGGTGCCCACAACCGAACCTTCTCCCCTAATAAATAATTTTAGAGATATGATATGATTGTCAAATGAATCTTTGCTGCAGAGACGAGTGAAAAAAAAAAATCAATTCACAGTTGGTGTGACCATTTACCATTAGCGCAATTCTGTTTTATTCCATAATCTTTTTTATGCATAAATGCTCATGTTGAATATATTAACTGCACAAACTTTTTTAAAACCTCAGTCTTTAAGTTTCGGTATCCTCAAAATGACCGAGTGACTTCTCAAAAAGATCGAATAAATGGGTGCTTGGCCAATTTGGTAACGGCATCATATAAACACTCGCTGACCAGCTAACATGTAGAAAGAGTCGCCTTCTTAGAGAATATTGATTAATCGGTATGCGTCTCAAGTAAGGATTCTTTCCACTAATTCTCAATTCCTATACAGGCTCAAACAGCAGCATCTATGAGTTAGACTCAAAAGTTTAACATGATTTGTGTTAAGTAAAGCTGGATAATGGTTTCTTCGAAAGTGGAATATAATATGGAATGAGCCACATATCCACTCATGTGAAGCTTGTCGGTGCCAAGGGTGGAGGACTTGACGTCAATCTGACAATGGTGTTTTTTTGTTTGCGTGGTCTCTATTACACATACGTTAATTATCTCAATAATCCACTATATCCAAATTTTCATTATATTCGCTGATTAGAACATTATAATGCTGGAAGTTTGAAGTGGGATTTTGCAGTTGTGAGATCTTGAGAACGACTTACCAGTTGTCTGAGATTCTTAACTCAAAACAGCTAAATCGAGCATAAATATTTAATCCAAAACATAAATTTGCACATACAAACAAATATGAGGGTATCGTTTTAAACGAGGGGACTGCCGTATAAAACAAACCGAGCCGTCTTTAAATTTATTTTGTTTAAATATTAGGTGCTCATTTTGGCGTAATTGATAGCTCTCAATTGTAATGGTTGTTGCTACTACAACCTTCACGAGGGAGTGATAATAAAATTTAATTGAACCGTTCGTTTGAGAAACTGCATATGTAACATTTTTGGCCAATATGAGATTTTCATATATTCTGAATCCTCGTTCAAAAATACGTATCCTGGCAAAAATACGAATCAAAATTTTTGTTCAGGAATGTATGAATTTTTTTCCATTTGTTTGAGAAACTATGCATATACGTGCACGCACTTTGAAGAGCAATTATGAAATACTGCTTACAGTTTTCGCACTAAAAGTGCCCCAGAGTGTTGAGTTTTGCCATAAACTATTGATCTGTATCGAAGAAATCGAAAGATTCGGTGCCAATTTGTTTAAAAACAGGTTTTTGTTATTTTCTCGAAATTGTGTAAAATGGATATATGCAGTTTCTCAAACAAATGATTCAATTATTGTCGTAATTCTGGGAAGGATGGTTTAAGGAATTTTACAATATTGTTCGATATGGTTTGGTGAGCTTAAAGATAGTACGAAAATAACATTGAATGATGCGTTATGTAACACATACCCGTTGCACTGCAGCCCATTCGGTTAATTTATTATCAACTACTTAAGAAAGCGCTGCTCTCGTGTTTCGAAGAAAGGGAACAAAAAGTGGGCTGATAAGTCTCGCTTAATTTATTGTCATGACTTTTTAATGGTTAGGTAAATGGATTTTTCCTTGCATAATTCCCCGTCTGGAGTGTCCACGATGACTGTGCTAGTGGCTGTTTTGCCTCATTGGCTATGTCCTATCCAAAGATTGAGTAAGGCGGTATATTTTGAGATTCATTTGTCGTTTGTTTTCGGCTTAAGAAGCAAAATAACAAACGTAGTTTTTTTTATTGAAATTGATGTGAAAATGTAGAAGTATAAAGTCAATCTCGTGGAACTAAATCTTAATCATTTACATTACATCATTCATTTTTCATATTTGTTTCAAAAAATGTCCGCTGTTTGAAAAACAAATATTTTATTTAAATTTTGATGTTTTCAATTAAAAAAAATGGATTTTATAACCTAACATTTAGAATTAGTCGATGGAATGACCAATTTATAAGATTACAGTTACCCTACAGTTATGGATCTCAGTAAGTGCAGCAGATAAAATCAGCAAATTTAATTTAAATTAACTGATATTTAAGTAATATCTTTATATAGATTTAAGGCGTAGTATTTTACTTGTCATAAGACGAGTTTATACAATCCCATTTAATTCCACCACTTAATTGTACCTTGACAGATACGTATTTCGACCTCAACAGAAAGGTCGTCCTCAGTGTCTCGTACTCGACTCGACTTAGTATTTTACTTGCTGTTATCATTAGATTTATATTGGTCTGGTGTGTCTGTTGCTGTTCATGGCAATGCACTACGCTTTACTGATTTTTTCGCGAAAGTTCTTAAATGAATGCTCAGGCATACATTCAAAGAAATATTAGCCAATTTAAAGTTATTTTCCATGCCCATTTTCCAACATAAATACAAAAATATTCAGATTGGCAAGTATAAAAGCAGAGTTGCTAGAAATGACATAACGTAAACTTTTGTTTTTCTCATTTTAAGTTCAGTTGTTCAGTTTGTACATGTCGGTAAATTACTATAACTTTTAGCTCTATTTTGGCTGTCAGCTGATTTGAAGCTACGGGAGGACTGTATTTGTATTTATTTATACGAATATAAAAAAACTTGTTTGCCTCTGCATAAAGTGCATTTCAATCCCCATTCTGCAGAATTGGTTCAATTTCAGCTTCTGCTCTAAGTCCACAACATGGGTATCGGAGGAACTAAGGAGCCACGACGACGGTTGTGATCCCGCTCGTGCGCGTTCCAGAATAGGATAAAAGGGCACGATAAGTGCGCACGCGGGTAATGGGTTTGGCTGCCTGCGCTGGAGTTGATCAATGTCAGCGGCAGGTAAGCGATGCAAGCACTCAGTGGACGTACATTCAAAAGTTGCACTTCTGAGCTGGCTGGCCGTAACTGTGCCTAGTGCCTGGTCGGCAACTGTAGCAACAGGAACATGGACGCCCACGGCCGGAGCCAGAATATGGTTATGTTTGCTGGGTGAAGATAACACAGAAGTTGTCCCCAATCTGGCTTTGCTCCGGTTTTGGCCGAGTTCTGCCAATAGGTTCAGTGGAATTGAGCCGGTTTCAAACTCGAATCAATGATGGAAAAATGTCCACAGTGGATATACATATTTATAAGCAATTTGTTTATCCAACTTTTATTGTAATAACACATTCCGTCCTTGTGTTTTTTTAACGTGAATAACAGTAATAATCGTTGTTGTTTCCATTAGGGGCCATCCACAAAGTACGTCACGCTCCTAGGGGGGAGGAGGGGTTCCGAGCAGCGTGACGACTCATACAAAAAATTTAGAGTTGTAATACAAAAAGTGTGACGAAGGGGGGAGGGGGGTTGAAAATCGCCGATTTTTGTGTGACGTACTTTATGGATCTTCCCTTATTAAGTGTAAAATCAACGACAAAATCACAATCATTGATCAATCTAAACGGTTGCTTTTGAGAATGGTGTTTGAAAATCCCAATCCGAAAATTTATTTGCTCATATTATTAATAAAATGGGCCGCCAAAAAGAATAATAAATTTCAATTTAGGATGGAAAAATTACGACAGTAGGATTATTATATTCAGGTTTTGTTTATTTGTTCTCTGAAAAGTTCAGAACAACATATTCTTGGTTATTAAATAGGTATTTTTACAGCACGTATTATATTTTGTTCTTGACTCAGTGCTCAATCCATCACAGTATTATCCATTACATTCTCATTACAGTAGATCACTCTTCTGCCTTAAAAAATATGTCGCTGATGTCTCAAGGCAAACCGATCCATGATCAAGACGCTGAAGGTATCGTAAAAGGTAAATTAACATAAAATTGGTGAATGTTAAATATGGCATTAAATCATAACACCTACGTTATTTGTTTTAGCTGAAATCAATTTGCAGTAAACATTAACAATCCTTTCACGTTGTCCAAGCAAGAAAACCTTCGATATGGAATCCCCTCGAGTCATTCAGCTGGGATCATCCACAGAAAGTACCCGTGCACGAACAATCTCTCAATATACCAAACCGACCAATTGAGCTGTCAAACTAATTTGGCTCATCCCAAATGAGAACTACCGCAAATATCACAGCACAAAGTCCCAGAAAAAAAGAGCACACACCACATGAATCCAAACCATTAGGCAAATTTTACGCAATCCCAATCAACCACCACACACGGCCCTCCACCCCGTGCACTGACCTCGCGCGCCATCTCGGGAGCAGCCGATTAAAGTCATTAGCTAATGGATGCAGCTCGACCAGCACTGCACGCAAGGAAACTACTGCTACTAAATCAGGTAAGTATCCGCTGCGCATCGCACGGATCGGAGGCAGGGCCAATACTCGGCCAACAGCCATAAATCGTCGATCGGTGGCCCCAAAGCCGAGCGGTTCGCGATGGTCCGTTTAATCTGCGCTCAACGCTTTTGCATAATGAAGGGGCCCGGGCGCGCGAAGATAATCGAGTAATTTATGAGGTCGCCTGTTTGAGTTGCCTCTCACTCTGCCGTAGCTACCAGACGGGTGTCATAGACTTATTGGTGTTTGAGGAGTCATTCGATGCTAACCGATCGCTCACCGATTGATTATTTTTCAGAGAAGGCACGCCATCAACTCAAAATCCCTGAATCGTGACGCAATGATAAGCATTTGTTTTGCTGCACGCACCGTTTAGGTCAGCTCACGCCCCAGGAGGCATTGCCACCATTTCGAACAGCCTTATTTATGCGAAGCGATGAGCCCGGAGCCCGCGAAAGGACTTCCTCTTCGCAGCGATTGTCCTCAGGTGCTTCGTGTGCCAGTCAGTCATCCACAGTGAGTGGCCCTGCTGTGACATCTCGTACCAGCTCGGGCGATTATTGAAATCAAATCTCGCCTTGCTGGTGGGACCATCGGATGGCAACTTACAGATGTGCTTCTTCCTGGCTCGATCCACCTTCCCTACGCCAACGCCAACGGACACCCGGTTTCCCATAGGTGGATATTGCGATATTAGTCATACACCTCGCTTTGAATGCCAATAAAATGAATAACGAGACAATTTATCAACGATCAAAACCCCACAGAAAGCGTGTTTGTGTACAAAACGGATACGTCATACTGTGTGATTCGCCTCTTTGAATGGACTCTTGGCAGCCAGGACACCTAACGTTTTCCCAGAACCGCTTAGAAGCCATGGCTGCTTCTGCCATCGTCGTCGTCGTCGTCGATAGCTCTTTAGCTGCCAGTGTTTTCCCGGGATTTTGATTAGGTTCATTTATTACGAGATTACTGCTCATTGGAAGACTGGCCAACGAATATTCATGCGAGCGAACAAATAGATGCGGTTGCGATATACGAATAAACGAGGCGATGGTACACTTGGCCGCGGCACACCTGAAGAAGTGAGCGAACCCCGTAATGTAGATGTTCTGCTTAGCTGGTGCGCTGTCTTTGGGAGGCATGGCTGCTGGGGCAAGATCGGATCGATGAGATAAAGATGCCTGAGAATTGAATTGTCATTTGATTAAGTGCCTAGTGTGAAGCAAAGCGTGCTCGTTGAGTTGAATTCAGCAACAACTGCAGTCAAAACGGCTTCACGGGAAAGCGTTTCAAATGCGAATAATAAAACCGTGTACCTAAACGTATTTTTCAATAAAAATCAAATTACACAAGATTCGAACAAAATTTGAATAAAAAAATGCATTTTTTCCACATAAAAATGCTGCAACTGCACTACGCGATATGTACAGTGCAGCCGATTGAAATTATATCAGCGGCGGTGACGTGGCGACGTCACATCGTTCTTCTACGAATCATTCAGGATCTTCCTCCACAAGTTCGTTAAGAAGTTCATCAAGAAATTCTTGCGGAAGGTCATCCAGGAATTTCTCCGGTACTTCATCCAGGAATTCCTCATCAAGTTCCTCCAGGATTTCGTCTGGAAGTTCTTCCGTTGATTCCTCCGAAAGTTCCTCCAGAAATTAGTTTGGAATTTCCTCCAGGAATTCTTCGGAAAGTTTCTCCAAAAAATCCATCCAAGCTCCTCCTCGAGAAGTTTCTTCAAGAATCTCTTCTGAAGTTCCTCCAGGAATTTCTCGGAAAGTTTCTCCAAGAATTCTTCCCAGAATTCCTCACAAATTCCACGCAAATTCCTCGAGCAATTCCACAGGAAGTTACTTTAAGAATTTCTTCGGAATTTCCTCCGAGGATCCTTCCTGATGTTCTTTGAAGAATTGCTCCGGAAGTTCCTCTAGAATTCCCTTCAAAAGTTCTTTCAACAATTCCTTCGGAATTCCTCCAGGAATTCTTTTGAAAGTTACACAAGAAATTAGTAGGGAAGTTCGTCCTAGAATTCTTCAGGAAGCTTTTCCAAGAATTCTTCGGAAGGTTCCTCCAAAAATTCTTCCCAGAATTCCTACAAAAGATGCATCAAAATCTTTACGATATTTCTTCGGAACTTTCTGCACGAATTCATTGCCGCTTTCGAAGAGATGAGATGTGATATCGCTGACGAATTTCGTTCACCACAGTTTCACTATTGTGATGATTAAACTTTCTGTGATACCAGTCTACCAAAAACTCAGTAATACGGTGATTTTTAGGAAGGATCACTGGAAATTTGGCGTCTTATGTAACATACGGAGAAGCTTCAATGCGGCCTTCCATACGAAGTACCCCGAGATTATCAAGGAACGGTGAAAGTTTCCTAATCGGACTGCTTTTCTCAAGTTTCTCTGACTGACTTCCTTCACAAAGTTCAGCTCTTTTCAAAATAGCTATCTCTTTTTCATATGCTTGACCTTGCGCTAACCGCCATAATGCCCGTTCTGCTCGAAGAAGGTCTTCCTGCATCAGTTCGCATTTAGCCACTGCCCCTTTGTTGTCAAGCGTGAATTAATGATCCATAAACGAGTATTTATAAGCCGTGGATCGTAACATTCGTTCCCACTTCGAGAAACGACCTGGTTCGATGTAATTTGGCATGATGCACATGAATGGTCCGTAACTCTTCTTCAGGGTTAATTAGAGGTGTCTGCTGTTGTGGCCACTTCTTCTCTGGTTTGAGTAGAAAGTCGGGTCCTATAAACCAACGGCTCTCGGGATGAAAAATGGGTCCTTTTCCCCATTTTGTGGCCTCATCTGCCACGTTCTGTTTAGTGGGTATCCAGTTCCATTCAGCAGGTTGGGTTTCGTCCAATATTTCTCCAATACGCACCGCAACATACTGACGATATTTTCGAGCATCTAAGTTGATCCAAGCTAAAACTGTCTCAGAATCACTCCAAAAGTATGTACGACCAATGGAGAGTGTGTGATATTCTGCTATAGATTTCGCTAATCGGCTTCCAATAACCGCCGCTTGCAGTTCAATGGCTTTGATGGTGCTACTTTGGTCTTAGAAGTGATCAAAGTACATCTTGGTTGTCCTTTGTCAACGATCCGAAAATATGCGACACAAGCAAAAGCGGACTCGCTTGCATCCACAAAAAACATGAAGCTGCAGGGTTAGGAAACTTTCTAGTACATATCCGGGAAAATGACATCGTGAGATCCGTATCTGGCTCAGATTTGAGAGTTGTTCAATCCATCTTTCCCAACGATGCTTTATGCTCGCAGGAACCGCATCATCCCAGCTAATTTGTGTTCTCCAAAGGTCTTGTATTAACACTTTACCATGTATGTGTAGATTCGATATCAATCCGAGGGGATCAAAAATACTCATAACAAATCTCAAGATTCCTCGTTTCGAGAGGGGTGTCCTATGCATTGCGGAGTCGTTTTCAGTTGACCAATTCACGATATATACGAACATATGACCATGCCATACCAAAAACTAATTCTGCTTGACTCTCTTTATCCGTATGGAAATCCTTTCTGAGATCTGGTGCATCTTCTCCTTGCGACTGCAGGAAGTTCTCCGAATTGGACCGCCAGTTCCGAAGTTCAAATCCAGCCTTTTTTGAACCTCGCGCACGTGCGCTGCCAATTTGGCCATGTCTTCCTCCGTGTCTCGACTATCTAAATAGTCATCCACATAGTGGTTTTAAACAACTGCTACCGCTGCTTCTGGAAATTTATCGTTTCACTCCATTGCATTCGTGTTCTTCACGTAGTTGGCCACACATGATAAGCAGGTCGACCCGAAGGTAGCTACATCCATTACGAATATCTCTGGCTTTTTCGATGGATCGCTTCGGTAGAGAAACCATTGGACTTGCTGATCTTCCTTTCGAATCTTCAATTGGTGGTACATTTCGCGGATGTCACCTGCTATTGCCACCTGACACTGTCGAAACCGACACAAAACTGACGGCAACGACGAAAGTAGGTCCGGGCCCTTCAGCAGCATCTCGTTCAAAGACACTCCCTTCACTTTTGCAGCCGCGTCCCAGATGATGCGAACTTTTCCGGGCTTACGTGGGTTCGTTACCACTCCGAGTGGAAGATACCATGATCGGTGTGGGTTGCTTTGTTCCAACTCATGAGGCATTGCTTGTGGGCATATCCTTTTGCAATTCGGATATTTGCTTACTCAAACTCGCTGCTATATCTGGCTTGTTTCGTAACTTTCGTTCAAGGCAGATCAACCGGCGTTCGGCCATATCATAGGTAGATGGCAACTCTAAGGTATCATACCACCACAGCAAACCGGTTTCATAATGACCGTCATCTCGCTTGATCGTACTGCGTCGTAGAATTTCCTTCGCTCGTCTGTCTTATTCTGCTTCTGGTCCACTCGCCACTGCTACTTCAAGGTTTTCCGCCGCGAAATACCCTTTTACTAGATCATGTATGTTTTCCGTCTCCACATTCTTGCAAATATGCAGAACTGGGAGAAGGGAGTCCGCCTTTTCACCATCCGAACTTCCAAAAACAGTCCATCCTAATTGTGTTTTCGCTGCTACGGGTCTGTTTTGACGTTCTTCGCGCACCTTAAGTGGTAACGACAGTTTGATGTTATCAAGACCAATCAAAATACGTGGAACGGCTCCATGGTAACTTTTTACCGGTAGACCGGTCAAATAAGGGTTCTGATTGTGCCACAAAAGTCAATTTTATATTATATTTTGAAATTATGTTGCGAGAACCACCCCAGCGTGTGGCCCACTCACTCTCGCAGTTTACCTCCGTCGGTCGCCTTAACCGCTCTATTGTTAGGTAGGTGCTGATCGCCTCACGATCGTCTGTTGCTCTGCTCAACACACTTCGAAAAAGCCATGTAATTTTGGATGCTTTGAGACTCACTTTTAAATTTACACGGCTGTATTATTGAAAACAAAAATGATAAAGCACCAGACGGGAATCGAACATTGGTTCGCTGCGTGTGCGCCACTCACGCTACCACCCAGTCAGCGCCGCTTCATGAAGAACTAGAGATCAAAGTGAAACAAGTTCTACATTCTTCCACGTATGCTCCCGTTCATTGCATCAACCCATCGGCTGCTTAGGTGTTGAGTGCGTGTGCTGTCATTTCATATGTTCATCGCACCGGTTGCTTTGCTTTGGGTTCGATGGATGTAAATTTCAGTTTGTTTTTCATTGAAACTGTGGCAATTGGACTGAAACTTTCGTGTGCATCCAAATTGACTGAAAATACATCTCAATTCATATTACGTCTTGCGTTATTGTGTCAGTTTTTTCCATTACGTCACTTGTAACATTAATAATTTTTTGGTGTGACTTCTACTGCGTAGAGGCAGCAGAACAGCAAACAGCTGATAGATAGTTAGCCGCCGCGATCGGTACTTTCATACGGAAATATACACCGCTTGTACTTTGTTCCCAAAATAAAGTGTGTAGTTCGTTAAAATCAAAGGCAATAAAGTGCAGTTTTCTTGTATCGCGTGAACCTAATGTATTCCGTATTGTGCATATCACCGCGCACCTTTCGACCGGGTTGATTTAGTGGCAAGTCGCTCTATGTGCGTGAACAGGTACCGATTAGACAATTCATCGAACCGTAGAGTCTTCGTAGGAAGATCCAAGTGGCTTATAGTGCTTACGGACGTCAATGGTAAACTTCTACAGTTTTCCGCGCCAGAGATCATTATATTGACCAAAAGAGAATTAGCTACATGTCGGGAAACATTCGCTGTCCAGGTCAAGCACAGTGATTGCAGTTCCCCTTCAAGATTAAGCTGATCAGACAGATCCTTATCTATCAGGGTAGACGAAGAACCTTCGTCCAGAAATGCAAAAGCTTGTATTTTAATACCCTTGCCATACAACACTACTGGAACGATGCGGAATATAGTTGTATTACGGACTTGTCGGTGAATGTTGATGACGGCATTCAATTGTTGGCATCCAGATGTTGGCTTGGTAGTTGGTTGCCCCGGTTATAGGGATGGATGATGTTTCTTGGTACAATCGGCAATTCCACAGGTTCGTGAGGATCTGCAAGACCATCTTCCATGCGGCACTAGGCAGGTCTTCCACAATGGATGTGTTTCCACTGCTCCCCGAGACTCAAGGATTTAAACTTGATGCAATCCTTAATTCGATGATTCACACTCTGGCAAATATAACAAGGCCTTTCTGGGCTATCTACCTTCTTTCCTTGTTGATGATATTTCCGCGGCTCCTCGGCGATATGAGCGTTCACCACAATCCTGTCTCTCCTTTGCCTCTCGTTACCACCTGCGCGAATTCCGTCGCACTCACTGAAGTGTGCCACGTCGTATTGTAACTTTGTCCTTTATTCTATGGAACAGATGTGATTTTTCTATGGAACATTTCAGCTTTTTTATTGCACAATTTATGGGCTGCCGATCGCAGCCGACGTAATGGCACTCATATAATTGCAAAATATTCCTAGGTGTACAGGTCCAATGTTTTTCTTATATAGAGCCCAATCCAACCTAATGTGCGGTGGTAATTTATCCACTAGCTCCTGCAGCAGAGTCGGATTCGTGAGGTGAGCGTGTTGGTTGGCGGCCTCCAGATGGCCAACAAGGTTTTGGACAACGAGACCAAAGTTGACCAAAGTCTCTAATTTTTCAGCTTTAGTAGTTGGTACACTGCGCACCTTGTTGAGCAGCGACTGAACTAATCGCTCTGGGCTCCCGAATAACGTGTTTCCAAGATTTTCGGAACCGACGAAGGCAGCAAAAGATTACTCCTCACAGCTTCTAGCGCTTTGCCTTCAAGGCACCTTTGCAGTCTCATTAAATTTTCATCGAATTACGATAACTGCTCATAAATAGTGGCCATTCCTCGGGGTTGCCGCTGAATATAGGAAGCTTCTTTGGCACAACCTGCCTGGCGGACAATTGTTGTTGAAAGTGTCCCCATCTCGCCTGCTAATCATGCAACTGCTGAAGCTGGTTGATGTAAGGATCATGCTATTGTGGTTGTGATACAAACGACACTGGATGGGGTAAATGCGCTAGTGGCGGGATATACGATAGTGGTTCGTGTAGCACAGATGGTGGCAACGATAGTTCGTCTGGTTGACCACACATTCCTGACCTCGATTGGTGCACATGTGTATGTGGCTGATTTAACAACTTTAACGACGAATTTGTGTTCACTTCGAGAAATAAGACACAGCTTTGAAGAAAATATTTTTATATTTACCAAGCATACATCAAAATCAGCTCAATGTAGTTATTGTTAGGAGCTGGGAGCTTACACTTCGTGGAGGATTCGAATTCATCGGATATTGCATAAGTTGTCTTCGAGAATTATGGTTTCAGCAGGCGTGGGTAGAGAATTCGATTTCATTCTGTTTTAAATCAAGGATAGCCCCATTCCAGAGACTAAATTATGAAATGTGTTGTATGGTGAACTTCTAGTGCGAGGGTTTTTCTACAACTCTGCCTAAGAGTTAGATGTTTGAATTTAACTATTAACGGAGCTATGGCGCCAGTTGCAGTAACTCATACTAAATGATAACAAAATTTCAATCATTCAGTATAAGTTACTGCTACTAGCGCTATAGCTGTAGAAAAACTTTCGCACTAGAAATTCATCATACAACTATTTATTTATTTATTTATTTATTTATTTATTTATTTATTTATTTATTTATTTATTTATTTATTTATTTATTTAATGATAGTCGTCATCTGACATCTAATGTCTCAATGACTATAAGTTTAAAATTTGGCCTCTGGAATGTGTTATTAACAAACTACTAAATGATAAAACGCAGATTACTGAATGATCGATAACATTCTTTTTTTAAATTGATTGTTGTTCTGTTGAATTTTGTTTAGTTTGATTTTGCTCTGTTTGAAATTTGATTTTAGACGTAATGTTTTTATACTGAAATGGATTTGAATAACTAAATAACTTAACAACAATCAATTTTCAGGTTTTCAGAAAAGTCTACGAAACTCTACTATGGGAGGGGAACTAGGGAAAAATGTTGAAATTGAGTTTACGTGGTTTATCCGGTGATGGCGAGTTTGAGTCCAGAATATTTTCGGATTAGAAACATTCTCGACACCCTGGGCATCCATCCTGTATCCATTGTACTTGCCACACAAGGTACATACTCATCACTCATGCAATGGCGGCACCGGGAATCGAACCTAGCCAATCTCAGCATGGTCTTGCTTTATAGCCGCGCATTTTACCGCTAGGCTAAGGAGGTTCCCGAAAATAAATGGTATTTTGAAAAGTGAAAAAGTAGGCTTTACAATTGCTTAGAAAATGCTTTTGTATCTATTTGAATCCCATTGCCATTGTTTTTTTATGCCACTCGATATGATGAAAAATATGTGGTAACGTACAGCTCTAATACATTTTTTATCATCTTTTGAGTGATTTGGAATTGTCCAACATATTTGATAGAAGTTTTTTCTTCAACGTATCTGGAACGTACCTTTGGTCAAGTTATTTGTAGATGATCGCATTCCAACTACAACTGCCGTTCCCCAAGTCATTGTGACGACCACTTATCTTCACCATCAGATCAAATCCATTAAGCTATATATCAGCAAAATTATTTATTTGCTACATAAATCTCTATCCTGCTAGAGCCGAGCCAGTTGCTATCAGTTGGTTGCAATCTCCCCCACCTGGGACCAGGTGGGGAGACGGTAAGATTGTTTCCCATAGTGGAGCACATATTTTCCCGTACTCGCTACATACCACTCATATGAGCCATCTCACAATGGCTGCCCCGCGCAACGAAGCACGAAGGAATCTAGACTTGACCAACTGCTGGCTGCTGGTCGGCGACTTTGTGGTGAAACCACCGCCCTCCTACCGGAGTGGAATCGATTGAAGAAGGCGGAAGGGCGGGAGGCCGAGTATGTGACAGTGGCGACATCTGTCCCATCCGTTCACGCCCGTTGAACGCTGGACGATCCCCATTGTTGTTCCCCTTCGAGCGAAGATAATGATAGCCCTCTGATTGCCGCCACTGCTGCTGCTGGTCCCAAGTTGTTGCTACAGGTTGTTACTGTGTATGTTGCTGATAAGAATAAAAAAAGGCCAGGTTTCTTGATTCACTCACCCGGCGGCCGCCGACTGTTATTGAGTGAGGCGTTGTTTACCCATGCTTCCCACCCATCTAATACCTGCAAGAAGGAAAAAGAACATTCACTTTAGACAATATTGTTTGCAAGGGTGAGTTGAATGAGCTTCAATATATGGTGCATATAATATTCAGAAGCCCCCTTCATGTCACATCCCTAAGACGCCACTGGACTGCATGCGTACCAATAATAGTAATAATAAGCAACTTAATGACGATAAAATGGCAAAATATGTAAGCCCTTTTTGTGTTACATGTGTTTATGAATTATCGGTGCACATTTTTTCCCTCGCTTTAACCAGATACGCCCGGCGGTAGAGAAGCGTGTTGCTTTGCATTTCGCCCTCCCAATGTAAATTATTCATATTAAAATTATTATAATCATAATTTCCTTCACATTTTCCAAGCGAGGCTGCTATTTTTTTTAGCAAGGGGGAAGGGCTATCCGAGCATCGTTTGGTCCAAGAAAAATTCAAGATGGTTGATATTTTTCGCATCGATGACGACAGTAAGTTACTGAACTGTTCCGCCATGTTATTTTGCATCAACAAACAGATGGACAGCCTCTGTAGTCAGTGGCGGTCGACGACGGTAGCTGAGGGCCCCTCGAGGATCATCAGCGATGCAGAGCTTCCGTCGTCGTCGTACCAGCCGTCCGTCAGTTTCACTGACCGAGGGGAGTTTTTGATTCCAGTCTGTCGATAAGAGAAAAATGCGAATGCACTGAAACACCGTGTTTTTGCTGTCCCACCCTTTTCCGCGGAGATGGTTGAGTGATTTTCTGCCGGTGCTGTGCTACCGTGCGTTGCTGCATCAGCCTCCTGTAGTTGAAATCTGTCCATCAGTCGCCCACTGAGGCGTTGCCTTTTAGAATGTACAGCGGTGATAGATCAGACTGGTGATGGAAGTCGAGTTAAACAACAATACGTATACAAAAACATGACAATCCACCAAAGAATACATTCTAAACCAAATTAAAAACTTTACGAACACAATATGGAAAATAAAAACAAAGGGAAACTTTTCGCGACACTAAAAAACAGCAACCTGCCCATTAATCAATAAGAAAAATTTGATGTTTTTTCTATTGTTTATTTTATTTTTTTTGCTTATAATTTTTTTTATATAAATCAATAAATGTTTGTTTAGAAATGCTGGTAATTTTTTGTGTAAAATACCAATTGTTGGCAACCTAAGCCTTTCACCAAGTTGAAAGATTGAAATAGTGAATATTACCCTAAAACACAGGTATTGTTCAATTGGTATACATTTGAATGATCTTCCTTAATGGTTAGTGTTCACTGAATGAAACAGCTTTTACCACAAATTTATTAATTTAAAATTTTATTGGCTTGAATTTTTTTGACTTTTCATCAACAAACATTCCTATTTAACAGTTGCATTCGATAATACGTC